>NC_133309.1:3434535-3498058 GCF_012295235.1 Primulina huaijiensis
ATCTAACATTTACTTTATCGCAACTAACTTTTACTTTCCGCATCTAACATTTACTTTATTGGAACTAACATTTACTTTATCGCAACTAACTTTTTCTTTCCGCATCTAACTTATTAAATCATATATTTCATTTAGGCAATAGCGTGGCTCTGCCGGTTGTTCTAAATGAAATATAATGATTTAATTTAACATTTATTTTATGCAGTTATATATTTATATAGTTATATATATAATCATAGGTACCATATATAAAATATCGGTGAATTCGGTATTTTCTATAGTGGGAACTATATTATATTAGGTGTGTGTTTAAATATTTTTATTTTCGTGGAACCATTATTTATGGTGGTTTCCTTTGTTTTACTTTTAGTTAAACAATATTGCATAAACCAAGAATAAATCCTCGAGCCTTGACAAAATTTATAATTTGTAAACTTCGTTCTTGCATTCGGTAATCTATAAATTAATAAATTTAAACTTAAAATAACCTCTCTGTGGATCGATCTCGTACTTACGAAATATATTACTTGCAGACAACCTACACTTGGGTGAATTATAATTTAAGTAGTAGCACTTTGAAGTACGAGAAAAAGAGAGAATGGTGTGCAAACTTCAGAAGAGCTTGTACGGTCTCAAACAAGCTCCAAAACAGTGGTACAAGAAGTTTGATGGATTCATGAGTGAAAATGGTTTCCTAAGGTGTCAAGCTGATCACTGCTGTTATGTGAAAAAGTTTGTCGGTTCTTATATCATACTACTGCTATATGTAGATGATATGCTGATAGCTGGAGCTTGTCTGAAAGAAATTGATAAACTTAAGAAAGATTTATCAAAGGAATTTGCCATGAAAGATTTGGGTGATGCAAAGCAAATCCTTGGAATGAGGATCTTTAGTGACCGGGTGAGTGGAATCTTGAAATTGTCTCAAGAAGAGTACGTGAAAAAGATGGTTAGCAGATTTAACATGGATGAAGCTAAACATGTGAGTACTCCTTTGGCTAGTCATTTTAAACTAACCAAAGCACAATCACCATCGACAGAGCTGGAGCAGACTTATATGAATAAGGTTCCTTATGCTTCTGCTGTCGGAAGTCTCATGTATGCAATGGTGTGCACTAGACCAGACATAGCCCATGCAGTGGGAGTTGTGAGCAGGTTTATGAGCAATCCAGGGAAACAGCACTGGGAAGCAGTTAAATGGATTCTGAGGTATTTGAAAGGTACTGCTAGTTTATCTTTGTGCTTCATAAGGTCAAATTTGGGCTTACAAGGTTTTGTCGATGCCGACATAGGTGGTGACCTGGATGGCAGGAAAAGTACTACTGGGTATGTGTTCACATTAGGTGGTACGACAGTAAGCTAGGTATCTATGTTGCAAAAGATAGTTGTGCTTCCGACTACTGAAGCTGAGTACATAGCAGTTACAGAAGCTAGTAAGGAGATGATATGGTTGAGATCTTTTCTGGAAGAACTGGATCATAAGCTTGAGGGTAGCACGTTGTACTGTGACAGTCGGAGTGCTATTCATTTAGCAAAAAAATCATGTTTATCATGCTAGGACAAAGCATATACAAGTTAGGTACCATTTCATCAGATCAGTTTGGAAGATGGAATCTTGATGCTTGAAAAGATTCCAGGAAATAAAAATCTAGCCGACATGCTCACAAAGACTGTAACTATTGACAAACTGAAGTTGTGTCCAGCCGACATGCTCACAAAGACTGTAACTATTGACAAACTGAAGTTGTGTCCAGCCGACATGCTCACAAAGACTGTAACTATTGACAAACTGAAGTTGTGTTCAACTTCAGTTGGCCTACAAGTATAAATGGAGAGATATGAGCTGCTACAATAATAATGTGAAGTCAAGATTGGAATCAAGTCTTCAAGCGGAAGAAATGTTAGGTGAGATGTCAACATTGTTAGGTGAGGTGTGAACATCAATTTTTCATTTACGTGAGAAAAATTGCAAATCGGAAGAATACGAATTCAATTTGCCAACAATTGTCAAAGCTGGTGGGCTATTTCATTCACGGGGAGCTCTATAAATAGAGCCCCCCTTCATCTCAGTTTAAGCATCCCAAAAAGAAATTACAAAGCATCGTAAACAGAAAAAAAAAAAAAAAAAAAAAAAAAAAAAAGCAAAGAGTTGTGAGTATCTCTTGTGTGAGTTAAAGAAAATATTTTCTCGGTTATACTCGGGTTGGGAGTGTGAGATATTTAGTGTATCATTGTGTACACTTGTTGTAATATTTCTCATGTTATAAAAGATCAGCAATAGCTCCATGGACGTAGCCTATATTGGGTGAACCACGTAAATCTTTGTGTTCTTGTTGATTATTTTATTCCGTATTTTTGTGTACTATTATCATCGTGATCGGCATCGTTTCGGTGTAATTTTCCAACAGTACTTTGAGTACATGTGGTGTAAGTTGGTAAATGGTAAAGATGGAGAGTTGAGCAAAACAAAAGAAACTAGAAGCAACTAGCAACCTGCAAAATCTCTTGCTAAAAATATTAGTAGTGCCTCAAAAAGACTTCATCCTTATCTCAACATAAACTATGTTGGGACTGTGCCGCATGACACCCAGGACTATCTTATTGAAGAATTCTAGTCAACCATCTGCTGCATCTTGCAATTAAGTGGAGACCTATTATTTTATCTGTTAGATATCCCGCCTTCAGTTTCTTGCTAATCATTTACGAAGCTTCTTATATTCATAATATATGTACATTAATGATAAAAAAGCTTGCAAAACTTTTTCTGACAAGTGTAACTTGTTGATCAAAAGCTCCCATACAAAATATTATGTCTGCCATTTGAATTTTTTTTTATACATTGAAAAATATGTTTGATAGTTAATAGATCCTGGAAGGGGAAAAGAATAGAAAGTTGTGTGCACTACTTCGTGTCACAATCCTTCAGGAATACTACTTGATTTCCATGTCAACTTTCAGATCCCCATCAAAACCACGCACAAAAATCTCTTACTAAAAGAGATCAAATTTCTAACAATAATTTAATAAAACTATGACATTTGACGTGTGTAGCTACCATTGTTTGATATCATGAATGCTGCTCAGTTTGCGCAAACCGGATATTCAATGTAGACTGTGTTGGTCCCACGTGCGGAATTTGAGATAATAAAACTCGAAAATAAAGAATAAACTTGACACCGAGATTTACGTGGAAAAACCCTAAAAATTATTAGGGTAAAAACCACGGACAAGATGAAAAGAATTCCACTATAATATTTTGTGGTGTACAACTCACTCACCGTGTTTTCAAAGAGAACACACACTCTCTTAATACAGGAGAACAAACACCTCACAAATATTATAGAATGTTATAAGATGAGAGAAAACTCGAAAAAGGGATGATTTCAGAATGAAGAGGGGAGCTCTATTTATAGAGCTTCTGTCAATGTGAAGACGTGCATAAAACGCGTCTTCTAAAATTTCCTCGAAATTTCTCCAACCACGTTTTCCGTCTTCAAATTGCAAAGTCAAATTATTGCACTTTTGATTGGTCCCCCCACTTTTGCCGACATTTCTCCCACTTGGAGATTTGATTGAGAATCAAACACATCTCCACACATCCTTTCAATCTTGCTATTCCCTGCTGCTTACGTTTCTGCTAGGCCACTTGACGATCTACACCACTCAAACTTATCAGTATTCACTGGCTGGATTCCTTGCGATATGCAAGGCACTCTGACTGTCACAAAACAAAGGACCATTCTTTTGTTTGTGCCCGATCTCCTCCAATAACCTTTTAATCCATATTGCCTCCTTGCAAGCTTGAGTAGCTGCCATATATTCTGCCTCTATTGTAGATAACGCCACAACTGTCTGCAATTTTGAAACCCAGCTTACTGCTCCCCTCGCAAGTGTAAACATATAACCAGTAGTAGATTTACTCTTATCAGGATCACCTGCATAATCTGAATCGACATAGCCCCTGAGTATAAAATCCGATCCTCCATAACATAATGCAGCATTCGAGGTACTCTTAATGTATCTAATGATCCTCTTAACAGTGCTCCAATGCTCTCGTCCAAGATTCACCATATACCGACTAACTGCTCCCATTGCTTGAGCAATGTCCGGTCTTGTACAGATAATAACGAACATCAAACTTCCCACTGCTGATGCATATAGTATTCGAGACATCTCCATCCTCTCTGCTTCACTACTAGGACACATCTCGGAGGATAACTGGAAGTTAACAGGAAGAGGGGTCGAAATTGGCTTACTATCTTGCATGTTGAAGCGTTGAAACACTTTCTTCAATTAATTTTTCTGGGAAAGCCAAATCTTTCTGTTACTTCTATCTCGGTGAACTTGCATCCCTAGAATCTTGTTTGCTGGTCCCAAGTCCTTCATATCAACTTCCCTAGCCAACTGTGCCTTCAATCCTTGGACCTGATCTTTGTTGGGGCCTGCTACCAACATGTCGTCCACATACAACAGCAAATTAATATAATCATCACCAGACCTCTTGAAATACGTACAAGGGTCTGCACTCAGTCTGTTGTATCCAAGGCTCATGATATAGGAATCAAATCTCTTGTACCAACACCTCGGCGCCTGTTTGAGACCATACAAAGATTTGTTCAACCTGCAAACAAAGTTCTCTTTGCCTTTTTCCGCAAAACTTTCTGGCTGGAGCATATAGATTTCTTCTTCTAGATCTCCATGAAGAAACCCCGTTTTCACATCTAGCTGTTCTAGATGTAGGTCAAACACCGTACACAATGCCAACACTACTCTGACTGTTGTAAGCCGAACGACAGGAGAAAATATCTCATTGAAGTCAATTCCTTCTTTCTGAGCATACCCTTTTACGACCAATCTATCACGATATCGCTCCACTTGGTTATTGCCATCACGCTTGATCTTATAGACCCATCTGTTTCCAATGGCTTTCCTTCGTCGTGGTAGTGTAACAAGATCTCAAGTTTGATTCCTGTCTAATGCCTCCAATTCTTCTTGCATTGCTATCATCCACAAGGATACATCTGATCTTTGAGTAGCCTCGTGGAAACTCGATGGCTCACCATCCTCTGATAATAGACAATATGCAATGTTGCTTTCAGTTACATAATCTGAAAGCCAACCTGGTGGTCTTCTGTCTCGAGTTGACTGCCTCACATTAGAAACTTCAGACTCAACATGTTCTTGTTCTTCGTGCTCTGGTACTGCTTCACAAGAAACTTGATCTTCGTCCGTCTTATTTTCCGCCTGAAATATAGTAGTTTCTGAATTCGGTATGCCTTTGTCTCCCTTTACTGTATCTTCCTCGAAGATAACATCCCTGCTGATGACAAGCTTGTGAACAGTAGGATCCCACAAGCGAAACCCCTTTATTCCATCAGCATAACCCAAGAAGATACATTTTCTGGATTTCGAATCCACCTTCGATCTTTCTTGCTCATTGTACAGAACATACACAGGACTTCCAAATGTATGCAAAAGAGAATAATCTGTTGGCTTCCCAGTCCACATCTCCATCGGAGTCTTCAGATCAATCGCCACTGAAGGAGAACGATTGATAATATAACAAGCGGTTTTGATTGCTTCCGTCCAAAATGACTTGTCTAGACCCGCAGTCCTCAACATAGCTCTTGTTCTGTCCAACAAGGTTCTGTTCATCCGCTTCGCCACTCCATTTTGTTGAGGTGTGCAAGCCGTCGTGAATTGTCTTTTGATGCCCTCATGTTGACGAAATGCATCAAATTCGTCACTGGTATATTCTCCTCCATTGTCAGTCCTCAGACACTCGATTTTCTTCTCAGAATCAAGTTCAACATGCGCTTTGAAATCTTTGAAGATCTGGAAAACATCTGATTTCTTCTTGATTGGATACACTCAACATCTCCTAGAGAAATCATCAATGAACGAGACAAAGTATCTCCCTCCTCCTAGGGATACAACCGTTGCTTACCAAACATCTGAATGAATCAGCTCCAATATGCTTTTGCTCCTGGCAGTAGAAGTGACAAACTTTAATCTGTGTTGTTTACTGGTAACACAATGCTCACAAAAGGGTAACGACACTTTTGTGAGTCCTAGCAGCAGCTTCCGTTCTGAGAGAATTTTCAACCCCCGTTCTGACATATACCTGAGCTTTCTATGCAATAAACTGTTAATTCTTCTCCTGAACTAATTGATGCAACAACTAGTTCTGCCTCTTTGTGTGTTTCTCCCAAAAGTACATACAGATTTGCAGCAACCTTTTCCGCGTTCATAACCACAAGCGCGTCTTTCACAATTTTCATGATCCCGTTCTCGATACGGCTTTTGCACCCGATGTCATCCTATTGCCCCAAGGACAAAATACTTTTCGCAAGTCCTTTCACATGTCGTACCTCGTGTATGAAGCGAATGGTGTCATCAAACATTTTAATTTTGATAGTACCGACCCCAGCGATTTCCGAGGCATGATCATTTCCCATGAATACAGATCCTCCTGAGACCGGTTCATAATGATCAAACCATTCTCTCCGAGACATCATGTGCCACGTCGCTCCTGAATCCATAATCCATGTGTCACAAAATTTTTGTTTGCCTTCTGCAACTGTTGCTGCTTCGCTGAATAATATTTCACCACTGCATGAAGTACTGGCCACATTTCCTTGAGAACTCTTCTTGATACTCGTACACTCTTTCTTGAAGTGCCCTTTACCGCCACATTTAAAGCAGTAAATATTTTTTTTCTTACTTCTCGACTTTGATCTACCTCGTTTTTGGCTCTCACTGGAGTCACGGTCCATAAATCTTCCTCTTATCATCGGTAAAGCCTCCGCCATCTTCGATGGTACCAACCTATCTTCCTTATTCTTGCGTCGGCTTTCTTCATCGACAACCGCAGTTAAGACATCATCGAATCTTAGAAAGCCCATAAGAATATTGTTGGTAATGTTGATGATAAGTTGATCATATGAATCTGGTAGACTTTGAAGTAGAAGCTCTGCACGTTCATTTTCCCCTATTTTATGTCTCATGGAAGTGAGTTGGGCAAATATAGTATTCAGTGTGTTGATATGGTCGGTCATCGATGAAGATTCCGCCATCCGAAGAGTATAAAGCCTTCTCTTTAAGAAAATCATGTTGTGTAGCGACTTGACCTCGTACATCTTTGTCAGAATATCACAGATAACTTTGGCTGTTTTTATCTCAGAGATACTTGACAAAACTTCGTCTGCTATAGCCAAGTGTAGATTGGCAATAGCGTTGTCATTCATCTCATTCCACTTTCTATCATCTGTAATCTCCCCCGGTCTTTCTCCAATAGCCGTCAAGCAATTCTCTTTTCTTAAAACTGCTTGTATCTTTATTTTCCACAGCATAAAATTGCTTCCGTTGAACTTTGTTATCTCGTACCTGCCCGCCATTATGTCTACAACAATTTTAGTAGACTGGACAAAATAATCTTGCCTTAAATAAAAAATCTCAAAATTTTTTTTCTGATGTGGAAGATCAGTCTAAGCTGCAACCACAGAGCATACTCAGAATTTTAAGAAATTTTAAACCAAGGCTCTGATACCGCATGTTGGTCCCAAGTGCGAAATTTGAGATAATAAAACCTATAATAAAGAATAAACTGGACACCGAGATTTACGTGGAAAACTCCTAAAAATTATTAGGGTAAAAATCACGGGTATGATGAAAAGAATTCCACTATAATATTTTGTAGTGTACAACTCACTCACTGTGTTTCCAAAGAGAACACACACTCTCTTAATACAGGAGAACAAACACCTCACAAATATTATAGAATGTTATAAGATGAGAGAAAACTCGAAGAAGGGATGATTTCAGAACGAAGGGGGATCTCTATTTATAGAGTTTCTGTCAATGTGAAACGCGTCTTCTGAAATTTCCTCGAAATTTCTCCAACCACGTGTTCCGTCTTCAAATTGCAAAGTCAAATTAATGCACCTTTGATTGGTCCCCCACTTTTGTCGACAGACTGGTCACAGGATACCTTTCTCAAATGATTGAGACTCTTGTAAGAGAAACAGATCAGGAAGCTTGGAACCAACAATTTCAAGAAATATTTGTCCCTTATCAAATTATTTCCTTTATCTGTTAGCAAATGACTTTTTTTTTGTACTAAAGCTTAATGAAATGCTTACAATATTGAATCATGTCTGTAATATTAGTTGGGGAAGGGTATGAAAAGGTCGGACTTGAGTAATTCAACATTAATTTGAGTTTAAGCAGCCTTGCAGTGAAAACTCCTATAAAACAAGTTTTATGTGATCGTTGTTGGTCTTCCTTTATGCAAAGAAAATGTCGGGGCTCCTGGGATTAACACGTGTTGGGAGCAGAAGAGTGGTTCAGATATCCACTGCTTTTATGATCTTCTTTTCCATATTTGGTTTGTTAACTGGGCCTCACTGTATTATTTTTTTCTTTTCTTTTCATTCGTTTATTATTTTGAGATGAGGAAAGTAGTAGATGATAATTGGAATAAGATAAAGAGTGGATTTTTCTTTATTGTCTTGAGTGGGATTTTGCTGAAGGTTGCTGTTTGTGTGGAGGCACAAATTCTTGAATCTTATATGTTTGCTGCTATATATTGTATCTTATATGGCTTTGTTGGTAAGTCACTTCTCGGAGCAGTAATACCTGTTACCATCATGTATTTTACTTGTTTTTATCATTTTTGAAAACCTTTGCAGCTGCTGTTGGGATTTCATTTCTACAGTTTACAAATAGCAACTCAATACGAAACATCTACGTATTGGGCGTCTCTTTGTTCTTGGGTACATCTGTTCCCCAATATTTTGTGATGAACACAGATGTGTCTGGACATGGACCTGTCAGAACGAATGCGGGATGGGTAGGTGTTATGACTTTTTCTCTGATGTCTTCATGTTTTTTTCGTTGAAAACACATTATCATTTGGGATTAAAGTATATTGTAGTTGTGGATGCCAATTTTTCATACCGTGCAACAATGGGAAAGTTATAGATTGATCATCGAGTAATTTGCCCGAGGTATACTCCTTTTAGTTCCAACATGGATGGATCCATATGTTTAGTTGAGAAGCATCTGAGGTGCTGGGGTAAAAACTTGCATCCTAGAGAAATAATGAGAATATTGCAGTAGTCGGTTATTGTTGTGACTTTTATGTGACATGCCTACTAACGAGGAGTCTATTGCTCAAGATCGGTGATGGGAGATTACCTATTTCTTCTAAATTGTATAACAAGATCTTGGTCCATCTATTTTTGAAACTTTGCTTGTACCCCATGATTCTGTAGAGAAGTACGTATGCAAATGTTATGCTGTGGGAAAATAGACACACTGCTCATTTTACCTTCCAAATCGACGGATTGGCTGAGGCGGAGAAACTATAATGTTAGTCTGATACATACTTTTGATTGTGTGGCACGGGCATTATAAAAAGACACAACTCTTTGCAAGGATACGACGCAAGTACTATAAACAATACAACAGACAGCATCATGTTTCTATTTTCACAGAACATTGGTAGGCACACTAGATAGTTTGTCCTGTATTAGTGATATGAAACCAAGAAAATATTGAGTAATTGTCATTTCAGTTTGCGATTCTCTTTTTGTCATTCAATGCTTAGAGTATTGCTTAAGATTCAAATGGGATGTATCCTTTCTGTTTTGTTTCCTGCAGTTCAATGATATATTGAATACGATATTCTCTTCACCACCAACCGTGGCCCTAATAGTTGGGACGATCCTAGACAACACACTTGAAGCTCATCATGCATATGAAGACAGAGGACTTCCATGGTTCGTGCCTTTCCAGAGTTGGAAGGGCGATAGTAGAAACGAAGAGTTTTACAGTTATCCTTTGAGAATAAACGAGTACATTCCTTCAAGATTTCTCTGACTAAACTTTGGTTTTGATCCTTAAAACATTTAATGTTCCTCATCGTCAAGTTTATATTCGTTATTATCTGGGGAGGAAAAATAATATGTGAGTTTTTTTAGAAATACTCAGTAAATAATGGTCGATCGATCATAATAAATAACAAAATACATATATTTATACAATTCAAGGAATAGCATGTCAAAATCAAATATGAAAAAAAATAATGACACTGAAAGTCATATTATTCTTCACGGTTTACTGATCAGTCATTAATTTTGATTCCTCTAAAGGACGATGCCATGTTATCGGTTATTATATCACACCGCATCAGGACCTTAACAAATCAAATATCGAAAGCCGGAAATTCTTTATCATTTCAAATGCAAATCATAAAAATTCCTTCAAATAATTTCATACGTGATTTTAATTATAAAAATCATATTCATTGAAATGAAATAATTAAATCATATATCAAATTGAATGAATATATCATGTCAATTATATTTTCAAATACATACATATATTTTAAAACGTAAATCTACTTACAGTTCTTAGATCAAACATGAAAGAAAACTTGGTGTCAGTTGCTCGAAAATAACTAGAATTTGAACTTAATTCTTGCTTGAGTTTGGACAGAACTTGAATGAAAATTCTTTGAATACAATGAGAGGTTATGAGATTTTTTTTTGATTTAACATAAACTAGAGACGAATATTTGTTGATGCAGATGAATACAATTACACTGCATTTTTCCAGCAATTAACGACTGAGTTTTCGTTGTTTAATTGATCAATGTCCCCCCAAAAATTAAAGCGGCTTTAATTTCTCAACTAACGACTTAAATTCTCAACAACCGGGTCTTGTCATCCTTAAATGTTAGGGTCTTCCTATCTTAAATGTCAGGGTCTTCACATCCCTCAATTCTAATTGAAAGTTTTGTCATTGAAACTTTGGTTTACTCTATCTTCAAAGAGATACAGATATTGCTTTCTTATCATCTCTTCAAGTTCCCATGTAGCTTCTCATTCGATCTAGTTAGACCATTATACTTTGACATATGAAATGATGCGTTGTTTCAACACTTGGTCTTCGGTATCCACAATTCGAAATTATGATCCCAAATAATATAAATCAATCATAATTTTCAAAGATAAAGCCTAATTTCAACTCATACAATCCCCACGTATTTTTCTTAATATTTGATAAGAGCCAAATAATATGACGTCGTTTATCTTCACATGTCGAGCATGGGCCATCAATGTTGAATTGTAGTGGATGGTCGTCATGAAATCCCCTAATAATATGAGCCGAAGTCATGGGAGTTCTATTAAATTTACATCAAGCATGTCAGTGAAAGTCAAAGCTTTCAGCGTCTAGATCTTCCCAATAATATGAGCTAGACACTGACCCTGGGTTGCGTTCATCATGCAACCAATATTAATAAAAGACAAGAAAAATTTAAACTCTTTTTAATTTTTTTATGAACTTGATATAAATTTTGAATCTTATTCAAAATAGGAGATTTTAATTTTGAAAATTTGTCCCATTATTTAATTTTAAAATTGAGCCATGTTTTTTTATGTTTGTTGGATTCATGCAAGTTTTGTTATTATAATAATAATAACACATATTGATTATTTACAGTATATCGCATACATCATAAATAAATAAATGATGATCTATAAATGAAAGATATTTGATCCATGATAGCCATACACGAATCCAAGTCAAAAAACATAAGTAAATGCGGGGATGCAGTTGAAATATTACATAAGCTTTCAATATTTTACATGTCTTCGATCTTTAAAATTCTTGATGATTTGGGCTTACCATCTTCTAATCTTGATATGCCACTAAATCTAATATTTACAATAAATTTTCGCGGCAATAAATTTTCATGGCACATTGTGATAAAAATTTAAGGGGTGAGAACGATCCATAAACCAGATTCACTTCAATAATTAACAAATAATTAAAAAAATCAACAATGTAAAACATCATAACATTCGCCTAGCACATTGGTCGTGACTCTCGATCATTTTTTTGTCATATAATATCTCATATTATACAAAAAATCATAATATATCATACTATAATTAAATCATGTATCTTATAAATTTGTCATTAACCGCCATAATTAAAAATAAACTGACAAATTAAAAAAAAAATTATTTAATTTTTTAATTAATTTATTAAGAATTAAATTTCTTGTTTTTACCATAAATAATTAAATTCACATTTTGATTATTTATTTTATAAGAAAAATATATAATTTTACAAAAGTTATTTTCAAGGGTAAATTTGTCAAATTTCCTCGATGTCATAAACTCTTGAACCGTGGAGCAGTGCTGATCGTGCGCCTTTTCACTGCCCAAATAGTTCCGGCAGTATGTTACCCTCTACCCGAACTCTACGGGTGGCAACCTGGCTGGCAGAGTGCGCACAGCCCTGCCTGTCCCTAGTTTTTTTTTTATTTTTAATTAAATTATTTACTGGGAAGTCCCTGCGTGCGTGGGATGACCGAAACTGTTTCATACAGCAACACAAAAGTTTTTTTCCGTAAATCCAATTTTTAAGGGGTGAAATTTTCTGAAAAATTCTCATGTAGTTGGAACAATTCACTCAACATAATTTAAACAATAAACAATACAAATCATATTATTGAGAACTTAGGCTCTGATACCATTGTTGAAATACTCTTTTCTCACACCCAAGATGTAGCGAATGCTTAAAATTTGTAATTTTGACAATCAAATCAGCATAGGTCTCTTATTATTCTAAATTAATTCATAGGATATTTAGATTATTTACCTTTAGCGTTCAACTCTTGGCACCAACTATTCCAGATTTTAAGCGAGATAGTTCGTTTTGTAAATCTCTACGAAGGATCTATTAGAAGTCGTCTTTCTTCAATCTCCAAGAATTATGTCCCTGAATTAAAGCTTGTTTGTTTCCTAGATTGCACTAGAAATCTAGACATTATGTGTTGAGGTCTCGACGGTGATGAGATGGTGACATGACAACGCGTGTTGGTGGAAGTGATGCTCGGCCGAAATCTCTCTTGTCAAACAAGTTGGTCGAAAATTTGTGTTCTTGAAGAGAAAAAAATTCTTGCATGCAAGTTTAAACAAAATTATTTTTATAATTTTCATGGATTAAGTTACAATCTTACTAGAACTTTTACTCAGAGAGTTTTGACCTTGTCACAAATCTCAAATGAGTTTTTACTTTGTTAAAACTTCTACTATTAGTTTATATCATATTAAACCTTTACTAGGACTTTAGTCTAACTAAGAGTCATACTAGTTAGAGTTGTATTAGGATTCCTCAAATAATCTATGATTGCGGTTTCATCATAATCTCAATTGACGATCAGACATCACTAATGTGCCGATGATACGAAACTTGTTATTATGATACAAAGTGAAAGTTTCGAAAATCAAAATCCTTCCGGCACTGGGCAGGCGTCAGCCCTCATACATGGTTTATCACTGTGAAATCAATTCACACCAATTCTTCTTTCCACTGATTCATTTTTTGCAGTTTCTTATTTTGGAAATCTTTCACTAAATTAGATAGTTGCAATCTCCTCACAAAATTAGCAGTAATGTAAAATTCCACAATTTTCAAATATGAAATACAATTATAAACACTTTTTATAAGTCATTTTCTTGATCTCCATCAAACTAAATTACCAAATTCAACTCTTTAAATTTGATTATCTTAACGGGAACATAAAAATCAATATTGTGAAATCCTCAATTGTTCGAGGATACAATTATGTTCACAACTCGTGTGATTCGAGATAACCTTTACTTCTTATATGGACTTAGCTTTGTTAGCCCAATTATATGGATCAAGTCTTTGATCACAAGAACGTCAGAGCTCATGTCTGATTGAACATATCAAATCATGATAACGACGTCTAATAGCGTAGCACTATGATCTACTAGGTATGGTTGATAATGGTGCAAGAACCAATAGGTTTTGGTTAACGTACAATACCGTTTTTTCAACTCATATATCACGATCAAATATGCAACTAATGGTAAATCAAAGTTTGCGTATGAATTCGATAATGATGTTATGTATCTTTTAATAATCACAGTGACGTCGTATGTGCAACTAAGGAACCACTTTCCCTAAATCACATTTCTTACTCTGGTTAGATATTCATTGCGCTATTAACTCATCATATTAAATATGATATCCACACACGTAGGTGAACGGTGAATCCTCGACTACAAACCATCAAATTCTACAAATGTCGGAACTAAACTTAGTAGTCATGTTAACTTCCACAACTTCCAAATATGGAATACAATTATCAACACTTTTATAATCCATATATTTGATATCCATCAAACTCAATGGTTAAGGAATACAATTAATTGAGGGTTCACAACTCATGTGATTCGAGATAACATTTATTTCTTATACGAGCTTACTTTTGTTAGCCAATTCTATGGATCAACTCCTTGATCACAAGAACGTTGGAGTTCAAGTCTGATTGCACCCATTGGATCATGGTAAGAGCGTCTAGTAGCATTGTCCTATTATCTCCTACGTATGGCTGATAGTGGTGTAAGGAACAATAGGTTATGGTTAACATACAATACGGTCCTTTCAACTCATATATCACGATCTAATATGCAACTATTGGTAAATCAAAGGTTGCATATGAATTTGATAATGAAGTGATGTATCTTTGAGTAATCATAGTGACATCGTATGTGCAACTAGAGAACCACTTTCCCTAAAGCATATTTCTTACTCTGGTCAGATATTTCTTGCACTATTAAGTCATCAGATCACATAGGATATCCACACATTTAGGTGAGTGGTGAATCCTCATCTACAAAGCATCGATTTCTACGTATGTCGGAACTATACTAAACAGTCATGTTAACTTCCATAACTTCCAAATATTGAATACAATTATAAACACTTTTATAAGTCATCTATTTGATCTCCATCAAACTAAATCACCAAATTCAACTCTTTAAGTTTGACTATCTCAACGGAAACACAAAAAAATTTCTTATAGGGGCTTACTTTTGTTAGCCAAATTATGTGGATCAAATTCTTGATCACAAGAACGTCGGATCTCAGGTTTGATTGCAGCTATCGGACATGGTAAGAGCATCTAGCAGCATTGTCTGATGATCTTCTATGTATGATTGATAGTGGTGCAAGGACCAATAAGTTATGGTTAATGTACAATATGGCCCCTTCAGCTCAGATATCTCAATCAAATATACAACCATTGGTAAATCAAAGGTTCCATATCGATAATGATGTGATGTATCTTTGAGTAATCATAGGGGTATTGTATGTGCACTAGGGAACCACTTTCTCTAAAACATATTTCTTACTCTGTCCAGAGATTCATTGTACTATTAACTCATTAGACCACATACGATATCCATACTTGTAGGCGAGCGGTGAATCCTTGGCTACAAATCATCGATTTCTACGTATGTCAGAACATTACTTAGCAGTCATGTTACAATTATAAACACTTTTATAAGTCATTTGTTTGGTCTCCATCAAACTAAATCACCAAATTCAAATCTTTAAATTTGACTATCTCAACGGAGACAGTGAAATAATACTTGTATGACTCTCAATGGTTCGTGGATATAATTAGTCGTTGGTTCACAAATCAGGTGATTCAAATAACATTTATTTGTTATACTGGCTTACCTTTGTTAGCCCAATTCTGTGGCTCAACTCCTTGATCACAAGAACGTCGGAGCTCAAGTTACCATGATTCCACCACCCAACGGATCATAGTAAGAGCGTTTAGTAGCATCGCCTAATGATCTCCTAGGTATGACTGATAGTGGTGCAAGGAACAATATTTTATGGTTAATGTAAAATACGGTCATTTCAACTCATATATCACGATCGAATATGCAACCACTTGTAAATCAAAGGTTGCACATTAATTCGATAATGTTGTGATGTATCTTTCAATAATCATAGTGACATCGTATGTAAAACTAGGGAACCACTTTCCTTAAAGCACGTTTCTTATTCCGGCCGCACTATTAACTCATCAGATCACATATGATATTCACACCTGTAGGTGAGTGATGAATCCTTGACTACAAAACATCGACTTCTACGTATGTTGGAACTATACTTAGCTGTCATATTAACTTTCACAACTTCCAAATTTGGTATACAATTATAAACACTTTTATAAGTGATCTGTTTGATCTCAATCAAACTAAATCACCAAATTCAACTTCTTAAATTTGACTATCTCAACGGGAACACATAAATCAATATTTGTATGACCCTCAATGGTTCGGGGATACAATTAGTCGTGGATTAACAACTCATGTAATTCGAGAGAACATTTATTTCTTATACGTACAGGCTTACCTTTGTTTGCCCAATTATGTGATCAGTTCCTTGATCACAAGAACGTCGGAGCTCAAGTCTGATTGCATCCATCGGATCATGGTAAGAGCGTCTAGTAGCATTGCTCGATGATCTCTTAAGTATGTCTTATAGTGGTGCAAGGACTAATATATTATTGTTTACGTACAATTTAAGTTTGGATCATCTATGATGTCAAATTTAATTTTTTAAGTTCTTATTTTTGTATTTTTTTTTTTGTAATTTTGGTCATTTTTTCAACTTGACGCTCCAATTTATTGTATAATATCAATAATTTTTATGACTAAATTTTAAAAAAATTGAAAGTGGTCGTTACTAAAACTCGATTTTGATTACACATTATCAAAATTACATTGAGAACAAAGTTACATCTCCCTTAGAAAAACAAAATGTTATAGTGATTTTATGATTTTTCAAATCAGCCTATCTTTGACTTTCTGGTTTTTGGACTAGTTAAGTAGAATCCCTACTGTAAAACACATTTAGTGATTTCATTTTGTCTAATTCTAATTGAAGGAAGCAAAAATTACATATATATTTAAAAAGATAGCATCTTAGAATCAAATTTGCGTAAATTTATTTTTGACAATTTCTTCCTTAAAACTTCAAACTTATTAAAAACAGTCTTTCAAAATTCAGCTTTACTTTGTCCAGCAAGCATCCTGCTCCCTTTGGTTTTGACTGCAAATCGTCAGATCAAGAAATATAAATTGGAATGATGAATCTATTCCTTGTTCTCATATTCGTGTAAAATGAATATGGACGGTATTCAAGATTGAAAATACTTCAACTTCTTTTAGATATTTAACTTTGCACTTATTGAGTTCATGCTATCGTACTAATGAAAAATTCAAGGATTCAAAATTGATTTGGACATGTGAGGTTCATAACAATATATGAAATCCACATGATCAAATTAAAATAGACCGTTAGATATTATGGTAAAAGCGTCTAGTAGCATTGCTCGATGATTCTCAAAGATAATTGATTTCTTACTAGAAGATATGATGAACTTGCAAATATTACGTCGATGATGATAAGAATAAGAAGATTGTTATGGATCCAAAATATGTCTAAGGGCGCAAATATCCTCTATCCCAAATTATTCGAAGAATCTAGAAAGGGGAACAAAATAAATAGAGAATTTGTTAGGAAGGTATCATTCATGCTTATTGTATAGTTAGATTAGGTTGAGTTATGGGCAAGGAGATTGAGTGTTTCCTTGAGAGAGGATGTGGAGGGATTCTCTCTTCATCCTTGTTTTTGTGTTCAGTTCATCAGATGATCAATTTGTTTGAATGAGCCATTTCAATAATGAAACTGCTTTTTGTTTACTTTTTCAACCACTTTCAAAGAAGAGCCAAGAGAAAAGTATATANTAAGTTTAATAAAATAGACAGATACCAAAGAGAACAACAATTATTTAAGTAAAGAAATGTTGTATCAACTCTACAAAAGCATTACCATGTTGTCTTTGCTTTAAGAGAGAGAGAGAGAGAGAGAGAGAGAGAGAGAGAGAGAGTTGCCTAATCCAACTAGCCAGGAAAGTAATCACTGCATGACATGATAATTGCTTGATTTGGTCGAGGCCTTTGCTGGGGTTGGACATGATTCATGGTGAAATACAAGTTTCTACTTTTTCCCTTTGCATTTTAGAGAGCATCTTAGCCCATCGCTCTTCATAAGAAGCTGGAAGGTACAAGAAATTCCAGACAACCAAACATCAGAAGCCTTTCATGGCTCAAAAAAATTTGTAAATAAACACCAAAACAAACGGATGTCTCCTTTAGGAAAGAGTGACACAACAGTTGAGTTGTGTGATTTGAACAAGTTGAATTGAGTAAGGTTCGAGACAGACCCTAGTCACTTGACAAAAGGTGATAGAAAAACTAATAAATCAATTATGCCGATCAAGAAGAGGCAACTGAGAAAGCGCACTTGACAAAAGGTGATAGAAAAACTAATAAATCAATTATGCCGATCAAGAAGAGGCAACTGAGAAAGCGAGAACTCACGCTCTGTTGGTCGTAATATTAGGGGGATGTGAGCAGATTCCTTCTTTTTTGGCTTATGATTTGGCTGACTGTAATCTGCACATATATCTTCTGTAAGAGAATAATAGTAGCAGAAGAGAAAGTAAAGTTGCTGTAAATATAAGTTTTGATACCACTAAAAATGCCAGAACAACATCGCAATGCCTCGCGAAATATTGCTGCTTGAAGTTGGCAACTCTGGCATTCCTTCTTTAAGTGAGTGAGAAGAGCTTGCCTAGCATCTGTACGACAAACCATGAAAATGTTTTGAGGCAATCAGAGCACTTAAACTTTTCCTACTGTTTTAGCAACCTTTCTGGAATTTAAGCAAATAATTACTAGTCCACAGATCAGTGCCACTAGTCAGTATTCTAGTAAAATAATAAAAAAAGATCAATGCCTCGAAACTCTTATCAGATTGAGATAGTTTTGACACAACGCTTACGTGCTGCAAAGTGATGAGATAAAAAGGCAGAAATGGTAGTCCCCTGCCATTAAAGTCTATAGTCCACAAGCACAGATGTTCGTAAAAAGAGAACATTATGTAATACAATCCAAAACGTAAGCAGCCCACAGAGTGCCAGGATCTGCTGTAAAACAGGGAATAAAGTATGCAATAACAACTCTCCCTTCCAGATTATAAAGAAAGAGACAAGCAAGTACATCAACTCTTTTTCTTCAAAACAACAGCGAAGCTGGCAATGACAGAATAAACAGCAATAATCGGAGTAATACAAATATTAACCTCAATTCAGAATGGCAATACCTGATGAGCAAATGAATTTCAGAACTTTGAATTCACAAGACTGAAGAACAAGTGGAATCTCTGGAGCCATTGTGTATTGAGGTTTCCTTGGTGTTCTTTTAATATCCAATAGAACCTCTACCACCTAAATGTTACACAGGATTTTTTAATAGACATAATATTCGCCTGATTATGGAAAAATCTATAATAGAACTTCACAGTAAACTCATAAATTTTGCTCCAGTAAAGTTAATATACTAGGTGTATATCAATGAGAAAAAATGTTCACATCCAGCCATCCAGGGAAGCACACATATACACAACACCAAACATGTCTGACCAATACTTTTTCCTGCTCATCCACAGGTCATTTCAAAGTAATGGATAACTGAGAGTGCCATGAATCTAATAACATATGTGTGGTGGTACAAATAAATTCGAAGCTTTGAATATAGAGGATTTCAAAAGTAAAAATGCGAGATTGAGAAAGCTGTAGATATCATGTTGCCCTATGGCATTAAAAGGTTACCAGTTCATCATAGGCCTTGTTGAGAACACAAGAGTACAGTTAAAAGTAAATAAAGTGTTGGAAAATAAGGGAAACATTTTAAATGTAATATCTTAGGAATGTATATTATTGACTTCCTAGAATAATGTTGTAATTAGTGGTAATTAGTCTTGTCAATTGTACAGGAGATTTATTTTCCTTTTTCCTTTTACCGTAGTCGAGCTAGAGATTAGTATTCGCTCTTGCATAAATAAAGATGTTGGCCTCATTCCAAGATATATATATAAGAATGGAAAGAACTACCTCAAAGATGTTGGCCTCTTCAGTCTATACAGGCTGCATACATACAGGATGAATGGGAAGAACCACCTCAAATGGTCTCAATTAGTCCGAACATATTTAAAAGGGAAAGGAAAATTGAGCCATATCACTGGTCCAGGAGCGAAGAAAGGGTTGAAGTATGATATTGAGCCATATCACAGTTGGACATGCTTTAGAAATATCATGAAAAGTATTTTAATTACAGTACTTTTCACGGTTGCTTGATATGTATATGTACATTGTTATAACGGTTCAGGTGTGTTGAGTCTTTAGAGTCACTGGATGTGATTAATGCGGGTGAGCAGTTTGTTGATGAGGAGACTGGAGGTGCTGAGGACTTAGTGGACTGGGCTTGTGGCGCACTAGAAGCCCGAGTACCTTGTATTTTTCCGCATTTCATGATTTTAAGAAGATATATTTAAACAATTTTAAAAGGTTGAGGATTTTACTATGTTGAGGGTTTTTGGCAAATTTTATTATGCTTGGTATTTTACGTTTAAAAGTAACGTTTCAGTCGATTACACTTTTGGAAAACCGCATTTATTTTATTCAGTAGTTGTGTTGTTTGTTAAATTGTGTGGGGCGAATTTTAATANAACACATGGGAAATAACATACCTGTCATAAGGGAAGAAAGTAGATGGATGCAAATGGGTGTTCACGGTGAAATACAAATCAGATGGCTCGTTGGAAAGATACAAGGTTAGGCTTGTGGCAAAGGCGTGCACACAAACTTATGGTATTGACTATCAGGAGACATTTGCTCCAGTGGCAAAAATGAACACAATTTGAATTTTGATATCCCTGGCAGCCAACTTCAATTGGTACTTAGAACAGTTTGATGTGAAAAATGTGTTTCTTCGTGGAGACTTGGAAAAGGAGATTTATATGGAACTTTCTCCGGGATTCAAAGGGAATGCAAAGAATAACAAGGTTTGCAGGTTAAAGAAGGCACTATATGGTCTCAAACAATCTCCTAGAGTCTGGTTTGGAAGAATTTCCAAAGTGATGTTAGCCTCAGGATATAAACAGAGCCAAGGTAATCACACACTCTCATTATCAGGCACTCAGATGCAGGGCGAGTGACGGTTCTCTTGGTGTATGTTGATGATATAATTGTGACAGGTAACGACGAGAAGGAAAAAGAAGCCTTAAAAAGATGTCTAACCAAGGAGTTTGAAGAGCTTGGTAGGCTCAAATATTTCTTGGGAATCGAAGTAGCGCATTCCAGTGAAGGATTCTCATTGCACAACAAAAGTATGTCAATGATCGCTTGAGAGAAACAGGAAAGTTGGCATGTAAACCAGCATCTAAGCTGATTGACCCGAATCACAAACTTGGTGAGGCAAATGAAGATCTAGTTGTGGACAAAGCAATATATCAGAAGTTGGTAGGGAAGCTCATATATTTGGCTCTTATTCGACCAGATATTGCATTTGTTGTCAGTGTAGTAAGCCAATTTATGCAAAATCCCAAAGAGGTTCATTTGCAAGCAGTTAACAGAATACTACACTATCTAAAAGGGAATCCTGGTAAGGGTATCTTGTTCAGGAGAAACGGGGGACTTACACACGAAGTTTATATCGATGCTGATTATGCAGGCTCACCAATTGATAGAAGATCAACCTCTGGCCATTGTACTTTCCTTGGAGGAAATCTCGTGACATTGAAAAGTAAGAAGCAGAATGTAGTTGCTAGATCGAGTGTTGAAGCAGAATTTAGAGCAATGGCTTTGGGAATATGCGAGCTTCTATGGATTAAAATAATTTTAGAGGACCTGAAGATCAAGTGGGAACAGCCGATGAGATTATTATGTGACAACAAATCTGGAATCAACATAGCCCATAATCATGTTCAACACGCTAGAACAAAACATATTGAGGTAGACAGACGGAGAAACTGGATAGTTGACTAATTTGCACCCCTTATATCTCAAGCAAGGACCAACTTGCCGACATACTTACCAAGGGACTCGATGGCACAACATTTCAAGGAATTGTCTTCAAGCTGGGATTAAAAGATCTATATTCTCCAGCTTGAGGGGGAGTGTTGGAAAATAATGAAAATATTTTAAATGTAATATATTATAAATGTATATTATTGCCGTTCTAGATTTATGTTGTAATAGTGGTAATTAGTCTTGTCAATTGTATAGGAGATTTATTTTCTCTTTTCCTTTTACCGTGGGCAAGGCTAAAGATTGGTTCACTCTTGTAGCAATTAGAGGTGCTGGCCTCATTCAAAGATATACATATAAGAAATATTATTTTCTCTCAAACTAACATAAAGAAAATGCAATCTTAACATACGTGCTGGCCAAGTAAACAAAATGATACTTTTCTTATATCTACAGGCTACAGCATGGGATTTGATATTTAACTATTGGCTATCATTCATACAAGTCGCAGACAATCAAAACAACCATTTGGTAGCTTCACGGGACGTTCAAATACAACTAACCATGTTTTCATCGTTAAAGAAAAGCTGAAAATTGGATAATGGAGTTAATGATGAAAAAGAAATATCAAAATTGTTTAGTAAGTAAAGTCAAATTAGTAACTGTAAACCACTTATTGAAGTAGCATAGTCACGCACATTAGGAGATTCAAGACCCTGACCAACCAAAAACAGCACAGCAACCATGCATCGGATCTGGTGCCACAGAAAAGCACTACCTTTGATTTTCACCACCCAGAGTTCATCATCTTCAAACCTGTAGAAAAGAAAATATTGATATTCAACTTCACCAAGACATCTATCAATAAGGGACTCAGCAAAAAAAATTCATCATGTGAACCGATGGTTTAACATTTTATTTTGGCAAAACCGTTCCCAGTTCCAAGCAGTAGAAAGATTGAGGCTGACCCCAACGTGTAGATATATACAATAAAGTCATACATCGAGTGGGTCGAACCTAACCTCTAGCAAACAAGAGAGAAGCAACCAGCATGGCAGCTAAATTTAAAGCCAAGAAAATCAAAGACACAAGTGTTGGGGGGAAAAGGCAAGAGTAAGGTGCAATACAATAAGGTTGGTAACAATATACTGCGCCAAAACCCAAAAAGTGAAAGCAGACCAAGACAACCCACACAACAAAGAATGAGCAAACGAGTCAAGGAATTTGGGTTGGACTTTGGCGACTAGGCCACTATCACAATACATGTCACTGCATACCACCACATCTGCCTAGAATATTAAAAAACCTAAATTCCACGACATAGAGGCAAACATAAAAAAGGGGAGAAGCCACCCATTGTGCAAGTCTTCATCACATACCCCAAATAGGATCATATGAAAAGTAGTTATCGAGTGAAACGGATCCAGACAACTGCCTGGTTGGACTAACTCAATTTCCAGAAGTGATGTGCTCAGACCATATAAATTTGAGAATTGCTTTTGGCATTCTCCTGTCCCTAAACTCATTTTATTTTGGCAAAACCATTCCTAGCAGTAGAAAGTTTGAGGCCAACCCCAACATGTAGACATTTACAATGAAAAGTAGTTATCCAACGAAATGGATCCAGACAACTGCCTAGTTGGACTAACTCAATTTCCAGAAGTTATGTGCTCGGACCATATAAATTCGAGAATTGCTTATGGCATTCTCATGTCCCTAAAACAGTGATATGTTGACAATGCGGAGATCTCCCATTGAGAATAGGTTTGAAATAGGGAAGAATATCGGAGCAAGACTAAAAGTTAGAGACCTCTGAGTCAAGGCAGGAATCCCAAGAAATAAACAATATGTTGACTGCTCAACAGTTCTAACGTATTTCTTGTTGCTAGCGCAATCTTGCAATAACGTACTTCAATAACATACTTCAACCCATTCACCAGTCTCATATCCAAATAATTCCCAAAACTCTCAACTCCCAGAAACTAATATCATATCTAAGATAGAACAATATTGATTAAATACCTAAAATACTAAACCACATTAGAAAAGGAAAAGTAGGGCATTGATTTTACACCTTACATCACAAGAAGTAATCTCAAACGATGTGATATGACGCCTATAATTGTGGACATTAGCTGCATCCATCTTACAAAAATTTCTGAAATCATGTTCCCCAATAAATTTCTTACCAGCTGTCTCCATGGCCTGGTCAAACACAGTAAGAATTTCTGGTTCACAAGAATCTTCAAGTAATTATGAGCCAACAGGATAAAAATGGTCACAATAGTAGAAAACATACGCAAGAGATGTATACCATAATGTTCAAATTTGCTCCCCAGAAGAAGTATTTGTACTCCCGGCTCAAACAACTGAACCTGCATGTTTTTAGTTAGTTCAGATGAAAAGTATCAGCAAGAGAAATAACTTTACACCATTTAAATTTTCAGATCAGTACTTTTAATATTGGATCTCGAGGAAAGTTACTTACACAATATAAAAATTCTAGATCTGATTACCAATAAATTATTAATTTAATTATATACTGTCTCCCATTAATTTTCTTAGAAAACTAGTTGCCCTTGGGACATTACCCTGGTCAGTAAGAATCTAAATTTCATAGTCGCATTGATGCAGGATTAAAAGGAACTAAAGACATCAAGGACGGGACGTTATTGGCTACCGTAAAAAGGAAACGATCATGTCGACCAAGAGACGAGAATCAAGCTGAAAATCTTCTATGCTGATCAATTCCTCGAAAATCTGCATAAATATTATGAGGTATCCAATACCAACCATTGTGGTGAAAGCGGCAATTTTTGGAGATAACTCTGAGTAGGCCATATAATTTCAAATTGGATATTTTGTGCACGATCTTAATCCATTTTGTTAGGATCGGTTCAAAATTTAGAGGGGGTGAATAACCTATTTTAAAATTTTTCTTCTAAACCCCGTCAAATAGTGTGACCGATCTTGATGGTATTAAATATCAAGACCAAATTGACCAGAGCCGAAATCCAATACCTCACCAACATCTTCTTCTAGTTTCGAGTCAGCCATTAGGTATTGTACCGGTTCATTATCACTTTCGCTTGAGCTAATGTTGGTTCCAGAAGATTCGTTCTCAGAGTCTGTCCACTAACTATTGTTTTCTTCAACAACAAGAACCTTCTGGTCTTTCTTCTTTTTGAAGGATCTCTTTCCATCTTTCGACCATCTTCTCCCAAACGGTTTCTTGTCATCTTTCTTGGGCCTGTTACATTCTGCAATGAAGTGACCTTTCTTGCCACAGTTGAAGCAAGCTTGACCATCATCTGTATTGTTGATAAGCCCAAATCTTATAGAGATTTTAGGGATTTTAATTTTATAATATTTGTGCTTATCTAGAATTTTATTCCTAATTATGTGCTTATCTTGATTAATTTTATAATGATTGTAGATTTTAATAAAAGAGAAAAAATAGCTAATTTGGGAGAAAATATGATTCTACAAGACTTCAAAGGAAATAAAATACCAAAAGAAAGAAAATAAAATATTTTTATGTTTTATTATCTTGAGAATATTAAAGTTTTGGAAAAAAATCTGTGCAGATATTGATAGAGATGAAGCCTAATCATTGAAATTAAATATCTACAATCCCATCTACAAGTTTTGAAATTGACTTGGGCTTCAAAGAGTGGAGGATTAGACCCGTGAAGAATTATAAAAGGCAGTCTATGTGTACAGAAAAAAGAGGGGGCGCACAAACAGTGAAAAAAATCAGCGCGGAAGTGAACAACAGAGAAGGGAAAAAGGAGGAATAGAAGGAGGCAAAGAAGAAGTACAGAGGAGGAGGAGAGAGAAGAAAAGAAAGAAGAAGTACAGAGGCGGAAGAGAGAGGCAGAAAAGCAAGGCGGAGGAGAGCAGACGGAAGTGCAGAACAGAAGACTACACGGAAGACAACACTAGGGAGGAAGAAGAGAAAAGAAATAGGGAGAAGACAGAGGCAAAAGCTGGAGGAATTCCTAATCACACGCCACAAATCACTGAGAATTCCTTTCACTCATTCTTTATTTTGTTTTCTTCTATTCACTTAAACATAGATTTTCACTTTTGTTTTGAAGTTATGGAATAATTTTATTTAGACTAAGACCATGATAGGGCCAAACAATACTTTATTTGATGTTTTGTTTATTTTCAATATATTATTTTTCTTGATTTTAATTATTGATTGATGTTATTTTAATATTTCTTGTTAATAGCCTGATCAACTATTTACATGTTTGTTGATTAATCACGAATCGGAAGATGATTGGTTAAATATAGCAACAAAGATGTCATCAACACATGGTTAAACTGACTAGAAATAGTATTCGGTTTCAGTGTGCGGTTTTAGGTGAAAACTGAAATTCCACGAATCTTTAATGCATTTAGATATAATTAAATTCAATTAGAAATAATTGGACTGTTAGATTTAAATAGATTTATTAACTCGAGGAATCGTTTAATAAATAAAATTGGGGATTTCACCGTGATTGTCAAGAATTAAATAATTAATTGAATTTTAACACGTGTCAACATAGTAGAGTTTGGTACCGTTGTGTGTCTTAGTTATTTATTTGAATTTGAATCCCTCCTTGATATTTGAATCTCTCGGTTTTAATTGATATTATTTTATTTTATATTTTAGATTAATAATCCACATATCATCTTTTTATTTATTTTGTCTAGCTTAAGTTAAGTGATAAAAATTCTAGTAATTAAATATTAGTCTCTGTGGGATCGATACTTGGACTCATCATCCATTTACTATAACTTGACCTAGTCCGCTTGCTAGATTTATTCCCAACCGAAATCGTCGGTCAAGTTTTTGGCGCCGTTGCCGGGGACTAATTTGTTTAATATTGGAATAAATTGCTTTATTGAGACTAGACATTTTTTCCGAAAAAAAAAGATAAAAAATAATCTGTTTTTTCTAATTTATTTTTTTTATTGTGGGTACTTCAAGATGGATCATCGGGGAGTGTTCACGAATTTTGCCCAACAATACTCGGAACCATTCTATGCTGCTTGGGGGAGATTCAATGATCTGGCAAACAACTTTCGATTTCATGATTTGTCAAACTACACTCTTATTCAAATTTTCTATATTGGTTTGGATGAGGCAACAAGAAGTTGGGTAAATTATGGAGCTTTGGCAACTGGAAGTCACTTATTTAATAGAGATCACAACAATGCGATGCACTTGTTAAATGATATGGCAGATTTCGACTACCACTGGCATTGTGATCCTTCACTGCAGGGTTGGAGTCACCAATATCCTCCACAATTTTGCCCCAATTTTGTAAACCAACCATTTGAGCAACAAGAAGAGCGTATTGCACATTTAGATGAAATCATGGCCCAGTGGGAGAAGATGGTCAACTCTTTGTGTTTCATCGATGAACAGATTGAGCTTCTAATGCAACCAGTGTCCGAAATCCGCCAAGAGAATGAAGCGATTTTTGCCGATCAATTAATGACCAATCAGGTATGGGTAAATGATGACAACTCAAGCAACCAAGGTTTGGAGAGTGATTCAAATCATGTAGAAATTTCATCTGAATCTAATCGTCCACAAGTATTAGAGCTGAAGGAAGAAGAATTCTTCGAGGAATCTCTATGCAAAGATGAGGCAGAACTGAAGTTGGAGGATGTAGAAGAACACAAGTCGAAGGATTTGAACTCATATATGGTCTTAACATATATTCCACCAAAAAATTAATAGTCAATCCTCAAACACAAGCATGGCCTGCTTTGATGCTTTGATAGAAGAGCTGGAACTCGTAGATCCTCCATTGCTGAACGCTAAATTCACATGGTCTAACTGTAGAACGGAACCGATTTGTTGTCGGTTGGATAGATTTCTCTTCTCCAGGGGCTGGTCGACTATATTCCCTGAATTCAGACAAAATGTGCTACCAAGAATCACGTCTGATCATTGTCCTATTGTGCTTGATACCGCTAAGACACGTTGGGGGCCAGTACCTTTCAGATTTGAAAACGCGTGGATGACACATCCACAATTCAAAAAACTTGTCGATATTTGGTGGAACAAAGAGGGAAACCAAGGGTGGGAGGGATACAAATTCATGCACAAACTAAAGGTGTTAAAGGCTGAGGTCTCCAAATGGAATAAAGAAGTGTTTGGGAACGTGGGAGTGAGAATTCAAGACTTAAGCGACAAGATTAAACAACTGGATAGGCGTGAGGCAGAGGGATTATGGTCGGGAGAGTTACACGCCGAAAGGAAGGAAGCAAAGTGTGAGCTGGAAGAATTGTCCTTTAAACAATTTCAACTCAACAGCCAAAAGGAAAATGTTTATGGCTCAAAGATGGGGACCAGAATTCCCATTTTTTCCACTCTTTATTGAACAAAAGAAGGAACAGAGCACTGATAGACAGATTGGAACTAAATGACGGCAGAGTGATTACGGACAGAGGCCAAATTGAACAAGAAATTTTGGAATTCTATGCGGCTTTGTTCAGGAAGATGGGAAGTGATGGAGCGAATTTTGAGGAGGAAGGGAGAGCCTTCACGGTATAGACTGGAATCCAATACAGAAGACATACGCAGATGAGTTGGAAAAACCATTTGACGATGCAGAAATTAAGAAGGCTGTGTTCGAATGCGATGGTAATAAAGCTCCGGGACCGGATGGATTCAAAATGGTTTTTCAGAAAAATTGGGATACAGTGAGGGAGGATTTGTTAAAGGTGTTTGCTGAATTTTTTAATAATGGGATTGTTAATAGAATCACGAATGAAACGTACATATGTATCATCCCAAAAATAAAAGATGCAAGACGGATCAAAGATTTCAGACCAATCAGCTTGACTACGAGTTTGTACAAGATTTTGGCTAAGGCTTTGACTACGCGACTGAAAAAGGTCATGTGTGATACCATTGCGGAGAATCAGTCTGCTTTCATTAAAGGTAGACAGATATTGGATTGTTGCCTCATAGCGAATGAAATTGTTGAGGAATATCGACGGAAAAGAAAAAAGGGTTGGCTCCTCAAAATTGACTTGGAGAAAGCTTACGACAACGTCGACAGCCAATTTTTAGATTTTGTGATGTTTAAAAAAGGATTTGGAGATAGATGGAGGAGGTGGATAAGAGGATGTGTATCTAATGTGAACTTTTCGATTTTTATCAATGGAAAACCATGTGGGAAAATTAAAGGAGAGAGAGGATTACGACAAGGTGATCCATTATTACCATTTCTGTTCAATATTGTCGTTGATGTGCTGTGGAGGATGATAGACCAGGCAAGGGAGGATAAAAAGGTCAGGGGGCTTGAAGTTGGGAAACATAAAATTGAAATATCACATTTAAAATTCGCGGATGATACCCTTTTCTTCGCAAAAACCAGAGAAGATGTGATGGCAATTGTGGATTTAATAAAACTGTTTGGAACCAACTCAGGGCTGAAAATAAATTTGGGAAAAAGCGTGGTTTTGGGATTGACTTGCTTGGATGATGAAGTAGACGATATGGCAATAACTTGTGGGTGCAAAAAAGGAATCTGGCCAACCAAATATCTTGGATTACCTTTGGGAGGAAATCCCACAAAGCTGGATTTTTGGGAGCCGGTTCTTTCTAAAATGCATACCAAATTAGCAAGCTGGAAAAAATCATTCCTATCAAGGGGGGGAAGATTCATCTTGATAAAATCAGTCTTATGCGCTATGCCATCATACTTCATGTCATTGTTTAAGGTTCCGAATAGTGTGGCAAACTCAATGGAAAAAATCATGAGGGACTTTCTATGGGATGGTGCTGACGGGGAAAACCATTGCCATGTGGTTAGATGGAATCAAGTATGCAAACCAAAGGAAAAAGGAGGGTTGGGGATGGGAAATATTTGTCTAAGGAATAGGGCTTTACTTGTAAGTGGTGGTGGAGATGTTCGGTTGAAAAAGAATCATTGTGGAAAAAAGTGATTAGGAGTATATACGGTTTACAGGACAACGGGTGGGATTTGGGTTTGGCGGAGAAGCGGACATTCAGAAGCCCTTGGAAAAGTATATCTCGTTCCTACCAGGCTTTCCATCAACTAGTTAGGGGGGTGCCAAAACGAGGTAATTTAATTCGATTCTAGGAGGATGTTTGGGAGGGTGAGTTATCGTTTAAATTACGTTTTCCATCTTTGTTTCGAATTTCCAGTCTTGTTAACAAACCAATTAGTCATTTCGTACAAATCGTCATTCTTGGGGGTAGTTCAACTTTTATTTGGGATGTGAGATTTCGAAGAGATTTTACAGAGGGTGAGCTTCTTGAGTTTACAAATCTGTTGACAGTTTTAGATAGAGTCAAATTGCATGAAGGGGCTAATGACATTAGAGTGTGGTTGGGGGACGCTTCGGGGATTTTCTCGGTGAAATCTTTTTACGATTCTTTCTTTCAAAACTCTTGCTCTACATTTTTTAATTTTAACAAAAGAATTTGGAAAGTTCCTGTCCCACAGAAGATCAGGATTTTTTCATGGATCGTTACCTTGGGAAAGTTACCGACATGTGATTACGTGCAGAGAAGGTGGAAGAATTGTGCTTTACGACCACAGTGGTGTTGCCTATGTAAAAAACATGAAGAAAGTCAAGATCATATACTGTTACATTGTTCATTCGCAGCAGGTATTTGGAATAAAGTGCTAACAGAGCTGGAATTTCAATGGGTTGTGCCAAGACAAGCAAAAGATTTATTTCATGACAACTCGTGGTATCCGTTTGAGAGAAAATTCAGAGAGTCTTGGTTTATTATCATTCATGGCATATTGTGGACACTTTGGTTGGAAAGGAACAAGAGGATATTTGAAGATGTTTCGGAGTCAACTGATCAAGTGTGGGAGAGAGTTAAATTGAGGGTCGCCACTTGGACTGTCAATATTCTTCAATATTATCATCTAAGTGTCTCCGATATGTGTAGGGATTGGAAATTAGTATGGTCTTGAGTTTTGTGTTTTGTTGAGATTAAACAGGTTTATTCTAAAACTGTATTGTAAGATTGTAGCGGATTACTCATCCGCACATATGATGTAACTAATTCCTAAATTAATAAAATTTGTTTCTTATCAAAAAAAAAAAAAACATATATTCCACCAGCAGATTCTTTATTTCCATCAACCCAAACTCAAGAATATTACATCATCTACGAGCTTTATCATGAATTAGATTGTTTTTCCCCTAATAATCAGTTTTTGCCGAGTGTTGCTGGAACGACGAGCGTGCAATGTCAATATCATGCCAAGCTTGAGGGCACACATAATCAAGACCCATATGTAATATTGTATGATATTTACTATGGGCGGAAGCCGCTATTTGATGGCTGCTTCTCCATAGTCAAGCTATAGACAATGAATTTAGCGCTTGCTGGGAGGCAACCCAATGATTTATTTTATTTTGTTTCATTTATTTTTTATTTTTACTTCTTCATTTGGTTAGTTTAATTCTCTGTGATTTTGGTGTGTGTAGGGAATAATGGAATGAAGTAAGATGATTTGGATTCTGGAAAAGATTTAACTGTTGAAACAAGAGACTACATGCACGGAGGAATTCTACCATCCCCATGTAGCATTCCATGGAGCTTAAAGCAACACTGTCAGGGAAGTGTTTTGTTACTATTCTATATCCAAGTTTTATATTTTTTCAAATGACATAACACTGAGGACAGTGTAAATATAAAGTGTGGGGGGAATTTTCGTTTTGTTTCACTTCACCACACTTTGCACGTGCTTTAATGTCTAATCCTCGAGCATAAATTTTTTTTTTTTCTGGTTATTCTTTGAGATACTACATTTGTGATTACATGACACACTAATTGATTTTCTAGATTTTTGATCACTCAAGAGATTGAATCACACCTAGAATTGATTGAGATAAACTTTAGTTGTAGCTGAAGGATTTGAGCATGAACTATTTTTGTATCATATTTTGAGACATAATCTATGCACTTTAGGTCATACTTATATGAATTAATCGTGAATTGGCAAGAGATGAGCTCATAAAAAAAAAAAGAAAAAAAAAGATAGAGAGAAACATCTAGAACTTGTCTGATTATCTTTCGAGGCGAAAATACGGAGGAGAATGACTTAGGGATGATTTAGACGATCTTTGGACCGTTTGAGCCTTTCGAGCCTACCCAATGCATCTGTCATATCCCTAGTATCCCATTTTGAGCTTATAAAAATCGAATGGAGTGTGTCAAAGACATACAATTAGCCCCCATTCGTATTCCTTCAAAATCCCACATCAACTACCCAATTTTAGCTCATACACTATTCTTCTACCTTAATCTTGAGAGAAATAAACATCCTTAGCGCTTTAAATTTTTCAATACTCCCATGTGTTGATAATTAATATGAAAAATTGGAGGAGTTTGAAAAAAATCATGAAGAAAGGGAAGGGGATTGATGAAAAAAAAATATATAATGAAAAAGGAAAGGATGAATGAATTTTGTATGATGTTGTGATTGAAAAACTAAAAGAGAATGTTGTTGAAGATTGAAAAAAAAAAGCTGGAGGAAGAAAAAAAAATATGGGGGAATATAAACGAAAGTACAAGGAAGATGAAAAAATTAGATGGAGGATGATGAAACTCATAAGGGAGGAAGATAAGAGATGAAGGAATGTGCTGAAGGAATAATGGTTTATTTTCTCTCATTTTGAATCTCCCAACCTTTATTGTAGCCGTGAGCCGTGGCCTAACATTATAAGCTTAAAAGACCTATTGACCGAGTCATATTCCTCCAACATTTAGTGGAAAAAGATATGAAAGATAAGCTTATGGAGAGTTTCTTTATATTAAAAAAAAAAAATTCAGAAAATATGAGCACTCCTTGAACTAAAACACCTTTGAAGAATATGAGTTTCAACTTCCACACTACACACGTCTCATTATTTTGATCTTTTCTAGTGAATGTTTGAGTTTTAAAGTTGCAACGAAAGTGAATTTTATGATTTTCGAAGTGTGATCTTTTGATTGAGTGTAACGGAATTTGGTAGGTTGAAAAGTGTTTATTGTGTCATTTTTGTGGTGAATCATTGAATATTCCTTGGTTATATGTTTATTCTCTGATTTGTTCGAGGACGAACAAAGGCTAAGTGTGGAGGGATTGATAAGCCCAAATCTTATAGAGATTTTAGGGATTTTAATTTTATAATATTTGTGCTTATCTAGAATTTTATTCTTAATTATGTGCTTATCTTGATTAATTTTATAATGATTGTAGATTTTAATAAAAGATAAAAAATAGCTAATTTGGGAGATAATATGATTCTACAAGACTTCAAAGGAAATAAAATACCAAAAGAAAGAAAATAAAATATTTTTATGTTTTATTATCTTGAGAATATTAAAGTTTTGGAAAAAAATCTGTGCAGATATTGATAGAGATGAAGCCTAATCTTTGAAATTAAATATCTACAATCTCATCTACAAGTTTTGAAATTGACTTGGGCTTCAAAGAGTGGAGGATTAGGCCCGTGAAGAATTATAAAAGGCAGTATATGTGTACAGAAAAAAGATGGGGCGCACAAACAGAGAAAAAAATCAGCGCGGAAGTGAACAACAGAGAAGGGAAAAAGGAAGAAGAGAAGGAGGCAAAGAAGAAGTACAGAGGAGGAGGAGAGAGAAGAAAAGAAAGAAGAAGTACAGAGGCGGAAGAGAGAGGCAGAAAAGCAAAGCGGAGGAGAGCAGACGGAAGTGCAGAACAGAAGACTACACGGAAGACAACACTAGGGAGGAAGAAGAGAAAAGAAATAGGGAGAAGACAGAGGCAAAAGCTGGAGGAATTCCTAATCACACGCCACAAATCACTGAGAATTCCTTTCACTCATTCTTTATTTTGTTTTCTTCTATTCACTTAAATATAAATTTTCACTTTTGTTTTGAAGTTATGGAATAATTTTATTTAGACTAAGACCATGATAGGGCCAAACAATACTTTATTTGATGTTTTGTTTATTTTCAATATATTATTTTTCTTGATTTTAATTATTGATTGATGTTATTTTAATATTTCTTGTTAATAGCCTGATCAAATATTTACATGTTTGTTGATTAATCACGAATCGGAAGATGATTGGTTAAATATAGCAACAAAGATGTCATCAACACATGGTTAAACTGACTAGAAATAGTATTCGGTTTCAGTGTGCGGTTTTAGGTGAAAACTGAAATTCCACGAATCTTTAATGCATTTAGATATAATTAAATTCAATTAGAAATAATTGGACTGTTAGATTTAAATAGATTTATTAACTCGAGGAATCGTTTAATAAATAAAATTGGGGATTTCACCGTGATTGTCAAGAATTAAATAATTAATTGAATTTTAACACGTGTCAACATAGTAGAGTTTGGTACCGTTGTGTGTCTTAGTTATTTATTTGAATTTAAATCCCTCCTTGATATTTGAATATCTCGGTTTTAATTGATATTATTTTATTTAATATTTTAGATTAATAATCCACATATCATCTTTTTATTTATTTTGTCTAGCTTAAGTTAAGTGATAAAAATTCTAGTAATTAAATATTAGTATCTGTGGGATCGATACTTGAACTCATCATCCATTTACTATAATTTGACCTAGTCCGCTTGCTAGATTTATTCTCAACCGAAATCGTCGGTCAATTGTCCATTTTTTTATAAGGTTTAGTAAATTTAGATTGATTTTCAGGCATAAATTTACCAAACTTTTTGACGAATAAGGACATGGCCTCATTGCTAATTTGTTCAGCAGACTTCTTGCTTGAAGTCTCTTCGATCGGAAGAACAGCAACGGTTGCAGTAAAAGCTTTTGTTGTAGAAGGCTCTTCTTCAGTTTGAATCTCAAGCTCGAACTCATAGGCCTTGAGGTCGGGAAATAGATCATGCAACTCCAGTTTGTTTAGATCATTGGATTCTCGCATGGCCACCATCTTTCCATCTCATTCTATGGATAGTGCTCTCATCTTCAAAGAAATTTCTCGATTAGAATATTCTTTACCTAGAGATATTAGTTCAATAATGATGTTGCTAAATCGTTCATCAAACTCATTGAGCGTTTCTCCAAGATTAATTTTGACATTGTCAAAGTTTTGGATAGCCATGGTTAGCTTGTTCTCATTAGTCTGGTCATTGTCTTCACAGAATTGGGTCCGCTTCTCCCAAATCTCTTTAGTTGTAGAACAAGTTTTTATTTTACTGAACATGTTTTTTATCTAAAGCTTTATAAAGGATATTAGCCTTCTTTCTGTCTTCGGCAGTCCATTCTGATCTATGTTTTTCCACCATCTACGGAGCACCTTCAGTTATGGAAATGAATGTGTTTGTCTTTAGGATTTTTATTGGAGTTTTGTTTAAAAAACATAGGAATTTTGTTTAAAAAAGCCATATGAGTATATGAATATCAAATGTTGAGAAAAACTCGCTTTGATACCACTTGTCAGGAGCGGGTTAGAGGTGAATACACCTTTTAAACTTTTTCTTCTAAACCATGTCAAATAGTGTGACCAGTCTTGACGGTGTTAAATATCAAGACCAATTTTTATCAACTTCTTAAGAAACGGTCGGACCACAAGTTGTGTGGAAACGGTCCGATGAATCTTATGACTATTTATACTCAAATAAGGCAATTTAAATAAATGCAATAAAGAAATAACACAAGTTATGTTTATGAATATTCGGAGACTCAAGCTCGTCTATCACCCCTTCTTCCACTTATGGAAGGATTTCACTAGAAGACTTTGGTTTTACAAAAATTGTAATAATTCGTTTCGACCTTAGGACTTATCCACTGTCTAAATTGAAACTCCTAGTAACTTCTTACAACGGTTGAGATAAACCCTCTAACAACCAATATAGAAATAAGATGATGAATCTTTCGTTTCAAACTGTCGAGAAACTTCTCAAACGATCTTGGCAAGAAACGGTCTAGTAGTTTGACAGAAACCCTTGAAGATCCTTGATGATCTGAATAAGTATTTTTTGGAGCAAAGGATGATGAGTAATGAGTAAGTATCCCCTATTCTGCCCTCTCACAAGGAAATTCTCAATCTCTTGCGCTAGCCTAAGCTAACACTCCCAAAAAGAAAGATAACTTCTCTCTAACGAGCTCTAATCTTATATTTTTCTTTTCCCGCTTCCTCTTTCCCCTCTTCTAAGTTACACTTTCTAGAATATTTATTTTGAGCACGGAATTTTATGGCCCAAATGGGTCTAACCAAATGATATTGGCTATTTAGGCCCAACTTATCCGAGTCCTTAACAGCAATGGATGAAGAATTCGTGGTTGAAAATTTATCAACGAGAACACTCATGAGTGATCAGAATTTAAGCATTTTTTGAAGGAAATTGAAGAAGATATATGACGTACGATACAATGGGAATGGCTTCTATGATGGTGGAAATAAGCTAGTGAGCATAATGGTGGTGGTTGATTGATTGTCAAAATACAGACATTTCATACTGTTAAAACATCATTTCACGGCCAAAACAGAGCTGAAAATTTTATGAAAGAAGTGGTGCGGCTACACGGTGTCCCTAAATCTATAGTAAGTGATTGTGACTCCATTTTTATGAGTTTCTTTTGGGCTGAATTTTTTCGATTACAGGGCATCAAACTCAAAATGAGTTGTTCTCACCATCCTAAAACCAATGGGCAGAGTGAATCTTTAAACAGGTGCCTTGAAACTTATTTACAGTGTTTTGCGTCGGAACAACAAAAAGGATGGGCTAGTTGGGTACACTGGAATGAATATTGGTATAATACCTCGTATCAGACCTCTGTGGGGTTTACTCCTTTCCAAGTGGTCTATGGCCGGAAACCCCCACTATTATCCAGTACATTCTCGGATAAACTCTGGTAGCTGCTGTGGCCGATGAACAAAGTAACAAAGATGAGTTGCTCAAGCAATTAAGGGACAATCTCCAACGAGCACAACAACGAATGACAAAGTTTGCTGATAGACACAGACGGGATGTTGAGTATCAAGTAAATGATATGGTATTTCTGAAACCGAGCCACACCGACAACAATCGGTATGTTGCCGCATACATCAAAAACTTTCGGCCAGATTCTACGGATCTTCCAAGATTGTTGAACGCGTGGGAAACGTGGCATACAAATTATTACTTCCCGAAGGATCGAAGGTACATCTAGTTTTCCGTGTTTCTTGTCTCAAGAAAATGGTGGGTAATCAAGTCACGACAGTTAAGTTACCACAAGAATTGCATTCTGATCTGGTCCGTAACTTTGAACCTGAACAAATTTTGATTAAGAGAACAAAACATAAAGGGGAAGAAGATGTATCACAGGTGTCGGTTAATGGAAGGGGCGTCCAATTGAAGAGGCAACCGGGGAGGAGTTTGTGGAGTTCGCACCTCAGTTTCTTAATTTCAATCTTGGCGTTTGTGGAGTTCGCCCGTGAAGGAAATGAGAATAAAATATGAGAGAGTAGTTAGCATTCTGGTTTTTGTTGTTTGCTTTTACGTATAGACTAGCCTAGAGCTAGGGATAGTGGAGGAAGATTGTACACAGGCAAATCTGATCATTTTCGTTCAATAGAATTACAGTCCATTTCAACTCATTATTTGCATTATTTCCTGTTACACTTTATCATTATCTTGATTCGCTGAAGAACATAACACACTGGTAGGACAGGCCACAAATTTAAGGTGGTTGATGTTGTGTTGCTATGCATTCAACTTTATTAGCAATTCTCTGTACAGATACGAATTAACACCGAGGAGGAGCAAATGCTATATGGGAAGACTAGCAGGAACTAAATTGTGTTTTCCTAATTTAGACCATGAGGAAAAGATCAATACTTAGGGGGAAGTAATGAGAATTAAAGACATATAGGATAGGATATTGTTGGCTGCAATCAAAAGTATAAGATTTATGTTGATCAAGACGAGATATCAAGCTGGAAATCCACTTTGCTGATCAAGAGGATGATTATGCTATCAAGCTGAAAATCTATTGGGGATCATAGCAGGATCTCAAGAATTATGCTGGAGGCTACAGGGATGGATATCAACAACGAATTCAGTTATTTCTAGACTGATTTAAGTATAAATAGGAAAGGTGTGTTCGGGGAATCACATTCTCATTTTCACAATGATACAATTGCATTTTTATTTTCTAATTCCCAAGGAGTTGAGTACCGAGTTTCAAGGTGGATATCTCAATCCGTGGTTTGGGTATTGTCCTCCTACCAGTAAAGCTTTCATAAATTATTTAAACTCAATCTCATTTATCTCCTCATTTATTTCTATTACATTGCAACATACATTTGAAATCAGGGAAAATATATAGAATAACCACTTACCAAGTTGCAGGGCTAAAGAACAACAGGTTTTTGTCAAAAAAAAAAAAGTTTTGTAATCAATTTCCAATTCCTGGATGGCTTTATTGTTTGGTGCGATGCAGTTTCAACCTACATGTTCATGGCACATATGTTTATCAAACATCTGATCAATCCTAAATATAATGCTTTACTATTTTCCGTTCTTCAAATTAATTTTAAATTGCAGAACTGTTCAAAGACTGAAACAGGAGTTCGTTCTCACGTAGCTGAATTAGACCACTCCATAATGCTACTGTCAAACAGAGAAATGAGAATAAGTTCATACCTGGCGCTGAAATCAGTTGGAGCAGGAGACCACCCAATAATTCGAATATCTTTTGGGAGGACGCGGTTTAGAATATTCACATAGTCTATTTCTCCCTCTGTTTAGAATATCATATATTATGAACAAAATAGATAAATGAATCCACAAGAAATAAGAGCAATCAAAAGTTAGAACTAGCATTCCTAAAATTAGTATGCGATGCAAGAAACTTTTAAATCAAAGCGTCTCTTTCACGGAGGCAGCTCTTTACTTTCTAATTTGAATGTCCGGCAGAAAGCAAGTTCAATCCTTTAATAGTCGAAACTAGCTCGTCGGGACGAATTAGAAAATCGAATAGGAAATTCTCCCATTTTGATCTTTTACGCTTCTGAACAGTGGTACCCGGGTGAGCCAATTTTCCAAGCGCTCAGGGCTTTCCTACTAGAATAATTAGAATAAGAATCAAGGTTTCTTCTCTTTTTTTTTGGCCGTGCTGTGAAGTGAAATTGTATACTACAGTTCGGTGGAAGAACTTTAGGACACCCTTGGGGTAATGCGCCAGGTGCCGTAGCTAACCGAGTAGCTCTAGAAGCATGTGTACAAGCCCGTAATGAAAGACGTGATCTTGCTGCTGAGGGTAATGCAATTATCCGTGAGGCTTGCAAATGGAGTCAGAGCCGTTTCATGAGCAGGGGTCCAGGGGAGCTAAGCTACAAACCATGAGATCCAAGAGAGTGCCCGGTCATCATCATTCCACTCCTTTTTTGGTCCGGAAATGCAATGATGACCAATAGTACAGAGGCAAATGCCACTAATACGCCAAGTGTTGAAGATAATAGCCAACATGAAGGAAACCCTACCTGGTCCAATCCCGGAATGGAAGCTCAACCCTTGACATACCAGATTCATAAGCCGAAGGGAATAATAATAATAATACTGTACTGATTCCAATTGTTTAATAGTAAAATCTGACATTCATTTACGTTCTAAGATTTATAACATATTTTGGCCAAAATTTAAAAGTGTGCAGCACTTTTCAGCGCCCTCATCCGGATATGTCAGCATATTTAGTTAGGTTCACTATTTTTCTAAAGCCTGTAACATTCTACATAAGCACTGCGATTGTGATATATTTATAAAAAATATGAACCTTCTTTGTTATGAATAAAATGTAAAAATGCCGCTTAAGTAATATGAATAAATGGCAATTATGAAGGGCCAAACCGCATGAATCTTTAGCAAAAGTTTCTCCAGAATATCCACTGCCCCCTATTGTTGTTCTAAGATTGGATCGTAGAAATAGAGAGATTACCTGCATTAATCACTTTTGTTCTTCAAGTTCTAATTACATCAAAAATGAAACACAGAACTTACTGCAATCGCCATTAGAGTAATGTAAATAAAACAGAACCCAACTGGAAAAATCAGAGTTCATTAGATCGGTGCAGATAGAGGAATAAAGATCAATCTCAATTATAAACTTCATTTCATAGTATTTTGGGGAAAGAATAAACAAAAAAGTACTTTAACTCAGCTGGAAACAAATGAGGTTTCATTTACGATGTGAAGAGATGTTATGAATGCTGCTCATGAAAAGCTTGGGGATAGTAAAAACCTATCTCAATTGTAAACTTAATTTCACAATGACTTTACATGAATTCGAAACAAAAAAAATTATGTTAACTCATCTCTGGGAAAATATTACAAGGATGCTTGGACATTTCTCCTTTTTTATCACAGGTAATATGGCCTAAAAAACAAAATTAATCTTAAAGGCTATCATAAATACATAAATTTAATCAACAAAAATAAATTATTTAATTGGTTTTTACATGTCATAGAGTCAGATAATTCAACAGAACTTTTTCCTACAACTCATACCCAAGTAAAATTGTAATATCCCAACCTTTTAGCTTTTTATTGTTTATGATATTATTTTTGGTTGGGTGTTTAGGAAATATGGTTATTGGATATTTATGGTTTATTATGGTAATGGATATTTCATATGGTTTGATGGTTGAGATTATTTGTAATGGTTATGTTTATTGGAATGGTTAAAATATGGTCATTGTTTATGGTTATTGTTTTGGTATTATGTTCATAGTTGGTGATGATTAAGGAAATGAATGGGTAGAATAGAAAGTTGATTTTTAATCAAAGAGGAAACGGAAGTGCAAAAACGGTATGAAAAAATTTGGCAGTAGATGTGGTTTTTAGCATAATGTTTTGTATATTGATCCAATTGATGTGAGGCCACTTCCATTAGAAAGATAAGATATAAGGCTATAACTTTCATGTTTTGAGTTTTGTTCAAATCATTAGGGAAGACGAGCCAAAAGTGGCCCGAAGTGTGTCGTTTGTTTCGTTGTTCCTGCACTGACACATGTTGGGAGAATGAGCATAACTTTTTACTCCGACCTTCAAATGACATGAGGTCAATTGGAGATTCAAGAAAACACATAGGGCTACAACTTTCATGTTTACCACTTTGGCTAATTCGGAAGAAAAACTGCAGTTTTGGCCCTTGGCAGAGGGTACACGGGGTCCGGGACTTGCCATGAAAAATGAGTGATTTCCAGTGTGTACACGGACCTATACACGGAGGGGGGCACGGGGTCCGTGTCTATGGCATAGAAAACACGTTTTTTGAGGGAATGAAGGCTTATATATGTCTTTTCTAGATGCTTCTACTCTATTCTTCTTTCCTCCATTAGTTTCAAACGGTTCAAGCTTCTCTTCTCCCTCAAATTTTCTCTCCAATATTTCTCCACTTCAAGGTCAAGGATTTTAGTGAATTTCTTAACTTCTTCTACTAAGTTTCTAAGCTTCAAGGTAAGGGTTCTATCTTTTGAGCTTAGAAAGGTTTGAAGTAATGAAGGTTTAAGTTGAATTTATTGATTTCTATGGTTATTGGTGATGATTTTTTGTTGTTATTATGTATTGTGTTGTAGGAATCCATTCAAAGAACACATAGCAACCAAAGTGCTTGTTGGGTACTAAGTAGAAGCTTCCTTTCAAGTGCTCACATGATTTTATATGTATCAAGCCATGTTATTGCTAATTAGCTCCTTTCATTGGTATATAGTTTATCTATATATTGTTATATGTTCATTGTTCAAGTATTTCCATTGAATTAATTGATCAAGGAGCTAATACACCATTGTGCCTACCAAGTGTTTGTTTAAATGCCTCAATGAGATTTCCTATGATTAAAGCCAAGGAATTATAATAATTCATGCATGTCATTGGCCAATCACATGATTATGAGTATCTCTCACAGTTTTTATATATTTATATATCAAAGAGATACTATCCATAGGTCACAGGTCACAGACTATCATTTCCTTTCCTTTAATTCATGTCATGAAATACCATCTATACTACTTTGTTATCTATTGTTCATTGAAGATGGTATTATTCATTGTTTATTGCAATTGATTCATTGTTCATTGCCACTGATTCATTGTTCATTGCCATTGCTATAGCCATGTTCCAAGCTAAGCCTATGTATATGTATTTGTTATGTACAGCTTTCTGCTTACTGAGTTTTATCTTATTCCAGTTAATGTCATGTGATGCAGGTGATAAAAAAGATTGAAGCGGATTGTCCGAGGAGGAAGAAGTCATATAGCTATGGAAGGGAAACTTTTGAACTTTTGTTATGAAACTTTTAGATTCGAAATCATGGGGTGAATAATGTTGATTTTTGGTTTTCTTTTGAAGGATTTAAAAGTGAATGTTTATGTAGACGAATTTTGAAAATGCTTATGATGTAAATGATTTAATGTTCTTTCCCGTTTAATTTCAAATGCTTCCGCGTATGTTTTTCCTTTTAAATTAAATGCTATGAGAGGGGGTTGTTTCAAAAATTCAGTCATGTGGAGGACTTACAATTGTGACTTGATGATTTGATTTGTTATGACTACCAAACCTTGTAAAAATTTTATACAAATATTTCTAGCTTCCAAAATTCTACATGCAATTTGGTCTAAAAATTGAGGGATTAAGAACAGTTATGGGGACCAGAAGTCCGATCACTAATTTAACAATCAACCCAGGGCCAGAAATTTCCGCACCACAAGAAAATTTGTTATTATAACTATGGGGCATTATCAGCGGAGTTCCCAGTCCTTCTGCCATTGAGATTCAGAGTTCTGGAAGTGCACAAGTTATCAATTCCGAGCCTTAAAAAATTATTGCTAAAGGACATCATTGCACACAATTTCGTTGATCAGACAGTGAGGTGGCTATAAGTACAACAAACTTACTTGCCCAACAGAGGAAACTCCCTTGTCCGTTCTGCCACATCTAGAATATTGCAATTCCTTCTTGTCACCAAATATCAACCTTGTCTTTCTAAGGGCCTTAAAAATTTCTGACTGCACTAATTTATAAATAAGATTGTCAACTTCATATTTCTATCTGCATAAAATGCTCTGATACAGATAAACAAGCTCCAGTTTTGTGCAATTCGTAGATCAAACGACCAACAGACATTCTATTTATCCAAAAAGCAGCAGCAAAGGTGAAAATTCCATCTTGAAGTTGCATGGTCCATCTTAATTATAAATTTAAGATATAAAAGTATGTTCAGTGATTGTAGACGAATTGAATACAAAACAATTATTTCTTTTGAATAGCATGAAGAGTGATATTTTAGGTCATTTATTAAACTATTTACACCTGGTTTGGCTCCAAAAATAGAGTCAAATCTAAGATTGTTACCAGTCATTTAGTTCTAAATCTAAATCTGAAAATTGATCAAATCACATTTGAATGAAAAGCAATATTGAGTGGGAAAATATGAGTACATCAAACGAGATTTCTCACTTACAACTTATATGACGAAGATAAATCAAATTAAAAATAAAGCACAATAAGAGTTATGTATCACGCTATAGATGTCATTTGAACACAAACTTTTCATTCACAAAAATCTGACTATCTAGAATTTTATTAAACCAACGAAAACACAAAAAAGTCACCATGTTACAATCCAACATTAGAAGTCGAAGCCATAAAAAAGAAATTATGTTATGGTAGGACTCGACATAAACAGAAAACTTCAACAATTCCCCACATTGGTACGCCCAAAAAAAAAAATAAAACACACCTACACCAGAAGGCATTATCTCTATTCCAAAAATAATTTTTTACACATTGAGGTATATGTAGGCCTTCTACGCAATTTGCATGAGAAAATGAGAAAAAAGAGGTGAGTGAACAATACCTCCACAGTTGGATCCAACTGTGCTTCTGAAGCAAAACCATAAAACCTGAAGAATACAGCAGGCTATCAGAGAATAGATAAATAACTATCAAAAAGAAAGAATGGTTATGTGAGAATTTTTCAAAAAAATTCAACCTCTTAAAATAATTAGGCTAAGGTACAGTTAAGACATTGAATGGAAATCAAGAAATATGAAAGAACAGAGTCTGGATGGCTCCAGACACAAATAGAAAGTTAAAGAACTGATTAGCCTAAAGTCCATTATTCAAGATACGGAAGAACACAGAACAGAACAAAATATTGAAATAAAAAACACTACCATGAACAGTAAACATCACCTCATGCATCCAATATCATAAATACGTCATAATTGTGGAAAAAGTATCTTTTTATCACTATCTCCTTTAACCCCCAGGAACCTTGTCAATTCGATAAGCATTAATAATTTCTCAAAGTGATTACTTCAAATCCCTTAAGAACCACAAGGCAGGGGAAAATTTCATTAATCTATTCTATTAAGTATAAAGGTTATCCAATATCTAGGTCTCTCACAAAAGAAAGGCTATACATCTCTCTGATCAACTAATCATTGTGGAGAAGTTCTCATGAACGAATAGGCAAGACGTTAATAGTTTTCTGCAACTGTTTTTTATGTGGTAAAACAAGTCAAAAATAAGGATATGAATTGGATAGCAATTCTGAAACCGTACCTCTGACCAAAATACATAGCTTTCAGAGCAACATATCGTTTTGGTAAATGATGCATGCTCCTTGTACTGCAACCTGCATCCAACAAAAAACCATAAACAAAAACCAACAAAAATGTATGAAATACATTAAACTAATGTTTCAAACATTTGATTCAAACATAAAGATATGAGAAAAACCTTGTACAGCCTCCTTAAATCTATTGTTCACGTCATTGTTATCTACTTTAAGCCTCTCCACTTCCTCAATGGAATGACGGCTGTCTAAAACATGAGTATTGTCACTTTCTGCAATCTGCACCACAAAAACTAAGTATTGAAGTGCATGAACAAGCCATCGGCCACTAACAAACTCCCCATACCTACAATGAACATCAAGATCAACCGTAACCAAGCCTAACCTTTATTTTCAAGCAGTAAAGCTTGTTCATAAACGACAGCAATATAGTATTTCTCCATAAAAAAATAGTTCAACTTTAAAAAAAGTTGCTATATCTGACTAAACAAAACCCAATTGCCTCTGAACTTGATTCGGAAAAAAAAAAACTTTTTAAGACAAAATTCGGGCAGTAAAACAATGTGTGTCTCACCTTCTGGCATACGCAGTTCGAGAGGCGAGTAAAAAGCTGGGCATTCTCAGCCTCTAACGCCTGGGAGAAACAATAATCATTCAGGAAACGGAATTCCAAGAGGCGGAGAGTTGGATGGAAATTTATCGTACCTTAATCCTCTTATTAAGAGACTCCACCTGTGATTGCAGCGAATCTAAGGGTCGAAAGATCGGATCATTCTCCATTTTTCCGAACAGCAGTTGGCCACCAACTGTTCGACAGTTTAATTTAGTGTAAATTGTTATAAATACCAAGCTCAATCATAAATTTATTTCATCTCTCTACATCCAACAAAGTTTGTTTAAACTCCCTAAAATAACAAAATTACCCATTTATATAAATATATATATATATATATATAATTTTAATGATTGATATCACTGGGTCGCAAATGATATCAGAGCAACGTAAAATTATTTCAAACATACAAATTTATTATTATTGTGTAATTAAATGTTTGAGGAGGAGAATTTTCTCAAATAATGTTTGCAGGATTTATTCCAAACCCTTGGAATATTTGAAACATGAAGATTAACATCGATCAAGAACAAAGGAGAACTTATCAGAGTCTTAAGGTAAACTTATGATTCAAAATAATAGGTTCCTAGAAATATTACCGGATTCCTCTAAATTTCCGGAGATCTTAAAGAAATTCAAAAAACAGTTCTGCATTATCGCAATTTGTTGTATTATGTACCACAAAATGTGGAAGAAATCCTTGAAAATCAAGAAGAAATTCTTGGCATTAAAGGAGATTCAAATAAGAATTCAAAACTTATAACATCAACCAAGTTCTAGTAGAAGGACTTCAAACGGAAGGTTACCACCATCCTTTAGTACTGAACCTTTGTTACACCAAAGAGAGAAGACCAAAGTAATGCCAAAACCTTTAACAGAACAACAAATGATCAATCTAATTAAAACAGTCTCAGAAAAGAAACTAATATGATGACAACTTTAGAAATGATTGGTCTCGAGGATCTCCAATATCTTATAAACTCTTTTGCAAATATCAAGATCGTAGATCTAAAGATGAACACAACTGGGGGTGAACCACCCATTATAACATGTTCATCCTCACATGGACCACCAAGAGAAAGTATGGGATCTCATAATATAAATATGAGAGAACCCCACCCCAACCAGATTTTCATACTAGTGAAGAATCACACCAAACGAAAACAAGGTCAACGAGAAGTCAAATTCTCTTATATCAAACACCCTATGAGACATCTGTTTTAGAACATATACATCCTTATGGAATCATGTTTAACCTTGATGTAGTGGACTTCAAACACAGAGAAGATGTGAGGGCTCGTACTCTTAATTAATATTTAATTACCAAACAACAAGGATTAATTGGTGTAAACAGCGAAAACGAGTTTAAAATATTCATTTGGGCCTACAGAAATTTTGGCATGACCTCCCCGTAAGTAGGACATCCCAAAAATTTCAAAACACAACATCATCAATATACGCTCAAAAATAATGTCAAGTTCACAATTAGTATAATATATATATAATTTCACCATAAATCTACACAGGGCATCTCCCTGGCAAATGTATCAAACCAGTATAATATATAGATATCTGGGAACTCTGACACAAACCAACTGACTACTGGGTACCACTCGCTGACGCTCTACCAGACGCGTCAAATCCCCTGGAATGACCTGCTATGGCATCAAAAACAACCACAACATAAAAGAAAACATGGGTCGGACCCCAGTACGACAAACCAGTAAAATCACGACGTAAATAAAAGACATGTAATAATACCAAGTATATGCAATGATATACGATGCATGAATGGTAACATTGGAATAACGGATACGAAACGGAGTCCAAACGAATAGTATCATCAACAGTAACAGTGGCCACCCGTGCCAGGAATGCAGCATCAAATCGCCGCTCGTCCATGCACGTAGCATCGAGAATGCGAGTAGCTAAGTCGCTCGTCCCTAGATGTCATCTAGGAATGTGGCTAATCCTAACACACTCGTCCCTCTGATGACTCAATATATATCAATAAAATCAACATAAATCGCCGTCAAAAGAATCAAGGCTCAATATGTTATGTCAATACAATTAATGCATGAATGCATCAGAATAAACATTCAAGGCACATAATAGCGAACAACATTCACTGAATATTCTTACACGCCAATATACGCGTCATAATGATATAGGTTTGAGCGTACCTCAACTATAAACTTACAATACCACTTTAATTTCTTAAGGACTTCCTGATGAAACTCGTCCAACGATATAACCTACAATAAAAATTTGCTATCTATATCAATATATTGCATTCTAACCGACTAAATCAAATTAAATCGGATCGATTAAAATTAAATTTCCGAGCAGCCTATATAACCCTTTTGTAATCTGAAATTTCAAGCTTAATACCTCAAGAATCGAGGCTAAAAACGCACAATAGTGATCTCGTGGAGGTGGCTCGCCGGAAATGTCGTCGGAAACACTGTTCACGGTCAGAAACAAGCTGGAAAAATAGGGAAAAGCTTAATACTTCACTTATACAAACTAATCCATCAATAACAACCAATGATCGAAGTCAAAACCTTACCTAAAACCGGATCAAAGTCTACGCGCATAGGAGCTGGAAAACAAACCAATCGAGTTCGATAACTTCCGATTCATGGCAGGAAAAAGTCTAATAGAATGGGGGAAGAAGATTGCTAGCCGCTAAGCTATTCTTCCGGCTACCGACGGCACGACGCGAGGGCTACAGAAACAGAAGAAAGGGGCGACGGGTTGCAAGGCAGGGGAAGAGCTTCTCTGGATTTGAGCGATCAGCTGCTTCTTCTATCAAATGGGTTTAAGTAATTAAATGGAAATGGGCTGGGCCCAACTTAGGTATTGGGCTCTCACAGAAGATCTCATAGATGAGTGGACATCAGCTGTGAGAATCGCAGCAGAAACATTTGACCTCGACATAGAAGGATTCATTAAACTTTTAGAAATGTGTCTCATGGGATCAGTTAAAATTGCTTGGGACATGACTTTGGTGGAAACCAAACAATCAGTCCTAGCCGGAGAATCTCTTAGTGAGGTAGTCGGAAGAATGGCTACACTATTTAAAGCACAATTTATATGGATAGACTATTTTAACAGTTAAGATACATATAAGAAAAAGAAATACACTCAAGCTCTATATAGTCTTGAATTACATGAAATATGTTTAGTGAATGAATATATTATGTTATTCATTAAATATAGATGGAATTCAGGAGTCGAAGAAAAAATATAGCAATGCAACTTTTCTTCGCAAAAATGCCAAGTCTTTGGAGAAAAATGCTAAGAAAGGGAATATGTCCCTAGCAATCCAGATACGTTGGCATGAAGGGCCTCTTTTCTCAAAAAAAATTGGCAGAATGGTGTAATATGACAGCATTACAAAAGAATTACAAATGATTAAGAGATATTAACAAACGTACTCCTTTGTGTTGTAAAAAAAAATGATCTTCCAACAATTATTGGAAGTAAACCACAAAGGCAGAAGATGAAAAATTTTAGAACTCATCATTATGCAAGAAGTGGAAGAAGTTCTTGAAAGTCAAGAACAATATGGTCTAGACAAAAGGCTAGATCTTACAAATCTGGGCAAAAGAGTGGACGATCAAGAAGTAGATCATCATCCCAAGCATCGAGTACATCACGAAGCATGGGGAGAACACCTACAAAGAAAACTTTCAGAAGAGCTCACACCTGAGCTAATGAAAGTTTTAAGGATTGTAATTACTGGACATGAGGAGCAAGAGATCATATTTCAACCAACTGTCCAGAAAACGGAAAAAAAAAGAATTAAACGTTTCGATCCGCTCCGGGATATTGAAGAAAAAATTTATTATCAAGATCTTATTCGATTATATCAGTTTGAAGATATTGTCTCACACGAAAGTATATATGAAGAAGAAGAAGTCTTGAGTCAGGAAGAATTTGATGGAATAGAATCAGAATCTGATTGAAAACGATGTGTTTCAGCACGAAACACATGAATATTTGTCTTGTTTCTTTAGTCAGACAACAATATTCCATAACATGGTCCAAAAGATCATGAGATAATCCTAGTCTTCAGAGATATCAAGGATTCTCTACTGGACAGGTAGAAAAGTTCTTAGGAAATATTGGCCTAAGAAACAGAAAGCATCATCTAATCTATAAAGTTTCCAGAAGGAAAATGACGATTCCAATGGAACTTATGGGAAATAGAATGGAGATGCAATTAATACCTTCTGAAGAAATTAAGGAGGAATTACAAAAACTCAAGATAGAAGTAGCACGAACCATGTCCTGGATTTATATCGGAGCAATCTAGATTATGATAAAAGCTACTTTCAAAGAAGAGATAAATTCACCTATTGATATTGTTATATGCGATAAAAGAATGGGTAAACCTCAAGAAGGGAATTATTGGCAAAAATGAGAGCATGGCGCGCTATGACGGGTGTTTTTACCCGCTCCAGCATGCAAGAATGCAAGATGATAGGACCGCGCGCTAGGGCAAGTGATTTCGCCCGCCCCAGCACGGGCGTGACTGAATAAGGTGAACAAGTTGCTCTAGGACGGGTGGTTTTACCCGCACCAGCGTAACGCAATATGGAAAAATACCTCGGACGATTTATTTCCTCACGTGGTTAATTTTTTTGACAAAAATAACTTATAGCAACACTAATACACGAGATAGAGGTGGATTTTGAGGATTACTTAGGAGAGGAGGCACATGGAAAGGAGTCGTAGGCGAGGAGACGGAGGAGAGGAAGAGAACTGAACCAAAGAATAAGAACTATATAAGCGTTTTTCTTCTTTTCTTTTTTCTTTAGTTGGGATTAAGGAGATCCTATCTCCAAACATTTATATTGTAAATTATTTTTGAAAATTGAATTTTGTTTAAGTATACTTGATTGTGTTATTGAATTTTCTTGCAACTTTGAAGTTATTTTATGTTTTATAATTGAAATCGAGAGGAGAATTTATAACATTATATAATAACATAATTCATGGATCTACAACTTGCATTGATATATGAGGTTGAATAGTGTTGATGGCCAAAGTCTAATAGGTCGAAAACTAGCGGATTCCACGGTTCGTTAATGCGATTGTAATTGTTAAATAATACAAGTACACTTGGTTACTGTATTTTGCTAATTATTAGAAGAGATTCAGGGGTAGGTGAACCAAGATTCTAACGATTGGTTATTTATTAATTTTATTTATATTATTTATATCGTGTTAGTAAAATATTTTATTTGACATTCAATTTATTTTATTAATTAATCCAATTTTCGTTTTAGTTGACTAAAGAATTGTGTTTAAATCAAATTTGTCTAATCAATCTCTATAGGAACGATACCCGTACTCTATATACTATATTATAACTTGACTCGTGTACTTGCAATTTATTTTATTTTTTATTGGAGATTTACTGTAGAAGAAAAGCTCGATCAACGAATTTCCACTGCATTTGTTACACACAATAATAATTCTTTTCCCATCCAAAAAACATCGGTGATATACTTCGTTGTTCCATACTGGTTGTTCAGCAAAATAATCATTCATATGACTATTATAAAAATATATTTATGATATTATATAAATTTAGTTTATAAATAAAGATATTAAAAAATATAGAATTATGTGTGAATTGGTGGTACCCAACAAAAAGTTATTTTTTTCATTTATTGTTGAAAACTTAATTTCGGTTGTTTGACAAACTAAGTGTTTAATTGGACTAAACTGATCAAGTAACTGAACTACATAAATCAACTGACAGTTGTCTAACTGAAGATTAATGCGCAGTTTATCGAAGGCAACTGAAACCAGCTGAACTGAACTTACGAAGTCAACTGACTGATCAGTTGGAAACTGATCAGTTGATATATTCAGTTATGAGCTTACCAGCGATTGCTTATCAGCTGATCATTCAGCTGTACACGTCATCAGTTGGAGAAAAGGACACCCAACCGACAACAATACAAACCAGACTGCAACTCATAGTGGAACGCTGCATTTGAGAACTTACAGTGTACGAATGTCAGAGGAATTTTGACGTGGCAATCAACAGAAATAAAGATTCAAATTATATTTAATGTTACCGTTGAAGAGAAGCCTATAAATAGGTGCGAATAGCAGTTGAGAAACACACACATATAATCGATCTATCTATTCTCTCAAGCTTGCTGTTACCCTGCTGAATTTATCGCTCTTATTCAAGAATCAAAAAGCTCACACTTATCAGATTTATTTGTTGCATTTGAGGCTACCTTTCGAGCTTATTAGCACAAACTGTTTTGTTGTTTATTTGATCTTTAACTAGATCAGTTGTGCTAAGACCAGTCGAAGAACTGTGAGATATTTCGTAAACTAGGAGTTTCAGTTTTGGCAGTGTTAAGTCCAAACTGAAGTGAGTCTGTACAAGTTTTGTATTGATCAAAGTCTTTTAGTGAATATCCTATCCTTGTAATAGAAGGGGTGACGTATGAGCATTTGAAGTCTCCGAACATCCGTAAATCTTTGTGTGTTCTTACTTCAGTTATTTAGTCTATCTTTCAGTCCGTTTACTTCGCAACTATTATCAGTTAAACTGATTGTCATTGACCGACGAGATTCCTAGTTTCAGTTTGTCACAAAACTGACACTTCATTCGAAAAGATTATAAAATCGTGAGTGTTTATTCAACCCCCCTTCTAAACACTTCTCAACCTGTCAACCGATCCTAACATTTATGGTTGTGTGGAGAGTTTTATAAAAGTTGTGATTTTTTAACTGTTGAAGCACCCACAACGGAAGACATTTTAAGGATATATTTCTTTAAATGTCTCCATATGGAGAACATTTGTGCTTAGGTGGAAATGTTCGGACATTTCCTTTAATTTTTTTTAAAATGTCAAAACATTGCAAAATTGATAATGAAATGCATGCCCAACAGCATGCCGCGTGTGTGCGTGGGTGGGTTCGTCCACTGCTATTGAGCAGCTTTTTTTTTTTTTATAATGTTTTTTTAAAAAAAAAAATCTTCATTTTGGGACATGAAATTTTTTACGGTAGTTCTGCGAAGGCTAAATCAGTCTAAGAGCAATTAATATTTTTTTTAAAAAATAATTCCCTATATAAATACATTATTTTTTACTACCTAATTTTCATTTATTTAAGTCTTCTACGTCAATATTTGTACCAAAAAAAACACTCTAATTTTTCAAACTTATGTATTGTTATGTTAAAAAATTTTAATATTAATTTAATTGTACTATAAAATCATCAAAATATATACATAAATTCAATATTAAATTAAAATTATTAATGGAAAAATTATAGATGAAAAAAAATTAAGACTAATAATTGACATTGATGCTCATAAATATTTGGTTGGTGAGATATTTGATTGTAAAATATAAGATCTTTGAAAAGTGTTTTATTTTATTGATGATAAGGAATAATATGCACACAAATATTTAAGAGAAATGTTTGGGTTGTCGTGGATGTCCTTAGGATATACATAATGGGAGACATGAATAGGAAGAACGTTTCTCCCCAAGTGGAATTGTGACGAACCGTATCTTAAAATACTAATACTTTAATATTTGAGGAGAAATTTAAAATTTTCTTATTAAATATAATTTACTAAAAATATAAATCTTAAAATAGAATTATTGTCACCATTCATACTAAAATAAAATTAATATTAAAATCAATCATTTAAAATAAATCACCAACATCAAAAAACAACTAATTTAATTTAAAAATAGCATAACAAAAATCATAAATCTAATTTACTTGCCACCAAGACTAATAAATTAAAAGTCAGAATAAATAGTTTAAAAACGCGCGTAATAATATAACTTAAACGACAAGGTCCTCAGGTTTTCACTGCCACTGGCCCGAGCCTGCTCACTGGTCACCGCTTCCCGTCTCCTCAACTACATCATATGCATCGATCAAGTCTAGTGAGTCTAATGACTCAGCATACATAAACCGTAAATAACGAATAATACGTAATAAAATCCATGCAATTTAAATTTAGCTCGTACATAAAATATTATAAGCATAAATATGTATAACACGACTTTCTTGCATAAAAAATTTCATAAAAATCATAAAATCATATTTTTTTCATACTTGTTATGCATAATCATAAACGTAAATAATTTTGCATAGAGTTATGTTCAATGCAAGTGATCCATACACATAAATCGTTTGATCAAACTAAACCACAGTACTGGGTCGGCAGGAATCACCATAGTTCTTGGACTGGATGTCCGCTCCCTAACATATCATAATCCTCCGAAGAGGTTGGAGAGGTCCCTGGACACGTTCTCCGGCTTCCAAACCCGTAACATAATTTGGCCACAAGACAAATCGCATAGCTAAAAAATAATTATTCTGCACGTGATACATATTTTCGAACATCGTGGACTTCGTTGGAACACCATGGACTTGCTCCCATAACCTTAAAATTTAAATAACTAAGCTTAGCACAAAAGCCCAAACGTACACATGCGACTTCCGAATTAATTAAAATAGCCTACGACTTACCGAATGACTACGGACTCGAACCATGCTTGTCCTAACTACTGTTCAAGACCCTAACCAGCCCCAAACCATATTCAAAACAACTTAAAACAACCTACGATCCATAGAACACAAAGATGTCCCAAGGAAACGCGTTACGACCCATATGCGCTTCTAACGACTCTACACTTAAATCGACTCGAACCGAACCCGAACCCAAACCAGGCCCTAGAATCGACCCTTAGACATAACGTAAGACCATGGTTAAGCCCTTTTTAACTTAGAACCAGCGCCTAAGCCCCAAAACATCATAATCGTGACAGCCCCTCATGTGAAGGCCAATTCTGTGCAGCTTTCGAGTTTCTGGTTCCAGTGCTCTACCCGACCATCCAGCCGATGAACCACAACCACAAGACTCATCCTAGGACTCTGAGACATGTCCCAAACCATAGCCAAGAGCCTTGGTCCAGCCTTGACTGAAACCCTAAGGACGAACACCTACAGGCCTTCCATGAGAACCACTTCTGTGCAGCTTTCACTTTTTTGTTTCCAGCGCTTTCCCTAGCCAACCCGACCCTAAACCACCCTAACTAGGATCATCATAGGACCCTTAGAGAACTGCCTAGATCATAGACAAGAGCCCCTTGCCAACCCATGCACTGAATCCGACACCTGAACCACCTACAGCACAACATACATGCATAGAACAACTTCTTCACTCCTATACACCTTGCGCACGGCCAGCCTAGAACCCGACCAAACCAGCCCCTTACTTGCACCCTAGGACTCAGCCCTTAACCTAGCCAGCAGCTCCAGCCCATCCCAGGGAGTCCAGCCGAAGTACACACCATAATTTTTGGAAGAAGCGTGAGTTCCATGCTTCAAATTTTTGGAAACGGTTTCGAATTGTTTTGAACCCAAGTTTGCATATAACAAATGAATTTTCATGCATGATTTACATCAAAATACATAATATAACAAGATCAATGCGTCAAAGAAGGGTTTAGACATGTCTTTACGTTAAATCCCAACTAAGGTAGAACATGCAGCCTAATTTCCACTAGGTTAAATCTTGTTACCAATTCCATTCTAATAACCAATTTAACATTTCATGCAATAATAAGCAATATAAAATGACTAGGTTACCCGTGATAAGCGTAGTGTCTGCCTCCTCCTCAGCTTCATCGGCATTCATCACATATGCTCTTCCAACTGTAGGTGCTTTCTTCTTCGAGCAATCAGCAGCCTTATGCCTTTCTTGCTTGCAGATGAAGCATTTGTAAGATCCCCACATGCACTTGCCAAAACGAAAACGATTGCACTCCTTGCAAGGTTGCTTATCGGCAGGCTTTGGTGCTGCAGGTGGTGGCTTTGGTGGTGCTTGCTTCTTGACTTGATCTTGGGGCGTTTGAGGCCCTTGAGGTCTAAGAGGACCCGTATATGGCTTCTTGTTTGGTTGATTATTATTCTGATGTTGTTGCCTCTTGCGCTGTAACTCAAAGTCAATGTCCTTCTAGGATTGTTCAGACTGGTATGCATAAGTAACGGCAGTAGCATAATCTAAAGGACGCATCATCATAACATTATTCCGTATGGTAGGTCGTAGACCATCCATGAAGTGTTTAAGCTTTTCTTCATCATCACTGGCAATAAGGGGTACAAAGTGGCAACCCCTATCAAAACCTCTTCACGAATTCAGCAACAGTAGCGTCTCCCTGAAAGAGAGTCATAAATTCCCTCTTTAATCGCCCTCTGACATCAGCAGTAAAATATTTCTCGTAGAATATCGTTTTGAATTGAGCCCAAGTAAGTGTAGCAAGGTTAATACCATGCTCGGCTGCTTCCCACCATAAAGAAGCGTCATCCCTAAACAGATAAATGGTACACCTCACACGGTCAGCATCTCCCATATCCAGATAACGAAAGTATACCTCAAGTGAACGAATCCAACCTTCAGCAGCAAAAGGATCGGTGGTGCTAGAAAATTCCTTCGGCCCTAGCTTCCGAAGCTGATCATATATATCCTGTTGTGGCCTAGGTGCTTGCTGTAACTGCTGCTGCTGCATCTGTTGTAACTGCTGCTGCTGTATCTGCTGCTCGAAGAGACGAGCCATCCCCTCTAAAGCACGAGTAGCAGCATCCCCAGGAGGAGGTGGTGGTGGTGCATTTCCTTGATGATTCACACTGTTCTCGGCTTGATTCTCGTTAACAGGGGCACGTCTAGGAGGCATTTTATCTGAATGTTTTCCGAATTCTAACGTAACCAACATGCATTTAAATCTTAGTTTTCTAACCATATGACATATCTTTATTCATTTTAGCAATTTAAGCATGCAAAACATATATACTCAAAAAGCTAGTAAACATATAACGTAAACATATTATTCATGGCATCATGCAGGTAACATCATATCAAATCATATAAAGCATGTAAAACTTACAGATTGAGGCTTGATGACTGATCTTTCTGGCGCTGATGGTGGCACAACCCTTTACAGGATCTTTGCTCTGATACCAACTGAAACGTCTGCATATTCGTTTTTAAAAAGTATTAGAAATTTTTTTTAAAGCTCTCCAAATTCGGCCACTACATGTGCACACACATAAAATACTTTTGCACTGTTTTAAAATAAAACATCCAACTAGTAATTGAAAATCCAAAGGAAACAGTCAAAACATGAAATATTTAATCGTTTTACCAAACCTAAAAGGCTATAAATGTTGAAAAGTGTAGCACATACTAAACATCTCAAACACATAAGTAAATAGTCGTAAAATTTGTAACGTAAATCATAAACTTAAATGCGGAAAATAGAAGCGTTGGTCCTCGGGTTATGTGCACCGACAGTCCAGAAAAGTCACCCATCAAGACCTCCAATATCATAATTATTAATATCACCTGCATTAAATACACCTAGTGAGTCTAAAGACTCAACACATCATATCTTTGATAACAAGTAATACGTAATACAGTTAACATACAACAGTGAAAATTACTTGTACTTAAAATAACATTTTCATAAACATGTAAATCCATAAACATTTTCATATTATCATATACACATACATATCATCATCAACATATACATATCCATTTTCGTGTTCGTGTTTTGTTGAATTCAGATCACTGATTGTGACTTCGTGTTCGCATACGTGTTGGGCGATGGATCCATCTACATGTAATCACAATACTGGGCGACGGGGACACCAGCGACACTCTCACCGGTCAACTGGGCCTTGGACTTGTGTATTAACATATCATCGTAAAACGTGTTCATATCCGTATCCAAGAAAATACGATCGTCGGGCTCCCACTGGGACCATAACCCTCACGATATCTCCAACATATCATCGTGTTAGTCACAATCTCTTCACGTCCTTCAACATATTATAATCACTTTAAAAAAATCATGCATATACGTATCGTTTTTATTTTTGAAACCAAGCATGCAACATTTCTTTTAAATGTCCAATAAGTAATCCATAAAAATTCCTTGAACATTTAAAAATCATGATTTAACATATAAAAATTCTTAAACATCCATAATCATTGAAAATAATCATATTAGCATATAAAATAGCATTTAGGACACTGCCATGACGTTTACTAATTTTCAGGTGTAAAAAGATCGTTTTACCCTTGGACGTAAATTCTCACGTTTTTGACTTTTTCTTAATTTCATTGACTCTAACATGTCTCAAATAATTATTTAAGCCTAAATTAACATTCCCATAATTTTATTTAGGTTAAAAACTAGACTTTTTAATTAAATCGTAATTAGTCGTTTTGAAGACGTTTTAATCCCGAAAAATCCCAAACTTTAATATAAAATTCCTAAATTCAAAATTTAGTCTTTTTATATTATTTTAGCCCTCGTGAACCACGACTCGACCCCCGTGAGCCGTCTTTCAATTTATTTAGCTTTGAAAACCCTAACTTGACCCTTGAAAGTGCACCCCGAGCCATCTTTCGATTTTCTCGAGCCACCCTCGAACCATGTTGGTCCAGACCCTGACCAAACCATTAGTGCACCCTCTTGAACCACTGGAACCCACGGACCAAGCCCCTAGACTAGAACCGAAGCTCCCCAACCAAGAACCTAAGCTAGCCGAGAAACCCCATGTGCATGCTCATTACGTTTTGGTGCCTAGGACCCTAGCCGACCGAGCCACCCCTGAACCATCTTGTTGTGCACTCACGTAGGACCCTAAGGTCACACCCTAGCCCAGCCGAATCCCCCAGCCCGAGCCCCTTAGCCCTGTGCAAGCGCTGAACCCTGCGCACGACTTGCTGAAATTCTCGGGTAGGAGTCCTTGACGGATATGACTCCTCCCAGCCCTCTTATTTCGAATCTTAGCATGGCTACGACCCCAACCTTAACTCTCCCATGGCCCTGGCTAGCCCTGGAACCAAGCCATGACCAATCCATCCCACCAAGACCCAAAGCCGAACCTTTATACTCACGTGACAGGATTTCATACCAGCTTGTTTCTCTTGGTTTTTACAAGTGTGTGGCGTGTTCTTAAGACTCTAAACCCGTGTAAAGCATGCTGGTTCGATTCCTAACTCATAACAGCCCCTTGAACATCTTACAACATGATTTTGGAATAACAACCAAACTTTAAAAGTTCATATTCATGTAAAAACGAAAATAAATAAATAAACCACTTGTTTTCCATCAAATTCATGCATACAAACTTATTATGGTGTGATGATGTTTTGAAGGAAAGAATAGACGTGCCTTTGCGTATTTAACGCACGATTATTTGTTGATGATGGCGAAGAACAGGGCAAGAACCTTGGCTTGAACTCTTGAAACTTCCATCGAAATTTTCTTTCAAATATTGAAGGTGTGTGTGTCATGTGGTGTTAGGAGATTTTCGGTGAAGAATTTTCAGATTGTAGGCGTGTAGTATGAAAGTTTGGGGAAGAGTTTATTAATCTAGATACTTAATTAATCTCTTAAACAAGCTTAGGCCCATTAAGAATTTAATTAGGCATATTAAGAATGTAATTAGGCCCATTAGTGCTTGATTAAAATTTAATTAAAATATAAAAATAGTTTTGTTAAAATAAGTTTGTGAATTTATTAGCCGGGTTGCCCTAAAAGTTCGTATTTTTTGTTGAAAAATCAGCACCGATAAAATTTATGTCCCGGCGTATAAAATCACCCCAAAACCCTTATTTTCAAAAATATGAAAAACCATCAACCATATTTTAAACAATTAAAAATAATTATTTAATAAAAACATTTTACGTTTTTCAATCATCGGTCTCCGTTCTTCGATCGTAACTCGAATAATCCTTAAAATAATGTTTTATACATAATGACAATAAAATCATATTTAACATATAAACATGCATGTCACATAATCAATTAAGCAATTAAAATTATTTAATTAGTCCTTTTTCATATTTCCTAGATTTGCATGGTGTTGGATTACGTCGTCTTAATTTTGGATCTTACATATATGAATCTCGAATTGATCTCTATCTAGTTAGCACACACAATAGTAATTACGATTAACTTAAAATGAAGCCAAATTCCTTCAATTTTCTCTCCTAGCGACGACCATCATTCATCTATTTGTATTGAAGCATTTGAAGATGAGAATTCAAAATAAATCGGAGGATGGCTTTCTTGCCGATTACTTGACACTGTATATCGAATGAGATATAGCTAAGAATATAAAATTTATTCTATTATAGATGAATTTTATGTTTCGAAATATTGTCGTAGCTCAACTTCTTTGAATACTATCGAATGAAATAATAAGCTCACCATAAAGTTGAGTTATGGATTTAGGCTAAGGTCTTACAATTGGATTACAAGGGATAGGTTTTGTCCTTAAGACCAACTCCAATCCTAATACTACCATAGTGTCAATCCTATTGTAGCGTTAAAACAATTGGTCCAACGCAACTCTCCAATTTGCGCTGAAATAGAGTTGCGCTATTTTCAACTCCACATGTGGCGCAGCTATAGCATGCATTTTAAATTTTTTTTTATTTTTTAAAAGTGTTTTAGATTATTTAAATTTTCAATTAAATAATAGAATTTATAAATTATTTTTTTAATAAATTTAATAAATATTAAATTAAGTTTATTTAAAATTTTGAAATTTTAATTATGAAAATTTTAATATTTTGATTTGAAAATAATTAAGTATAAAACTATAAATTTTAAAAACAACCAAATTAAATTATTAGTGCGTTAAAAATGGTACAAATTACAAACAACCAACAACAAACATTACGAAACAACAAATAACAACGACACCAACTAAGAAACAACAAAATTACGAAACATGAAAAAAATTACGTAAAAAATAGATTTTTAGTAATAAGGTAAACCAGACCCCGATCCTCCAATATCTCCAAAATAAGATCCAAAGTTGTCATTATCTTGACGTTCGGCTTCAAGTCTTTTTTGCAAAATTTTTTGTTGTTGAATTCTAGTGTACTCACGCAGAGTTGGATCACTAATTTTGCTCAAATCTTTGTATAAAATTCTTTCTTTCCTCTTGTTCAAGTCTACTCTTTTGAAGGTCGTAGTTTTGTTGCATTTCGGCAATTCCTTGTTTCAAAACATTCAAAAGCTCGCGATGTTGTTCTTCCATTGTACGTTGAATTTGAGAAATTTCTTCATCTTTTTTCTTCTTTAATTTGGCTTTTTTCACTCCAATTGGTCTTTGAGAGCTGTCACCAGTATTATCATCACTTAAATTTATTGGAAATGTAGAGAATATAGGTGAACCTGATTGGGGCGATTCTTCAAGTGGAGTATCAGATTGTGATATATCTAGATTAGTAGCACGCGTTCTAGATTTCTTTGTTGAAGGAATTTTGTCTCCTGAAATTTTTTGACAATCCTTAACAATATTCCACACATGATCGAATGGAAATGCTTTGTTATCTTTACTCTCTTGCACATACAGTACTTTTGCTCGATTCATCTGCATAAAAGTATAAAAATGAATTAGAAAATTTTGATTAATAATGACTGGTAAATTTATTTTTTTATAATAACTCACAATATCTTGTTCCGATGCACCACTCGGATTTAGATTTTCAATTTGTCGAACACATCCTCTCAAATGTGCAACATTGGTAAGTATGCTTCCAATGCGTTTCTCAATTGATCTTTGAGGGTGCGGATGTAAATCACTTCTTTTTTCTTTGTTGTATTTCTCTGCAACCCGAGACCAAAGTTGACCTCTCGATTGGTTTATACCTATTATGGGATCCTGCGAAATATCAAAATAAATATGACATAAGAACTTATCTTCATCAACAGTGTAGTTCTTTCTTAAACTTTCATCCATCAATCTCAATATAAGATGCTTGTAGTTGTGTTGAATATGTTTTTGAATAGATATGGACTTATTTATAATATTTGGGGCTATCCCTTGAAATATGTAAAAGAAATAGTGACCTTTAGATGAGATTTCAATAGATCTCATCATAGAGATCTCATCCATATATCATCGGTTGGATGAGACCATTGAAATTTTATCTACAAATTACGTTCGTTGAATAAGTATTCATTAGATAAGATTTCAAACAAGTACTTGGCCAGCTAGCTTATCATGCAATATAAAAGAAATATTTGTTTATAGCCAACTTGTCAGTAGATAAGATGTAGAGTTCCAAGAAATCTTATCTGACATTTGTTTATTACTATGCATATACATAATTGATATCAAAAAACAAAATAAAAATAAAAAATACGTAATTCCCAAGAAAAGTTGATATCAAAAAATAAAATAAAAAATAATAAGGAAATAAGTTTTGAGATTTTCAATTATATCATACGTTGAAATCTTATCTACAAAATTTATCTGTTGGATGAGATTTTAGTAGATAGAAAATCTCATCCATATTATCTTTAAAACTTTTATATAAGGTAGTAAAAGTTATATGTTATTGTAAACAATTAAAACCAACACCAAAGAAAAATGAATTCTTCTTCAGGTTCGTCTTCATTGTCTGATAATGAAGATGACATAACCAATTATTTGGTTAACGATGCTGAAGCCATTGATAAAGAAATTCAAGGAGCAATTGTTAGTCATATTCATACACGCAATATGATGATGCATGCCTATATCAATCAACAAGTTAACGAAGGCACAAGAAGAGGATCAATTCCTGATCATGTTGTAATTCGTCACGATAGAGAAATAGCCGATCGTAATTTGTTCAATGACTATTTCTTTGAGAATCCCAAATTTCATGAAGGTTATTTTCGACGACGATTTCGGATGTCCCGTAATCTATTTCTTCGTATCGTTGATGCTGTCAAAAATCATGATCAATATTTTATACAACGGAGTGATGGTTTGGGACGACTTGGGCTATCAACTAATCAAAAAACAACAGCTCTTACCTGCGGATGTGGCTGATGAATACATCAAAATAGGAGAGTCAACTGCGATTAAATGCTTGCAACGCTTTTGCCGAGCAGTAGTGGAAGTTTTTGCAAATCAGTACTTGCGATCTCCAAATGCCAATGATGTTGTTCGACTCTTCTATATTGGTAAACAACGAGGCTTCCCGGGGATGTTGGGAAGTCTCGATTGTATGCATTGGAAATGGAAAAATTTCCCTACTGCTTGGGCTGGACAATATACAGGTCGTAGTGGGTCACCAGCAATTATTTTAGAAGCAGTGGCCGATTATGATCTTTGGATATGGCATGCGTATTTTGGTATGCCTGGTTCAAATAATGACATCAATGTTTTGGAGGCATCCACTTTGTTTTCCGATTTGGCTCAAGGCATTGCTCCACCTGCTCATTATACTATCTGTGGAAAATAATATGATACTGGCTATTACTTAGCCGATGGTATCTATCCAAAGTGGTCAACTATTGTGCAAACTATTCGTGACCCACTTGGACCGAAAAAGAGATATTTTGCTATGAAACAAGAGTCATGCAGAAAAGATGTGGAGCGTGTATTTGGTGTTTTTCAATCTCGATTTGCGATCGTGGCATCTCCAGCACGGTCTTGGCATAAAAACGATTTACATTACATAATGAAAGCTTGCATTATCATGCACAACATGATTATTGAAGATGAACGTGATCTTAGTGCACCAATTCAAGATGCAATGGAAGCACCGACTCCAGACGTTGAAATGGTGGTCAATGACAAAAATGCTAGATTTCAAGAATTTCTCGTTCGTTATAAAAAAATAATAAAGATGTTCACTATGAACTACGAAATGCGTTAATTGAGCATTTGCGGGAACAATAATACAATATAGTTCTTCGAATATTTATGTAGAACCCGTAATTAGACTGCGTATAAGCCATGCATAATTCTAGTATTTTTAAATTTAATTGACTTCATTGCATGAATATTTAAATGCTTTTCTTTGAAGTTAATTATTTTAGCCAGCAGTTTAATTGTATTCTTTTCAGTTAATTCAGTAAGGCCGGACTGGAGTTGGAGCTTAGAGATAAAAAAAAAAATTAAGATTCAGATATTTCCGGAATTTATTTTAGCTAGCAAGTAAGTTAATTTAAGTTGAAAGGAGGTTTAGGGAATTATTTAAGTTACTTGAGGTGAGTAGAAAATAAATTCATTTAAGTTCCTTAATTAAGGGGTTAGTTCACTAAATTAATTAAAGATAGGTAAGGCTTTAAAGGTTTAAAATTTATCAACTAGATAACCTTTTTCCCTTCCTCTTAATTGATAATTTCGGCCACCCCTTAGATTATTAAACAATTCATTTGCCTTATCACATTTAAACTTTTCTTTGTATTTAATTAATATGATAATTCTTGGATTTTGGGAGCACCATTTAATTATCTAACAAGCATTATTCTAACCTATTCTAGCTGAAGAAAATCGGCCACACCCCATCCAATCTCTCCAACAACTCATTTGATATCAACCAAAATTTAAAATTCAAAAGGGTGGAGACTTAATCTTGGTTGTTCCTTATATCTTGCAACCATTTCCCTCACTCCCCTAAACAATATTATCCCCTCCCTATCCACCGAATTCAGCACCATTCAGAGGTTGATTTGTGAGAAAAAAAAA
>NC_133309.1:3505334-3528192 GCF_012295235.1 Primulina huaijiensis
CAATTTAATTATATTACGTGCATGAAAATAGAAAATACTTATTTTTGAGATTTATGCGATATTGCTTGTGGTCAATTCACTATTTTGGGAGCACTATTTACTCGGTCGCCAGTGACCGATCAGTTCAGTTTGGTACCACCCGGTCGCCAGTGACCGGTCAGTTCAGTTCAGTTTGATACTCCCCCGGTAGCCAGTTACCGATCAGTTCAGTTCAGTGCAGGGGCCACATGCGTAGACCATAATCTCAACAGAAAATTATTACCAGTTATTTCAGTACAGGGCTCCAAGGAGCAACATTTTTACTACGATTTTAATTCAGTCATGCACGTATTATAATTGCTCAGTACAGGTTATTTTCAGTATGCCCCATGACATGATATTTTATCCCATGCAAAATCTTACTAGTATTTACTCGTTACCTACGATATATGCATGCTGAGTCTTTAGGCTCACTAGACTTGATTGTTGTAGGTACCGATGAGGTCAGGGCCGAGGGCGGGGACCAGTGAGCCAGCTTGGGTCAGCAGTAGTGGCACCCGAGGACCTCAGTTCAGCATTTATTATTTTATTTCTCAAACAATTTTTAACAGTTGTGGGATACTCTTAAATTGTTATTTCGCAAATAAATCTTTTCTTCCGCTGCCATTTTGAATATCAAACTTTGTTTATCGGTTTAATTATGAATGAGGCATTTTGATTATTTAAAAAGAAAATTTTTAATTTTTCCGCAAATTTTCAAGCACGGATTTTTAGGCCTTCACAATTTAATATTGTGTTTGTGTTGTATTATTCATTTAATATTAAATGCTCGTGTTTTTTTAATTCCAATGACTTGTATAGTTTTTGCAAAGAATATTTTCATTAATTTTTTTTATATGACATAATTAATTCAAATAATTTAATTTTTTTATACGAAATAATTAATTCCAATTTTAATATATAAATTATAAGATTTAAATATTATCATATTATCAAACTATAAATAGTTATTAGGAAATATAAATATTAATGTTGAAATAAAAAAGAATATTCTGAGAATATTCTATTGTAGTGTGAAATGTAGTGTAATGGGTTGGAGATGATTTTGGTGTAGCACTAATGTAGCGCAAAATATAATGCAGAATATGGTGCAATGGGTTGGAGATGGCCCTGCGCTATCGCAGTGTGAAACGCTATGATAGCGCAGGATTTCCACTCCAACGAACCTCTGCGCCGAATTCGGCGCAGAGGAGAAACCCAGCGCCATTTTGGCGCTGGGTTTGGGCCTTTTTTATTTTTATTAATGTTTTTTAATTAATATAAATATGTATTAAATATTTTTAATAATAATATTATATAATTGATGAGTAAAATTAAATCTTGTTGATATAAAATATAATTCATAATAAAAATTAAAACACAAAAAATTAATTATAATTATATTAGAAAATTTATAAAAATATTTCTAGTTTTTTATTTTATTTTTTACATTTTTAACTCTCGTAAATATATAATTGATAAAATATCAGAAAAACCAACAGCAAAATTTTGAAATTAAAAATACAATACCAAATTGAAATACAAATACAAAGATAATACATAATTGGAATACAAATTCGAAGATAATACATAATTGAAAATTTGGCTCGTTCCTTACGAACAATTTCGCGCATTTCAGGATCACCTATCGTGCTTAAATCCATGTACAAAACTTTATTCTCCTCTTGAAGGGTTGCTAATGCTATTTGTTGTAGTCTAGTCTCAATTTTTTTTATTGACTTGCTAATTTGAGCTGCTTATTTTGCAATGCTAGGAGTTTCATCTCATAACTTTGTTGAAGTTCAGTGGATCCTTTTTGTAATACATTTATAAGATCGCGATGCCCTTCTTTCATTGTAGATATCAATTCCAACACATTGTCGTCCCTTTTTTCTTTAGTTTAGATTTTTTTAACACCAAGAGGTCGCTGGGATGAAGTACCGCCTGCATTATCACTACTTAAATTAATTGAAAACGGAGGTAATCCAGGAGAACCTGATATTGGAGTATTTGGTGTCTGGCTATCTGACTGTGACGAGTCCAAACTTGTGACATGCATTCTTGCTGGTGCGCTCATTGGATTGATGTCACTCGAAAATTTCTCCATATCTTTCATAATATACCACACATGATTATATTTGAAGCCTTTACTAAAATCAGCATCTTGCATGAACAAATCTTTTGCTCGATTTAACTGTACGAAAATATCCAACTATTATCTTATAAGAAGTTAAACTTGTAATTTAATAAATAGTTGAATAAGAAATACTTACAATATCCTCTTCTGATGTGCCATTTGGTCCGCTATCCCGATCATGATTTCCTTTCGGTTGGCTAGAATTCGTTCCTATAGAACCTATCAGTATCGGAAGCTCTGGGGAAGTCGGAATAGGAGAACACTCTCCGCCTTAACGGCAGAAAAAGGGCGAAGAGCCGGCATCGAGGTGCCAAACGAACAATTATGATCTGGAAGTCGATCCGGGGCGCCCCTGCTTCTTCAGGCGGAACTCCAGGACCTTTGCGCTCCCAGAACTGACTGAAATAAATAAAAAAAAATGGATTTTCGTTGGGCAGAGAGTTTCAATTTGACGAATGCATCCCCTTAGTTTTCCAACTTCACGGAGTATATTTCTCATGCGACACTGCAATGATCTTTTGTTACGTACTTGTAGATTGTTTGGTTTGCTGATGTTGTAAGCTTCTTCGATACGAGTCCAAAACTGATCTTTGGATTGATTGATACCTATTATAGGATTTGGGATATATCAAGATACATATGACATAAGACTTTGTCTTCTTCGACATTGTAAGAAGCAGTTCTAGAATTTGAAGCCATTGAATTGCTTGGAATAAAGATTTGATTGGAATGAAAATTAAAGCTGTGATGATATCATGAATCGGATATATTTTACTTATAGTAGAAAGAAGATAAGATTGTAATCTCATCCAACGGGCAAGATCAGATGTAATCTCATCCAACCGTCATAATACTGATGAGGTTGTAGATAACACAATCTAATTCAATGGACAGATTCTAGATAAGGCAATCTCATCCAACGGTCAAGATGATGATAAGATTGTAATCTCATCCAACGGGCAAAATCAGATGTAATCTCATCCAACGGGCATAATACTGATGAGGTTGTAGATAACACAATCTAATTCAATGGACAGATTGTAGATAAGGCAATCTCATCCAACGGTCATATTTTTTGATAAATTATTATATAATGTGACGAAATATCCTAGATTCTCACACCACATTCTACGCCCTCACAAACTTGAAAATGAATTCTCATTTCCAATTTCACGCATCATCCTCTAGCTCATCTTCATTGTCTGATAATGAAGATGAAACGCCTATTAATTGGAAGGATGATTTTAAGAATTTGGATAATACACGAAATGCAATATTGAATATTGTAGCACACGATCAACAGTTGGTTGCTACCTACATTATCCACCAAGAGCAAGAAGTCACACACGGAGGTTCAATACCAGGTCATATAGTAATTCACCGTGATCGGGACATTGCCGACCGTAATCTGTTCAACGATTACTTTGCCGATAACCCAAGATATAACGAAGCAATGTTCCGACGAAGATTTCGAATGTCTCGAAATCTTTTTCTTCGTATAGTTGATGAAGTAAAGAATCATGATATTTACTTCACACAAAGAAGTGATAGTGTGGGGCGTCTCGGGCTATCGATTATTCAAAAAACAACTACTGCTTTGCGAATTTTAGCTTATGCATTACCCGCGGATGCTACGGATGAATATATCAAAATTGGAGAGTCCACTGTAATATGCAACGCTTTTGTCGAGCCGTGGTGGAAGTTTTTGCTGAGCGATACTTGAGATCTCCTACTGCCAATGATGTTGCCAGGTTACTTTCTATTGGTAAAGAACGCGGATTCCCTGGAATGTTGGGAAGTCTTGATTGCATGCATTGGAAGTAGAAAAATTATCCAACGGCTTGGGCGGGTCAATATGCAAGTCGTAGTGGTTCTCCAACAATAATTTTAGAAGCAGTATCTGACTACGACCTTTGGACATGGCATGCATATTTTGGTATGCCCGGATCCAATAATGACATAAATGTTTTGGGATCGTCCAATCTATTTTCCAACATCGCACAAGGTATTGCCCCTCGAGCTCATTATACAATTGGAGGAAAAGAATATGATGCAGGATATTACTTGGCTGATGGTATTTATCCTAAATGGTCAACTATTGTACAATCTATCCACGATCCACACGGTCCAAAAAAAGAAATATTTTGCAATGAAACAAAAGTCTTGTAGAAAAGACGTGGAGCGTGCATTTGGTGTTCTCCAATCTCGATTTGCGATTGTGGCATCTCCAGCACGTGCTTGGAAGAAACATCATTTACATGATATAATGACAACATGTATTATAATGCACGATATGATTATCGAAGATGAACGTGACCTTAGCGCACCCATTGAAGATATGAGAGAAGCACCAACTCCGGATGTAGAAATGGTTGTCGATGAGAATATCATATTTCAAGAATTTCTTGCTCGATATAAAAGGATAAAGGACAAAGATGCTCACTATGCACTACGAAATGCTTTAATTGATCATTTGTGGGAGTAATATAGTTGTTCAGATGTTTGAATTTGGATTCATATTAAGTTCTAAAAATAAATTATCTGTATTAAAATTATGCCAATTTTAATAATGAAGCATTTGTATTAATTCGTATTATAAATATTAGAGTTAATATATTCAAGAGGGTTTAGCTCTCTGTAATGGATTAAAATTAAATACTCAAATTAAAAGACATAATTTACTTGAGAGAAAACAATTAGGTAAATTTTGTGATCAATTTGGTAGGGATCTACCTAATAAAGGTCAGAAGAAAATAAAAGATAAAGATGAAAGACCTTATAGGAAGAAAAGACATTTGTCTGATAGACAAAAAGATAGGAAGACGAAAAGAAAAAAAGCCGTAAATTACGGAAAGCTGAAAATTATAAAGCTAAAAATAAACTAATTATTTGTAGAAAATGTAAAAAACCAGGACATTATGCTAATCAATGTTGGGCTAAAAACAAAATTAATAATTTAGACATAGATGAAAATCTCAAAGATAAAATCAATAAAATAATCATGGATTCTAATCAGAATTCAGATAGTGAATCTGAGAATAGCTCAAAATTTAGTTCAGAATTTTATAATTCAGAAGATATAATAGAAAATAAATCTTTTAATTCTGATATAGAATGTGATAATTGTATACAAGGAGAATCTTGTATCAATCATTTAAGTGAAACTGATAATAAAAATGATGAGTTTTATAAACTTATGTCACAATTTCAGGATTTAAACATTAATTTCTTAACTAACAATAATATTTTAGAATTCCTTAAAATGATTAAGGATCCAATATTAAAATCAACAATTATTGATCAAATGGAAAATACTGCTTCCACAAGTAGTAACAATAATATTCTTGTTAAACAATAACAATCTTATTCTATGAAAGAAGTAAAAAAATCTTTTACAACAAAAATATAGTAAACAAAATCCAATTACTATACAAGATTTAGTTAAAGAGATTAATAATCTTAAAGAAAAAATAAAAATTTTACATCAGAATAATAATCATCTAAGTTATCGAATCTCAGTTATTGAAAATAACAAAGAAAATAATGATCATTTATCTGTTTTAAGTATGATCGTATCTCAAAAATGGTATACAAATATTACTTTGTTAATAGATAATTCTTATAAAAATAATTTCATTGTCATGATAGATAGTGATGCAGATTTAAATGTAATACATGAAGGATTAATTCCTACTAAGTATTTTCATAAAACTACACATTCTCTCTCTCATGCTGGAGGAGAACCTTTAGAAATAAATTATAAATTACCAAAAGCATATATTTGCAAAGATAAAAACTGTATTCAAATCAGTTTTTTATTAGCAAAAGACATTTCTAGCCAATTAATACTTGGTCTACCTTTTATTTATCAAATTTATCCTTTAAAACATGTTGATGAGACAAGTATTATAGGTACTTATCAAGGTAATCATTTTTCTTTTCAGTTTATAACTAAACCTGTTCATAGAATTCTTAATGAATTATAAGAAAAAATTGATAGAAAAACTTTTCAAATCAATTCTTTAAAAGAAGAAGTTAAAATATTAACTATAGATGATAAATTAAAAAATCTTAAATTACAAAAAAAAATTCAATTTATTTATAATAAATTTTCATTAGAAATATGTAATGATCTTCCAAATGCTTTTTAGAATAGAAAGAAACATATAATCTCTCTTCTATATGAAGAAGATTTTAAGGAAATAAATATTCCTACCAAGGCTCGTCCTTGTCAAATGAATTCTGAATATTTAAAATTATGTAAAAAAGAAATTTATTCTTTATTAGAAAAATGTTTAATAACACCTTCTCAATCTCCTTGGTCTTGTACTACTTTCTATAAAAATAAACATTCTGAGCACGAAAGAGGAGTACTAGATTAGTAATAAACTATAAACCCTTAAATAAGGTTTTAAAATGGATTAGGCATCCTATTCCTAATAAAAAAGATTTATTTGATGGACTAGTTAATGCAATCATATTTTCTAAATTTGATTTAAAATCAGGATTTTGGCAGATTCAAATACAAGAATCTGTTAGATATAAAACTGTTTTTAATGTTCCTATAAAACATTATGAATGGACAGTAATGCCATTTGGACTTAAAAATGCTCCTTCAGAATTTCAACAAATAATGAAGGATATTTTTTATTGTTATAGCAATTTTATAATTGTTTATATCGATGATATTTTAATATTTTCTAATGATATTGAATCTCATTTTAAACATTTAGAAATGTTTAAAAATATTGTTATACAAAATGGACTTGTTATTTCCAAATCTAAAATGATTTTATTTCAAACTAATATTAGATTTTTAGGTCATATGATTAAAAAATGGAAAATTATTCCTATCCAAAGAAGTATTGAGTTTGGATCAAAATTTCCTGATATAATAACTGATAAAACTCAGTTGCAAAGATTTTTAGGAAGTTTAAATAATATTTTTCTTTATATTCAAAATCTTACTAAATATTCTGCTATCTTATATGATAGACTTAAGAAAAATCCTTTACCTTGGACATATAAGCATACTAAGGCTGTTCAGATTATAAAAGAAAAAGTTAAAAATCTTCCTTGTCTTATGTTAGCAAAACCTCAATGGGATAAAATTGTTGAAACAGATGCTTCTAATATAGGTTTTGGTGGAATTTTGAAACAAAAAGATCCCCAAACTAAACAAGAATATCTTATTAGATTTTATTATGGGAAATGGAATAATGCCCAGAAAAATTATTCGACAGTAGCAAAAGAAATTTTAGCTATTGTCAGATATATTTTAAAATTTCAAGATGATTTATATAATCAAAAGTTTATTACAAAAACTGATTGCAAATCTGCAAAATTTATGTTTAATAAAAATTTTAAACATGATATGTCTAAACAAATGTTTGCAAGATGGCAAGCTCATTTAGCTCCTTTTGATTTTGAAATTATTTATAAAAAAAGGTGAAGAAAATCACTTACCTGATTTTTTAACTCCTGAATATTTATCTTAATGTCTTTATTTACAGATATGTATTCTCGAGGTAGAGGAGAGTCCTCTTATAGAGGGCGAGGTGGTAGGAGAAAACCCCCTAATATAATAGCGCAGCATGGCAAGCAGATGTTAATAGCCCAGAACTTATCCAGTTCATCCAGTAATACTGAGCAAAATAATGAGTTATACAATGAGTTTCAAGAATTTTTGAAACAAAAGTAGAAAACTAATACAGATTCTCAATCTTCAGCATCATATGCTAATATCATAAAAGAAGATGATAATGATTCAGCTCTATATACAGAGACAAAACATCGTGAATTAATTCTTCTTATAGAAGAAAAATATATTCAATGGGAGAAGACTCCGTGGACTATCATGGAGAGATATTTAACAAATACATCATATGTATTTGGTTCTTATAAACAAAGAAGATTTTATGAAAATCTTCTTTTATCAACAAAAAGTGTTGATATAACTCACTTTTTCAGTAATACTCAACAAAAAGGAAGTTATAACTTTTTCAAGTTCATTATCAAAAAGATAATATCTATTGAAGAATGGGGTATCTCCATTAGTTGAAAAAGAATTTTATTCTGATACTCATAAAATGAGTTTCAAATTTAATTTTTGGGATTATGTAGAGAGTTTTAATAAAACTCTATTTTATGAAAATGAGAAAAAGAAATATACATGGTTTCTGAAAATTTGTGAAAATGTTTTTCATTATCCTGTTCCAAATTGGTTCTTTATATAGTGGAAGATTTTTGGTCCATCAGCAAAAATTTTGCCTGAGGTTTTTATAAAACCAATGAATACTTGGTTAAATGTTTCTCCAAATATTAAAAAATCTTTTTCTGAACATTGGATTGATGGCAATACTTTATGTCTGTTCTTCATGGAATTTGGAATTCCATGGATCTGGAGATGGCAGCCAGAATTTGGTTATACTGATGAAGGTATCCCTTGCCTATGGAGAGTTAGCTCTACTAAATTTTGGGATAAACTTTTAAGAGAAGATCGAGCAACTTGACAGATTTATGGTTCAGAAATTCTTCATCAAATGGAAGAAAAAATTTCTTCATACCAGAAAGGCTTCATTAATCAACAAGAAAAGGGAGAAAGCCTCTACGATCTACGAGTCCTTTTAAAATCCTCACTCAGAAATATGCTGAGATTTATTCAAAAGAAAAAATGATTGAGGTTTATATTGAAGAAATGAAGAAAGATCTCTATCAGAATATTGGATGTTCAGATTCAAAATCGGATAAAATCTATGGCGCCTGAATCCAGTGATAATCAATTTATTCATCTAATGCAGATGCATGATGCCCATGATCCAGAGGATGATATTCCTCAACTTTCTCAAATTGATGATATTTTTGAAAATCTCAAAAATTCTATAAAAGATAATATTAAAGATGATTAGGATATTCATCTTTAATCATAACGTTGCATTATCAACTAGTGCATGATGACATATCACATCAAAGGTGGAATCTTACATCATGGCATGATATCATGACAAAAGTAGGTGGTATATTACTATTTACTTTTTGACTTTGTAACCATGTTACTGTTTGCTTTAATAAAGCATTTTACTGTTTATATTTCTAGTTGGAATCCGGGGTTTCATGTCCGGCACTTCCATCTATTTATAGGATCATTCTGTGTTCTTAGGAGAACACGGTCGAGTTTGCTCCCCTCTATTCCTCTCTTGTAAAAAACCCTTTTTAATAAAAGCTTCCACTTATTGAATTAAAGCTTCTGTTACTGATTACAATTATGTAAGTTTACTGTTTTTATTTTCTGTTTTTATTTACATTTTTAATTTATATATTTTGGTATATTAGCTTGAATGACATGCTAAAATATTTGTGTTAAATCATCCCATTACTAAACAATGATCTTTATTTATTTGTAACTTGGAATTAAATTGAAATGATAAAAGATTTATTTGAATTTTAGAATTTGATGTAATATAGGGTTAATGGTTGAACATAAGGTTTGAAGACGAACCAGGAAATAGTAAGCACAATGTTCGAGGTTAATTAAGAGACATAAATTCATGTTGTAGCCCTTCAGCCTGTTTAGTCGAGAAATGGCGTTTAAGACGTTTATGGGTGATTTTTATGAATTTATACTTCTGAAATTGTCCTCGATAAATCCTCTGTTGTTTAATTTCTCTGGTATATCTTTTGTAATTCCTTTTAAGTTTTGTAAAATTGACATAGATGAACCTTATATTCATTCTTATTCTGGAAATTAAATATCTCCTTTTATTAGTTCAATAATTTGAATATGGTATATAGGCTGGAAACCAATAACCTCCATGTGTGCGAAAGCCACTAAGGAAAAATTTGGTAAAACAACGCGTATCAGATTCAATTTGTATTCCAAGCCTCACATAGTTAAATAAAATTAACTATTAATTATAATTATAATAGTAATATTAACATTAATTATAATTATATTGTTAAATTTATAAATAAATAGTAAACAAAAAGAATATTTTAGGAATATATTTTTTAGTAAAAGATTTGAATTAAATAGGTTGGAGATGAATGTTATATTTGGTGTAGAAACTGTATTATTTGGTGCAAAAACTACACCAAAATAGAATTATGGGTCGAAGATTGTTTAAGTACTGCACCAAAAAAATAGATTTATGGTTGGAATGACGTAAGTATCTTGCTCTAACACTAATTCAAATTTGCAAATATAGAATTCCCCTCCTTAAAGCCCTAATTCGTCATTTGATCGCTTTTGGAAACGAAGAACAAAGTTCCGTTCCCTTTTGATGCTATCTTTAATAACCCATCAGGTTTGGCTACTTCGACTGACGCAGATGCAGTCGAAATGTTTGATAAGGTGCCTGAACCAGCTTTTTAGTTTAGTTTGCTTGAATTAGCATTCATATGTGTTAAGTGGTGGAGTGTTGAAAAGATGGAATTTTCGCAAAATCTGATCGACAGAATCCATAGTTCATTTTCTGCTGGAGGTATACATTTCGCAACTCCAGTTTCATCTTTCAGGACAACTGAACTTGATCTGGTACACAAATTTTGTTCCTTACATGCATTTTGCTTATGAATTTTTATCCTTCTTTATTTATGCCGGTGCATTTTGTTTGTTTTCAAGGTACGAGGTTTGTTGCAAATGGTACAAGGTTTGTCGGGTTCCATATTTTATTGGGACGGCAAGAAACATTGTTTTTGCGTGCAAAGTGGAATATACGTCGCTCATCTCTCGCAAATGAGTTTGCATCGTGTTCTTAACCAGTTCATGTTTGCTGCAAATTGTTTAAAAGTGGTAGACATCGTTGTTAACAAAATCCAGAAATCTAAAAGCTTGCCTCCACCTACGCTGCGAGCATTTGCCTCTTCTGTTAGTGCATGGCTAAGAGTGAGTGAGATTGATATCAATTACCAACATTTCTGGGTCTGTCTTCTGCGTTCCAGTTTTGAATCATTTTGCTTATTCTGTCATGTCATTCAAATATCTTTCTTTGGAACAGAGGATACAAGATGTTGCTCTGGAAGAAGAGGTGAAGGTAAATAGCTCAGATGGTAGCACTACCCCCACTCTTTTGGGGTTGTCAAGTTCATTATCAAGGTTGGTCAACATTATCATGGATTTGGAGATTGAATAATTATGTGTGCATTCATTGGATTTGTTGAAAGAGATAATTTAGGATTTAGAAATCGAAATCGTAATGATCATGTACTTCTACCTAATCTAATTTTATTTTGATTTTGGGATCGACTATTAAATGAACCATCTTGGATTTCTCATTTTGTTAACTTGGGATCATATGCGTTACGACTCAATTCCCAATCTCCTTTGCTCCCCCCTCTCTCTCTATTCACTTGAACATGTCAAATCTGGATGTCTATATACCTACATCTCAAAATCTGACGACACATCTATGTGCTTTTGCTCGGTGTTTTCTTACATTGTAATGTGCTTGTTATATCTGTATAATAAAATCTGGCTCTTTGTTTCACTCAGTGCTATTTGGTCATATAAGGATGCTTGCCCATGATATTTATCCTTGTCTTGCTCCACACGAACATACCCTGAATTTCTGTATCAACTTTCTTTCAGATTAATTTTTCCCACAAAGTTCATGTTGGAGCTAATTTCTGTTTCTGAGCTTCTTATCTTAGTTTCTCTTGGTTTTATTTCATATAGTCTATGCTCAGGAGCCGAGCATTTGTTGCAAATAGTGTTTGGAGCTATTCCACAAATTTTTTTCGAAGTTGATGACTATGTACCTGCTGCGGATATTGCTGTTCACATTTTGAACCATCTGTATCTAAAACTCAATGAAGTTTGTCTTGTTCAAGGAGGAGAGGTCATTCAAACATGTTCAAGTTTTATTATACTCGTTTCATGCATTTTTGATGATTGGTTTTAATCAAATATGCTTCTTTTTAGGAGGATGCATATAGGATGTTACTTTATATACTTGTCGGTAGTTTGTTGCCGTATATCGAGAGTCTTGATTCTTGGCTCTTTCAAGGAATTCTTGATGATCCTTTTGAGGAGGTATTTCTTGTTTTCTTACTTTACTTCTTTGCTGGAGTTATTTGAAACCTTTTATGAAATTCTATATGAGGCTACATTTGGTACTGCAAGTGGGAGGCCAGAGAACTGGAACTAATCAAATCCTTTACCAAGGAATACCTTTCAACAAACGCCTACCTGTTATCTGATATCATGGAGGAAAAGATTTGCTTTCACCTTTTGGTATGACAAAAGGAGGATGGTTGAACGTAATTTTGCTTAATTTACTCATTTTATTATTTACACTATCGATTGAGAAAGTTAAAACACATTTTGTGAAGATCGGGAAGCCCTAGATGAGTATGACCATTATTTTTTTATATGAAATTTAATTGCAACAATAGATTACAGTAACAAAATTCAAAAAATCATCCATTATAGGAGCTGGAAGACGATTAAATTTATTATTTAGTAATCGTTAGCGATGGACACGAGTCACATGACAGAAGGTATATTCAAAACTTGGTACGCTCCATTAAATTCTATCAATATTTTTTAGATTTAAGATAGAAACTTTGAAACAAAATATGTTAAATAAAAAGAAAAATGTTAAGTTCTGTTATCTGTACACTCACGGTCTAATAAGATTTAAACGAACTGGTTGCATCTCAAAACACGGTTTATTTGCAAACTTTCATGTGTGTAAAATAATGTTCTCATTGTTGTCTTATTATTGTAAAATTCTTTTGTATAGTCCATGGAATTGTTTCATTGCGCAACAACTGAAATTATAAAAATGTAATATGTGTTTTCAAATGTATTGCGATTAAAGAATATATTAATCATTTAGTAGTAAAATCATCTGCTTTTTGCTGAATATAGTAAAATTCAAATATTATTGGATCATGTAATTTGGGAAAACATAAAATGGGCGTGCACTTTTTTATTTGTTAAATCAAAAGGTGCTAGAAAAAGAAAAAATCAGTTATTTCATGTGTATTTATGGTTGTGTTAAATTAACTTTATATTTTTTTACTTTGTGAAGGAGGAAGGATTGCCCCAACTATTATCTGTTCCCTCCATCTTCTCCTTTCTGTCTAGCCAAACTATATAAAGGAAATCCAGGAATTTAATTTTCCCCTTGTTCCCGAGGGACAAGTCTCCTCTGATAAAACTCTCTCTCCACTTAGAGGAATAAAGTTGAAAGATCCTAAAATTTTCTACGCATGTTCTTAAGTTATTTCTGATGCTCTATTTAATTTTAGGCACCTATATAACAGGTTGTGCGCTTGCTGTCTCATCTGATTTATATTTGATGAGTTCGTGATGGCAAATTTGTGTCTGTAATGTATGCTTGGGTTGTTCATCAGAATCACTGTTCACACATTCATTGATTGTTTACAGTGATTGCATTTGTTCTGTTTCTTGATTTTAAGGGTGTAAGATTTGTGTTTCAATTATGAGTGCTGTTGAGAGAGGTGACTTTTTGATGGCTCCTTTTGGTTTCTTTATATTTCTGGTGCAACAATTATATATATGGTTCATTTTACCTTTCGGCAGATGTTCTTTGTTTCTAACAAAGAAATCACAATAGACGAGGCTGAATTTTGGGAGAAAAGCTATCAACCAAGACCAGCAATGTCCAAGAGATTGCATCGGGAAGATTTTGCTTATGATTTTCTACCTTCAGCAGAAGACAATAAAGATCAGAATGTTAGAAAATCTGTACCTTTGTCTAGTGTACCCATGGGAAAAGAAGCAAATAACAAAGAATTTCAAGTTTGTCCATTCTTCATCATGGATATGGCGAAGGCAATTATTTCTGCTGGAAAATCACTGCAGCTGATTCGACATGCTCCTATGCAATCTCCTTTTGCAATTTCTGCTGACTATGTTGAGAAAGGAAACAGCATAGCTGGATTAACCCTGTCGGAGGTCTTTTGTGCCTCATTAACAGCACTTATTGGCCATGGTTATCATGTTGCTGAGTATTTTTGGCAAGATGACAAACATCTGTGTGGGGAAACAGAGGAGATTGAGGAAAATGATGGGAGCTTTCAATTAAATACTTACTCAAAAAATGTCTGGCAGAAGTTAATGGCAGATATTTTGAACCAGAAAAGAGATACTAGTTCAACACCTGCAAAAAAAGGTGCAATAAATTACAACATGACAAAGGGGAGGACAGCAGTTCCAGATGAAATAGATAACCTTCCCCAAAGATATTGTCCTGAAAATCCAGCTATCACAGTTTGCAGTGACATTATTTATGAGAATAGAGATGCTTGGAGCTCATTAAACATATCTCAAGCCTTTTGTCTTCCCGCTCTGAATGATGATGTGCTTAGGCAAGCTATATTTGGTGATAATTGTGGTTGTGGTTTGACAATCAAGAACACGGATTACACTTCTGGTCTTCACTTTGGTGAATTAGATCATCATCGGTTCCTGGATGATACAAAGATGCTGGAAGTTTTGCTTCCATTTCCAACTCTTCTTCCATCTTTCCAGGTTTCACATTTGCGGAGTTATCTTAAATGGTTTGTGATGTGAAATATAATGTTGTTTTTGCTAGGATTTAGGTTTTCTTTCATTCTTTGGGCAGGATGACCTTCACGTGTCTGAGGTTTTACCCTTTCAGAATAACAGTACTGTTGCATCAAGAATCCTTAGCTGGATTCAAAAGGTTGAACCTGAAACTACTCCGCTTCCTATTGTTGTCCTTCAAGAGTGCCTCATTGTCTTCATCAAGAAGCAGGTTGGGGATGAACAATGACTCACAATACTTGTCATAATTTTATTAATCGATTTGTCACAAATTCATGAAAAATTGTGTACAGGCTGATTATATTGGCAGCAAAATGTTGTCAAAATTACTGCATGAGTGGAGATTGCTGGACGAGTTGGGTGTGCTGCGTGCCATATATTTATTAGGATCAGGTGTCCCACTGGATGACTGTTCCTTTGTTTGCCATAAATTTATTGGGATCTGGTTTCCTCTTAAATGACTATTCCATTAATTCACATGTTAACTATATTTATAAAATATATCTGACTGGCTGCAAATACTCTAGGTGATCTGCTACATCATTTTTTGTCTGTCATTTTTAATAAGCTAGACAAAGGAGAATCCTTAGACGATGATTTTGAATTGAACACGATCTTGTAGGTACAGTTTCATCTAATAAAGCTTCATCAAGTCTTGAAGTGTCAAAAGTTTTTTTCATTTAGTTCCATTTTGTTACTGTGACATGGACCATCATGCTTATTCGTCAACAGCGATTTAGAGTGGGCATTAATGTCCAGTTTATACTTACAGGGTTTTGAGTTACTTATTCTGATTATTGCGAGTAAGCTGTAGTCCCCTTAATTCTCATCAACCAACTTGTCTTGTAATCCATGAGTCATCAGGGGTCCTGATGAATTGTTGGGACAAAATATCATAAACTGTGGGCATAAAAAATTGTCTGGTACTAGTTGGAGAAATATAGTATGCTGTCCATTGATTTTTTCTTTGTGTAATTTGATGTTGTATTCCTTGTGTCAATGGACTGGCACCATTAATTTCAGAATTTATTTTTCATCAGGAATCAATAAGGAATTCTGCTGATAATGTGCTTTTAAGTACACCTGATGCATTGGTTGTGTCACTAGCCAAAAATCCTGGTATGAATGAAGGTGAACAGCGTAATCCACCCATTGTTGTCTCCACTCCTCGTAAAGGTAGAGCGCATAGCTCGGGAATGGATGTCTTGGACTCTATTGCATTCACATACAAGGCATGTGCTAGGACTTTGTTACCTTTGTTTTCTATGCTAGTTTGAAAATATAGGTTACTGGATTTCATTTGTGATGCAATGCGATAGGTCTCTTGGCCCCTTGAGCTTATTTGCAACCTGGAAGTCATGAAGAAGTATAATCAGGTAGACCTTGGCGCATCATATATATTATTTGAGTAGCTGTTTTTCTCTTTAATACCTGGTATAATTTCTGCAGGTGATGAGTTTTTTGTTGAAGGTTAAACGTGCAAAATATGTACTAGATAAGACTCGAAGGTGGATGTGGAAGGTACATCTTGCTTCCTTTAGAACCGTATTTTATTTAAATGTCTTGCAGACTTCAGGATACGGACTGATCCTTTGATTTCTATTCGTATTCAACCAAAAATGCTGAGATCCTTTGTATATCACTTTGTATCTCTTAGGATAGAGGCATTGCCTCGACTAAGCAAAAGCGCTGCTGGTTGCTGGAGCAAAAACTCCTTCATTTTGTGGATGCATTTCACCAATATGTTATGGACAGGGTAATGTGTTACTGACTCTTAAATACAGGAGATTGGAGGGTGAGTTGTTTGTCATACTTTATCATGCGTGGAGTATGAACAAGAATTGGTTTAGCATTATTTCCAAGAGCTTTATCTGTAAATTGTCGATCTAGCGTCTAAGTTGATGTATTGTTTTTTATTGTCTGATTTCATTGGATTGTGTTTCAACATTTTGAATTGCCAAGGTGAGAATTGAAACACATTCCTTGATCCGAATGGATCTATCGTCAGTGTAATGAGAACTATTTTGAATTACACATTTCATAAAGAGACCTATCTTGTTCAATATGATTTTCACATTTAGAATTTTATTCATTTCAACTATTAAATACGGAGTTCAGCGCCTCCAAATCCTTGTAAAGACAGCAACAAATAATAGAAGATAGCAACAAATTAGCAAATCAAGACTTCTTCTATCCTAAAATAAAAGATAACAGCAAATCCTAATTCAAAATAAAAGGTGCCACCAGATCAATCTATTACCCTTCTTGAGGTTTAAAGTTAAATATTGGGATTTGATGAACAGGTATATCATAATGCGTGGCGAGAACTCTGTGAGGGTGTGGCGGCAGCTGGAACTCTGGATGACGCCATAGACGTGCATGAATCCTACTTATTGTCCATTCAGAGGCAGTGTTTTGTTGTTCCAGACAAGCTGGTCTCTTTCACATACTTAGATTTTTATAATAAATTCTATGTTTTATGCAAAATTTTATTGCTTGTCACCTTGTGATGATGATGGCTACCTAAAAGAAGTCCTTTTTACTTGCAGGGGGGATTGATTGCTAGTCGCATAAATAGTATACTTGGGCTAGCTCTTGACTTCTATTCTATACAACAGACTCTAACCTCTGGTGGGGCAATTTCTGCTGTCAGAGCAAGATGTGAAAAGGAACTAGAGCAAATAGGGAAACAGTTCGATGAATGCATGGCATTTCTCCTCAGGGTATTCTTTTGTGAACTTATAATTCTCTCCATGGTTATTTTCTATGTGTCATCCATCAGCTTCCAAAATATTGTTCTCCTGCTTTTTCCTTTTCCTTTCGTTTTTATCTTTCTTGACCCCCAAAAATCTTTTATTTATTCCGGTAATATTGTTCCCCATTTCCTTTTGCTTCTCTAGTTCTCTCCTCTAAACTGATGAAGCCACAACGTTGAAACTCCTAGCATTCTGTTCATCTCTTTTCTCCTTATCTATTTGAGATGAATGCATCATCTCATATAATTGGTTCACCAGAACTCCGATTTGCCACCAGTGTTTAGTCCATGATTGGATCTTGCTCCGTAGGCTGCTGTGATATTTTAGCAATATAGTTGTGCAGCTAGCTTCTGTGAAGATATGTGATTGTAGAGTCTAGTAGAACGTGACGAAAGCAATTTTCAACTGTTCGTTAGATTGGTCTGGTATCTACTGTGGGTGATCTAATCACTTCATTTCTGATAAATATAATTTTATTTGAACTTGCTTTTTTTCATTTTTTTTAACAAATTGGGAGGGGGTTGGTTTATTAGCATCATTTTTAAGATGATTTAAGCTTAATAGCAAGTAAAAGTAGTCCTTCACATCTATTATTTTTGCAAATTGTAAGTAACTAAGTTTGTTTTCTTTTTATGCACGTGAACTCTCTTCAAAGTAAATAATTATGCTTCCTTTAATAGCATAGACGATAACATATGTGTCTATCAAGTTGCATCTCTGTATTTGGTGTTGCAGATTCTCTCTGTGAAGCTCAATGTTGGTCAGTTCCCTCACTTGGCAGCTCTAGTTACCCGTATTAACTATAATAGCTTCTATATGTCTGATGGGGGAAGCCTGATAACTGCTCCTGGCTCTGCCAACCTGCGCCTACATAGTTAAATTGGCTTCTGCTCGGCCAAATGCCTTCTCCATGAAAGATGCTTCTGTCTGGTGTTTGTGTATTAGAAACGGAGTTCTTGTTTTAATACGAACTGCACTTGCTGTAGATGCACCATCCATACAATGTCTTGATCTTGCACTTGAGGTGAAAATTCTTATCTTAGAAACACTCAAATTAAGGTGTGATGCAATGGTTTTCAAGTTTTTTTGTGATATGTAGATTAGAGAAATGATCAGATTAAGATGTGCTGCATAGTTTTCGAGTTTTGTGATTTATAGATTAGGATAAATCTGAATATGTTGTTCATACTATTATTTTAGATATCCACAGTGTAAACATTTATTTTTTACAGTTCTAATGTAATTTTATACATAAAAATGAAAAAGCAAAGCCTCAATGATACTTGCCACAAAACCACCAAATGATCTTTTCTTCCTTGTCTGGCTCTTCCCTGGTGGGCCAAGATTCTTGAATGAGATGAAGCCATGGAGTTCATATGATGGTTTTTGTTTACGAATATTGTGGTAATTTATTTTAAATTCTTTGAAGTCGAGTTTGGATCGATTATTTTGATTTGGATGGAGATATCAAATCACATTTATTTTGAGTGTATTTGAAATATATCATCATTATTATTATTGAAATTATCGATATGAAGTGGATTTGAAATTCTCTTGAATTTTGTCTATCAAATCAAATCAAGAAATTTGAATCAATTGATATGAAATTCATTATCTCAAATTCATCATTCAAAAGCACAACTTTGAATATATGTTGGGGATGAAATAAATGCTTTGGTTCTGGAAGCTTATTCCTTGTGCTATTTTCTTTCTCCATTTGACCAAAAAAAAAAAAAAAATCCAATGGCTGATTACCAATATCAATTGCATTAGATTTACATGATATTACAGTTATGACTACTCGTGTATTGTAGAATTTACAAGCCTCGTGTTCCTGCTCCTCACAAGGTAGTAGAGAAACAAAAGCAAGGGGAATGATCATAACTATAACCAAGGGGCGAAACCCACAAAGCTTCATTCATCACACCCTATGCAGCTTAAACAAAACAGAGTTGTTGTTTGTCCTAACAACAAAAGGAATTAAGATCTCTCAAACATGTGTTTGTACAACAAAGAGTAAGGATCAAGGATCTTATATGAAAAACCTTGAAGGTTTCCACTTACAAATTTACTAAACCAAAGTCCAAAATCAGTAGTTTCTTTGATGTATCTTAAGACACTTTTAGCCACTCCGAAATGAATTTTACTTGGAGTTTGCATAAATCTTGAAAGTAAACTTGCTGAAAACATTATATCTGGTCTTATTGAGGATAAGTATAGCAAACTACCAACAATACTTCTATAAACAGAAGCATTTGTTTTTTCACTTCCATCTTCTTTTGCTAGCTTCTCATTTACATCCAAAGGAGTTGTTGCTGGTTTAGCTTTGTCCATATGATTTTTTTCAGAATTTCCCATGCATACTTTGTTTGAGAAATGAAAATACCTTTATTTGATTGGCTGATTTCCATTCCAAGAAAATATCTCATCTGTCCCAAGTCAGACATTTCAAAATTTTCCTCCATCTTCATTTTAAAGCCTTTCACAGCCACCACATCTCCTTCTGTCACCGAAAGATCATCAATTTACTTCATCTTCAGATTTTTTTATATACAATGTGACTTTATTTTCACTTTTAACTAGGCCATTTTGTAACAAGTATGCATCAATCCTGCTGTATCAGGCTCGTGGAGCCTTCTTCAAACCATATGATGTGACTTCGTTGAAATGGATGAGCCGGGTAAGGAGCTCCAACGGGTCAAATCAATAATTTATAGTTTTTAGGGAATTTGAGTGAAGGTAATGGCTTCAATAGCACCTGCAAACAATGAAAGAAACTCGTGAATGGACGCCGGAGGGGTGTCCGGTGTGGCCACTCCGATGCTTAAGTCAGCAGGTTGAAGATGAACACAAGCAATATTTGGGAGAAAATATGTATAATGCTTAAGAGTTCAAAGATTTCAGAATCTATAAATGACATTAATACCTGCTATTTATAGTAGAAGATGAGGTAGGTACCTCGATTCCAGTGTTACCTACTAAGTATGGCAAGTCGGCTGCTCATACCCTATCTTCTGATGACTTAAAGGACACTCCAAGCCCAAGTTGTTCTGACAGATTAGACGTCCTGTATCAATCATACTCGAGTATGGTTCAATTCTCGAGGTGGCTCGGGCAATTGATTACCCGGGTACTTATATGAGAGCTCGGGCGATGATTGCGCGGGAGACCGGGCTGTTCGAAGAATTCTTGGGAAACATGTAGTGCTCGGGCTCTTGATAGTGTCCGGGTCGTCAATCGACCCGGATCCTTATGGCAACGACCCGGATCCTTATGGGGGTATCACCACCCATCCCTAAAATAGTCGGGCTAGAGCTTGACTCGCTGTCCCGATCAGTCCAAGATAATTAACAGTGCACCAAATTGAAGTCTTCAAATATCCCATAGATGAGATGAAATGCTGAGACCTCCTGTCCCCTGGATTCATAATAACTTATTGTTTAACATTCTTGGGCCCTGTCGATATTACCACGATGACACGTGTCATAGCATAAATTCCCGCCTAAAAGACGTTTCGCATTTCGAGAAGTGGATAAGTCTGACGCCTTGATAACCGTACACGTCTTTTCAACTCTTGGCCCATCTTAGTCGTTCGTGCATTTACAGATCAACGGCTGTGATTAGCCCCTTCCTCCTATACATAGCCATTCACCCATTTTTCAATCGTACTAACAAACTGTCATCCAGGAAACACAATGGCTGGTGCAAGTAGTTCGAAAACTCCGAGTATGACCGAAGCCTTAAAGGAATCCGCTCTAGAGATTCGAAAATCTACTATGGAAGATGAAGTGTTTCACGCAATTATTGACTACTGGGAAGAGCTTCAGGGGCTGAAACTTCTTTATGATTCTGGAGAAGCTATCACTCCTAGCCTGGTTGCTAAACTGAGGAGAGTGCGAGAGCACTTGCATATAGCTGAGTGGGTAGACGTCTTTACAGATGGTCGTATCTACCAATTAATGCTTCGGAAAGAAATAAAGATCCTTAAGCGTATTGCTGATTCAGACAGCTTCCTGAAGACTTCCACCGGACCTTTATCTGCTTGGGTGAAAATATGGATAATCGCTGTAGAGGAAGAATACGATGATGTAGTACGCGCTAATGTCTATGGTTGAATAGAATACTAATTGAAGCCTGTCTCTGTCGTTATTTTGCTGTAATCTCTTAAGTTTATCGGTTGATGCATATATACCGCGAGTGGAACAAGGTTAATTGATAAAATCACAATGCTAAACCTTAACATCTCCCGGGCTTTCCTTGAAATGCCCGGGACTCTAGCCTCCCGGGCTCTGAGTACGGTGCTCTATCGGTTACTCTTCTCGAGTATTCCAAGAGACGTCATTATGACACACGCTTCGCATTCATATCATTCCACGTTACAAGAATTTGTTAATTCCGATACATTGATACCTATAGCCCCGTCTATCTTCATAAATAAAAAACGTTTAAGCTAGCACACGGCTCTCCACCTTCTTCAACATTAAATACCACCTGTCTATAAATAAGAAGATGAAAGTGAAATAAGAACAATAATCCAATATGCCGAGTTCGAGTGAGTCTACCGCTTGTAGCAGTACGCATGCCATTGTCACAGATGAGATGCTTCCTTATCTGGAAGACTTGAAGAAAACTATTGAAGAATATATCTCGGTGAAGGTTATGTCTTCATGGTTCAAGATTCAAGATCTCCAGAATTCCTATCAACATGGTTTGGCATTTACTCGTTCCCAGAGGGCAGTAGCGAGAAGATACAAACAACAATTTGATGTCAACCACGTTACAGAGCTAGCAACTGACCAAGTTCTCCTGCATGCAATGCTATGGAAGGAGTGGCATCAGCTAAAGAAGATTTCCTCTGCCGAATCCTTCACTAGTTTAAGAATCCATGAATTGAATAATTGGATAGTTGAGTGGCAGGATTCTGTAGATTCTGAACTAGCTGCTGTAACGTGGCATAGATTATTTCCTCAATAAAATTTTAGTAGATGTAATTCTTTTTCTTCTTCTTCCAATGAATTCTGGGCTTTAAAATGAAATGCCGGGTTCTCACACCACCCGGGTTCAAAATAAAATGTTGGATTTTAACTAGAGTACCGGGGCCTCCAATCTCCCGGGATGATAACAAGATTCCGGGGCTTGATATCTCCCGGGGTTAACATGAGGCGTAGGTTTCTTAAATCTCCCGGGTTGTTGATGAGGTGTCAAAATGACGTGTGCCCTTTCATTCCAACGGTCAGGAACGTTTCGCCTTACAAGGAACCGATAAGTCTGACATTTTAATAATTGCGTGTGTCCTTTCGTACACCGGCACACTTTTCGGGGTGCATTCTGATCGTCCAAGTGTGTTTGGATCGACGGCCGAGATCCGTTCCCACAGCCTATATATATTAGGCCTCCTATTTTCGGAAAAAA
>NC_133309.1:3531319-3535857 GCF_012295235.1 Primulina huaijiensis
GTAATTTTATAAGGTCCTTCCCACCGAGCTTCTAGTTTCCCAACATCCCCGGCAGGATTAACTTTTTTCATGACTAAATCCCCTATTTGAAAATCTCGAACTCGGACCTTTTTATTGTACGATTTCATGATTCGACCTCGGTATGCTTCCATTCGAATTATTGCTCGGTCTCTTCTTTCTTCTACCAAATCCAATTCCATGGCCTGACTTCGATCATTGCCGCCTGGATAAGATTCTACCCGGGGAGAAGTTTGCCCAATTTCGACAGGAAGGACTGCTTCAGAACCATATACCAGGTTGAAAGGAGTTTCTTGAGTAGGTGGTCGGGGAGTAGTTCTGTACGCCCAGAGAACACTGGGTAATTCTTCCACCCAATCTTTTCCCTTGCCTTGTAGCCTGGTCTTCAATGCTTGTATAATAATTCTGTTAATAGCTTCTGTTTGACCATTAGCTTGAGGGTAGGCAACAGAAGTAAAAGACTGAGTGATTTTCATTTCATGACACCAAGATGTAATTCCTTTGCCCTGAAATTGTCTCCCGTTATCTGAGATTAGTCTTCTGGGCAATCCGAACCGGCACACAATGTTCTTCCACAAAAATTTCAATACTTCCTGCTCAGTAATTCTAGCCAATAGCTCGGCTTCTACCCATTTGGAAAAGTAATCCACAGCCACCAGTAAGAACTTCTTTTGAGCCCTGGCAGTTGGGAAAGGACCAACAATATCCAGGCCCCATTGATCAAAGGGGCAAGATGCCCAGATAGGCTTCATGGGAGTGGCCGGACTGTGCTGGAAGTTTGAGTGATGTTGACATCTCTTACAAGCCTGGACCACTTGAGCAGAATTCTGGCTAAGAGTTGGCCACCAGAATCCGGCAAGCATTGTCTTCCGGGCCAAAGCCATCCCTCCGAGATGCTCAGCACAACATCCCTCATGTATTTCTCGGAGGACATAATCCACTTCTCCTTCAGACAAGCATTTTAGCAGAGGTCCCTGGAATGATTTTCTGTATAAGATTTTATTTAAAAGAACGAACCTGGGAGCTTGTCTCTTGATTCTTTGAGCCCGAGTCCTGTCTTCAGGTAATTCATTTGTTGTAATGAATTTAATCAATGGCGTCATCCAGGAGTCCTCGGGTATTGGTAGTATTTCTTCCTCGGTGGACAGGACCAAACGGGAAACATGCAAAATTTCCCGGGTGTTGACTTCTGATAATGAGGCAGCCATTTTTGCTAGAGCGTCTGCCTCTCCATTTTCCTCCCGGGGTATTTGTTCGATACTCCAATCCACAAAGATGGCTGCCTGGGTTTTTATGAGCTGTAAATATTTGAGCATCCTATCATCTTTAGCTTCATAAGCACCCTTTATCTGCTGAGTGATTAATTGTGAATCAGAATATACAATAATACGGGAAGCTCCAATCTCTTTAGCAGCTCGGATTCCTGCAAGGACAGCTTCATACTCGGCTTCATTATTAGTAACCCGGGAATCAATCCTTAAAGCCAACTTAATCTTCTCTCCTGGAGGAGATATTACTACCACACCTATTCCGCACCCTGCAAGGCTAGACGCCCCATCCACAAACACCCTCCATACTTCATCTTCAGCAGGTTGTACCATCTCAGACAAAAAGTCTGATAGGGCTTGCGCTTTAATGGCCACCCGGGGTTTGTATTCGATATCATATTCTCCTAACTCCACTGCCCATTTGATCATTCGCCCTGATACTTCCGAATGAGTCATGATTCTGCCTATAGGACTATTAGTCAAGACAATTATTTGATGTGACAGGAAGTAAGGCCTTAGCTTCCGGGCAGTCATGATCAAGGCCAGAGCAATCTTTTCCACTTCACTGTACCGGAGTTCGGGTCCTCTCAGAGCATGGCTGACATAATAAACAGGCCTTTGATCGGAGCCTTCTTCTTTTATTAGTACTGAGCTGACAGCATACTCTGTGGTGGATAGATAAACAAATAATTTTTCCCCGGGCTCTGGTTTTACTAACACAGGGAGCTCTGCAAGATGGATCTTCAAGTCCTAGATGGCCTGTTCACATTTATCATCCCATCCGAATTGTCGTGACTTCCTCAATACCTGAAAGAAAGGATAACTCCTGTGTGCTGATCGGGAAATAAATCGAGAGAGGGAAGCAATCCTCCCGGTCAGCTTTTGTACGTCTTTGACAGATCGAGGAGATGGCATGCACAGCACGGATTTGACTTTCTCCTGATTTACCTCAATTCCCCGATCTGTCACTATGAATCCCAAGAATTTTCCACTCTTTACGCCAAAAATGCACTTGGCCGGGTTAAGCTTGATTCCGTAATGTACGAGAGTGGCAAAGGTTTCTTCTAGATCCTCAATAAAGCTGGCCACCTCCCGGGTCTTCCCCAGGATATCATCCACATAGACTTCCACGTTTCGCCCCAGTTGCTTCTCGAAGACTTTGTTCATCAAACGCTGGTACGTAGCTCCTGCATTCTTTAACCCGAAAGGCATTACAATATAACAAAATGTACCTCCCGAGGTGATGAAGCTAGCTTTATCTTGATCACTCTTGGCCAGGGGGATTTGATGGTACCCCTGGTATGCGTCCATGAAACTCAGTAATTCGAAGCCCGATGTGGAATCCACCAATTGATCAATACGGGGCAGAGGATAATGATCCTTGGGACACGCCTTATTGAGATCGCGAAAATCCACACACATGCGCCACTTCCCTGCTGATTTAGGCACTAATACCACATTCGAGAGCCAAGTGGGGAATTGAATTTCCCGAATGTGACCGGCTTTCAAGAGCTCTTTTACTTGTTCCTCAATAACTTTGTCCTTTTCGGGGCCAAAGTGTCTCTTTTTCTGTTTTATCGGGTGAGATCCCGGGAGGATATTTAGTTGGTGCTCAGATATCAAGGGAGAGATTCCCGTCAATTCCTGCTGGGACCATGCAAAAACGTGAATATTATCCTTTAAACAGTTAAGTAGACTGACCCGGGTGGATATGTTAAGATCTCGGGCCACCCGGATCTGCTGTCCTGGTCCAATCTCCACAACTTCCTGCTCCTCTTCTGCCACAAAGTGCACTTCCCCCTTCTCAACTGCTCCTCCACATACTTCATCAGTTCGGGCCTTCTTCCCAGCCTTCTTTGCTTTGCTCTGATCCACCCGGACGGCTTCTACATAACATTTCCGGGAGGAAGGTTGGTCTCCCCAGACTTCACCCACTCTACTACCAACCGGGAACTTAATCTTTTGGTGATAGGTAGATGCTACGGCTTTTAATTCATTCATAGCGGGCCTCCCCAAAATTATATTATACGATGAAGGGGAGTCTACCACAGTAAAAGTAGTCATCACCGTCTTCTTGAGATCCTGGGAACCCAGGGTTAATGGAAGGACGATTTCCCCTTCCGGGTAGACCACATGGCCAGCAAAACCAAAGAGGGCAGTTTCCACGGTTTCCAAATGGTAGCCCTGCAAATCCATCTGCACTAAAGCATCTTTAAAAATTATATTCACAGAGCTTCCCGAGTCAACAAAGACTCTCAAAATGTCATAATTGGCCACTCGGGCTTGGATAACCAGGGCATCATTGTGGGGTAATTTCACTCCCTTCAAATCCTCTGGGCCAAAACTGATGACCGCTTCACTCCTTCTCATTCCATCTACCTCCATACATTCCCTCCTACTCCTCGACTTCCTCGCCCGGTTGGAGTTTCCATCAGTAGAGCCTCCTGATATCATTTTTATCAATCCTGTAGCAGGGGGTGACTTCTTTTTCGTCTCAGGATCGGGCTCTCTTCTCCTAACGGGCTCTCCCCTCGGTACATTCCTCATACTTCCTCCCCGAGCGTTGGGCCCTGGCTGTGAAGATGTCCATGGCAATCTCGGCCTCTTATGGGCTTGACTTTGCTCTGGGGCGAAATGGAAGGAATAGTTTCCCCTCAATGTTTTGCAATCTTTGGTGTTGTGATAACACACCTTATGGAGAGTACAAAATTCTCTTTTCTCAGGTCGGGATAATTGATGGTCCGGGGCCAGATCCCTACTGCATTCCGGAACCTCTCTGTCCCGGGTAATCTTAAGAGGCACGTGGTGAGAGAAGTGTCCTGGATTATTCCTTCTCTGCCCTTTCTCCTCGGGCCTAGCTACCCGGTCTCCTCTTTCTTTTCTTACAGCTTCCCTCTTTTGCTTCTGGGCTTCCTCCATGTTGATGTATTTTTCTGCCCGGGATAATAAGTCTTCGAAATCCCCGGGCACTTTTTTGGTCAACGTCTTGAAAAATTCACCCTCCCTCAAGCCTTGGGTGAATGCCGTAGTTTTTGTTTCAGTAGCGCAAGTAGGTACATCCAAAGCCACTCTATTAAATCTTTTAATATAAGCCCTCAAACTTTCATCCAGGTTCTGTTTGACTTCAAAAAGACTAAAAGCGGTCTTCTTGTATTTATTGCTGCTACTGAAGTGGTGTAGGAACACCTTCTGGAAGTCTTTAAATGAATTAATACTCTGAGGGGACAGTCCCTCAAACCACCTTTGAGCTGA
>NC_133309.1:3536114-3566931 GCF_012295235.1 Primulina huaijiensis
TTAGTTCTTCGAGTATGAGCCATATCAACGCCTTAATCTCAAGTTTCCCACAGACGGCGCCAATGATGTGACTTCGTTGAAATGGATGAGCCGGGTAAGGAGCTCCAACGGGTCAAATCAATAATTTATAGTTTTTAGGGAATTTGAGTGAAGGTAATGGCTTCAATAGCACCTGCAAACAATGAAAGAAACTCGTGAATGGGCGCCGGAGGGGTGTTCGGCGTGGCCACTCCGATGCTTAAGTCAGCAGGTTGAAGATGAACACAAGCAATATTTGGGAGAAAATATGTATAATGCTTAAGAGTTCAAAGATTTCAGAATCTATAAATGACATTAATACCTGCTATTTATAGTAGAAGATGAGGTAGGTACCTCGATTCCAGTGTTACCTACTAAGTATGGCAAGTCGGCTGCTCATACCCTATCTTCTGATGACTTAAAGGACACTCCAAGCCCAAGTTGTTCTGACAGATTAGACGTCCTGTATCAATCATACTCGAGTATGGTTCAATTCTCGAGGTGTCTCGGGCAATTGATTACCCGGGTACTTATATGAGAGCTCGGGCGATGATTGCGCGGGAGACCGGGCTGTTCGAAGAATTCTTGGGAAACATGTAGTGCTCGTGCTCTTGATAGTGTCCGGGTCGTCAATCGACCCGGATCCTTATGGCAACGACCAGGATCCTTATGGGGGTATCACCACCATAGATTGCCTTGATGAGTTTGTAGACTTTATCTTCTTCCCTAGAGACTGTAAATCCTTCAGGTTGCTCTGCATATATATATTCTTCAAGTAAATCATTGAGGAAAGCTGATTCGACATACAAATGATAAATTTTCCATCCTTACTTTGTTGCAAGAGCTACTAGAAGTCTAATGGTGTCATGTCTTGCCACTGGAGCAAAAGTATCTGTATAATCAACCCCTGGCTGTTGGAGATGATAGCCTTTAACAACTAATCTTGCCTTAAGTTTGTTAATAGAACCATCTGAGTTCATTTTGGTTCTCTAAAATCACTTAACACCAATTGTTTTTTGATTGATTGGCTTCTCTACCAACTTTCAGGTATTATTTTTTTGTATCATGTTGATTTCATGTGGGGCTTCTTAACTCCTAATAAATACAATTTGATTAGACCTAATCAATTAAAGCGAAAAACGGGTAAAAATTTTCTTTACAATGAGCCCAAAATGTGTCAACTATAATTATAATACTAAAAATAGTATATAATAAAATCTCGTCTAAACACATCACATCATAAAATAAGTTCACACATGACTGAAATCAATTACATACAAACAACTCATATTCTCAGGACATGCTCCGATATATATATACATATATACACTGGGATAGACCACTCAACCTCAACTCAGATGTGACTACCTCAAGAAGTACTCTCTCTGGTCTCCTGATAACCTAGAGTACCTGTCATTGAATACACACAAAGACAACAACAGCCCCCCTTTGAGGGTGAGCAAACGCTCCATATGGAACAACCATAATACATACACCATGTATCCACACAATGATATATGATATGCAATGTATGCATATCGTGGAGATATCAGTTCAAATGCCCATCCACTGATCAAGTATCGGAACCAATCGAATCGCTATCAAATCAATGCTCGAACTGGCACACAGACCTCAGTCAAGTATAAGGGAATATCTGTATGATAGCGTCGGCAAAGCACCATCAAATCCCAAATCTCAACCAACAATCATCGGGGCCATGAATGACTATGTTTTTAAGGGCCACATAATGTCAAACAAATCATCATGCTCAAAACCCCATAATCAAAATCCAATGATATAAAGGTATCCAAATATCATAGCTCAACGTGCATGTCATGTATCGATGTATATATAAAATGATGTGTGTTAACAAAATATTTATTTTATACATCGATTNTCAGATGTGACTACCTCAAGAAGTACTCTCTCTGGTCTCCTGATAACCTAGAGTACCTGTCATTGAATACACACAAAGACAACAACAGCCCCCCTTTGAGGGTGAGCAAACGCTCCATATGGAACAACCATAATACATACACCATGTATCCACACAATGATATATGATATGCAATGTATGCATATCGTGGAGATATCAGTTCAAATGCCCATCCACTGATCAAGTATCGGAACCAATCGAATCGCTATCAAATCAATGCTCGAACTGGCACACAGACCTCAGTCAAGTATAAGGGAATATCTGTATGATAGCGTCGGCAAAGCACCATCAAATCCCAAATCTCAACCAACAATCATCGGGGCCATGAATGACTATGTTTTTAAGGGCCACATAATGTCAAACAAATCATCATGCTCAAAACCCCATAATCAAAATCCAATGATATAAAGGTATCCAAATATCATAGCTCAACGTGCATGTCATGTATCGATGTATATATAAAATGATGTGTGTTAACAAAATATTTATTTTATACATCGATTTACCAATCATGAATGTCTTGTATGCCACATCAACTCAACAAATAAGACATATAGACACATATTTTCAGTCAAATCAATCATGTATATATCACATAACACAGATACCTATCGTATGTTACTGGGTCGCAACATACCTCAATTCTTCGTTTTCAATTCAATGTAACTTTAGGATTTCAGTACGGAAAATATATCTACATGATCAAAATATTTATTTCAATCAATAAATTCATTCAAATGCAACACTAATAGCGTGTTTGAATATATCAATTCGTTCTAGCTATTCAGTTTAACATTTACATTGTTAGGATGATTATATCGTATTATAAATTCTAATAACTCATTGTTATACAATCATTATTATACTCCATTCATTTACAAAAAAAATTCAAGTTTCAAAAATCCTACTAAATTCAAGTTTTAAACTTTAAAATCCTACTAAAATTTTTTTTTCTAAAATTTGAAACTTGCAATTTAAAATACTCTACATTTCCAAAATCCAAAAATTAATTTAACATTTAAAATCTCAATTCCATAAAATCCCTAAATCGTCAATTAACAAAAATCCTATGTCAACCATTAACATGATCAAAACTATACTTCAAAATAAAGCATAAAAATCTCTAATTAAATCATTTACAAAATATTTAAAACTTTAACTATCAAGCTAATGCGGAAAATAATGTCCCTCGGAAGTGTACTTCCGGACTCAATCCTCTCAAGCGTCAGTGCCTCTCTCAATCTCATTCTCACCTGCAACATACAAACCTAGTGAGTCTAATGACTCAGCACGTTCTAAACCTGCAACACGCAAACCTAGTGAGTCTAATGACTCAGCACGTTCTAAACATGAGAAACAAATAATACATATACAAGCACATGTTTTAAAAATCATACTTTTATTCAAAATAAGCTAGCATAAATTTGTAAGCATAATTAATCATAAATCGTCAAATCATAAAACTTTCCATCATTTATCATTTTGGGTGAAGTTTGATCCTAAAAAGTGACTAGCTGTATCATCTGGTCGACTGATCAGTCTTATCTCACCATTGCGCATGAGTACAGGCACTAGCCACCGACGTAAAATGAAAACACGATCGTTGGGCTCCCTCTGGAGCCTTTTCCCGTAAACGGGCTCTCTTTGGGGCCTTATCCCTCACTATATTCCCAAAAATCATATATCATATCCTTTTTGTCACAGTCAATTCACATCCTTCAAAATATTTTTCCTTTTCTTTTTTAATCATAAAATATCGTGTTCCTTCCACATTCGAAAAATAACATTTTAACAGTAAAAAATTGCACAACTTTAGCATAAATCATAAAATCTCACATTTTCATCATAAAAGTTTTAAATTATCATTTAACATGCGTTATGATTGTTCGGAATACTGTCAGACCTTTCGTACTATCCGGGACGCAAAACGGCAATTTTACCCTTGAAATCCAAAATTTCTGATTTTGACTTTCTCTTACTTTTATTGACTCGAGACTATTTCAAATAATTATTTAGGTTTAAATTTTACTTGTAATATTTTTATTTGACGTAAACTCGGGCTTTTTAATTTAATTCCTTAATTACTAACTCGTGAAGCGTAAAAATCCCGAATTTATTCAAAACTCAATATTTTCTTCCCAAACTTTAAACATAGACCTTTCATGCCTAAACTACCCTCGTGAACCATGAATCGACCCCCGAGGACCATGGTTCGAACCGCTTCTCTTCCTAGCCTCAAAACCGAACCCTAGCATATGTATGTAAAGCCACGACTCCATTCCCTCGATCCACTACCGAGCCAACATGGACCTATCCCTGGCCAGACCCTCATGGACCCTTCCAAACCTAGTCTAGCCCAGCGCAACAGCCCCTATCCACAAGACCAACCATGCGCTCCTCCCCTTGGTTCCCTAAGTCGCGGCCTTAATCAAACAGAGCCACCATGGACCACGGCTACACCAGGCCCATCCTCAACCCCGAGCCACCTTCCTTAGGCTCTACTGGACAAGCCTAGCCTGCACTAGCTGAGCCGCACACTCTCTTGAAGAGACCAGCCGCACACATGCACATGTGAGACTCCTAGGGCTTGCGGACTCCTCGTTCTCTTGATGTCGCCGAGTCCAGCCTTCCATGGACCTTCCTAGCCTCTACCCCAAGCCACACACACACCCTGCCTCGTCCCTGGTCGAGTCCTGGCATGGTTCCTCCATAGCCGAGCCCTTGAAGTCCAACACTCCTTGAAAACCCTAGGTTGTTGCCTTCCTTGCCAAGCTCGGTTCCAGCATGCATATTGTCTCCTAACGACTCTTTTCCTGTCCCTTAAACACCTCTTATTGGCAGCATCTCCTTGGGAATCATAACATTTTTCAAACAAGCGTAAAATCATCAAAACTTTGAAAATATTTGTTCTATCATTAAACGGTTCGTGCTTCAATATTTTTCATGCAAAAATAATTAAAACAAGCATAATATGATTTGAATGTTGCGTCAAGAAGTTTAGAAGCGTGCTTTTGCGTTTTAGAATGCTAGAATATACGATCATTGTCGTGGAGTGCGCAGAAGGACGAACATGCTTCTCGAATAAAATCGTGCTCGTCTCATAAAATAATTTGGACTCCACTATTTTTAGAAAAATTTAATCATATTAATAAGCCTTGAAAATATTTATTGAAAAATATTTTATCTTGGTCGTCTCCGGTCTCCTTTCCACAGCCTATTATCGAATATTCGGATGAGATCTTCAATTCTCATGAATCATGCAATCTAATCATTTAATCATGCAACTAGACCTTCTATCGTATAATATACATCAGGTAATCATTTAAAATCAATTATATAAAACAATTAAGTAATTTACTTTGCATGCATGTGGTTTACATGGGTTGGCTTTTTGGATGTTACATGAACAAAACGACGATTCAACAGATACTATTTATTAAATTCATTCAATGTGATCATTGGAATCGAAGACTATATATAGCTGATCGATTCAGTTGAAGAAGGTTGGTGAAAACGTATTGAACAAACTATCGACGATCATCAATCAGTTACGATATTTTTTTCAAGCATTTCTCAGTTTACAAATCGCACACTTAAACTGATATTTTCATTGTATTTATTCGTAGCATTCAAGCTACTCGTTAAGAGCGATTCCGCTATTTGCTGTAAAATATTTGAAAAATTAAGATTTTCAGTTTGACAACGTATAAGTCCAACTGAAGTGGATTATTACAATATGTTGTAATATATCAAAGTCATTTGTTGAAAAACCTATTCTTGAAATAGGAGTGATGTAAGAGTATTTGAAGACTCCGAACATCCATAAAAATCGTGTGTTCTAGTTTATTATCTATTCATTTTTTACAGTATCTTACACTCAGTATTCAATCTATATTTCAGTCTAATTCCGCACAATCAATAGTTGACTGATTTATATCGACAAACAAAATTTTAGGATCAGTCCAATAAAATACTGATTCATACTCAAATTTCAAAAAAGCAGAGTGTTTATTCAATCTCCTTCTAAACACTAGAACTGTATTAACCAATCCTATCACACTGTTTGGTCCAAACGCAGGTGATAGGCTCTGAATGAGTGCAATCTTTATTTCGAAAATAAAAATTATTTTCCAAATAAATTTTGTTCAAAAAAATTAATACGGTCAAGAGACCTCACCACACTGAGGTTGCTTACCACGCATGCATTCCATCGAGACTCTGTCTATCAACGTCTTCCATCTTTCAAAAACTTATGGTGCTCCTAAGGACCTAATCACACAGTTCAAACTTAGAACTAATAATGAAGGTAAGAGTTGGTTTGGTTCCAATGTGAAGCAACTACATGTCCCATTTCATTCAATATTCCAACACTCGTTATAGACGATCTGATAAAAAAAATCAACGTAAAAGTTTCGAATTTTAATGCAAGTACTCAATCATTTACATGTTAATTTACATAACTCCAAAAAATTCTATAAAAAGATGATTGTAGCAAAATACGAGTTTACAAGCGCACAAAGTACACAAAACCACAAGTTGATTCATTACGTACACAAAATATGATTGTACAAGCAAATAACTGGCAACTGTATGTTAGACATGTAAAAGATTCAAAAAAATTTAAGCCTTCCGACATATGAACTCATCAGACAGATGTGTGAGCCTTCACGGCAACTGAGCCACACAAAAATCAAGTAAAATAAGAGGCCAGATAACTATATTTTCTTTCTTTATAACGAATGGTATTATGCAACAAAGCCAACGTCAGTGTAGGGAAACAGCATCCAGTCAAATATTTCACTGCTCAAATTAATTTAGTTCACTATTATAAAATTTACATGGCGGAGGAGTGTTATGAAACAGCTATCTAACAGAAAAGAATGACTCATTGATAGTTCACCATCTATTCTCAACTTAATTAAATCAGTCCCCCTTCCATAATTAGGAAATTGAGAATCTTATAATCTTCTCCATCGTAATGCAGGCAACATTTGATTTGTATACCAAATGCAGCAACTATAGAACTTTCAGCATCGTTCATCATTTTGAAGGACTAGTATAACTCCACTAACATCCCATGCCATCCTTCAGAACATTGAGGAAAAACTCTTCAGTGCTTGTCCTCAATCAAGAAGCAAAGACCTCCAAATTCTTTTCATAGAGATTTCAGGTCATCATCCGAGTTAAAAATAAAAATAAAAATTATGATAGACTTTCGCAGTACTTTTCCATTTACTTGGAATCTTGCAGCAATTCTCATAATGGGATTAATCTTCTCAAGACTGCATAAGATTTAAATCCAGTGCTCTGAGAAGTGATTTTATGTTGAGAACTTAATTAGTACAGGGGGCTTATAAAGTAAGCACGGCAAATAACTTCTCATAAAAGATATTAAATAATTTCTAGTTCTAGAATTCCATGGTCCTCATTACATTGGAATTGGCAGTTCGGCACATAATTTCTGCTACACTCCACCATGAACAATACCAATGTTAAAAATTAGCATTAAAAAGTGAAGAATAGAGAATATCCAAATAGTAATATGGCCTGACAAGTGAAACAAAGATTTCGCATGAAATACATACCAAGATAAGAACTTAAAATCAGAAATATTTTCCACAATATCTAGAATATGCAATACGAGAATTCAACAACAAAACTATTTTGTCAATGCACCAGAAGTGAATGTACTTTTAATGGGACAAGAGTAAAGACAGTGGATAAAATTGCAAATCAATTACACAATTGCCAGAGATAGAATTCATCATCCTCCGATTTTCATAATAGCAAGGGACAGAAGATATCCTAAAAAAGAGATAAACTTCAGTTTTGATACATAAGTTGATTGGATGCTGGAAATAAATGAAGATTGAATCTTTACAATGGCATAATATACAACTATCAAGGAAGAAATGTAAATTATCTGCGAATGATAATCCATGTACGAGTATTAGTATTTCAATTATTCAGTCGAAAGCCTCACCTTTTGACTTTATACAGATGACAAACCACTGCCAAAGCAAATCATGATAGTTTGCTAAAGCCCCTCTAATTTGTTTGCCGATGAGAAAAGCTACTAGTTAAAACGCTGAGAAAGCCACAACAGGTTACAAAAGGTGAATGGCAAGCAGAGTAGCTGAAAGCTCATGACTTTAAACTTGAAAAGAAAGGGTATCGCTTGGTCGCATTCATATTCAAATAAGATGAAAATCATATAGCTCTTTAATTTGTCCATTAAGATTACTCAAAATGTTGTAAATAAGACCTCTATTTGGGTGAGAAAAATCACCAGCCATAAAAACACTTTTACTCCTTCCCACTTCAATCCAACTACATCCAGCTGGCTTTTTTAGGTCTCTTATTTTCATCAGCTTCCGCATCTCCACTACCCCCTCCCATTTAGCATCTGCAGCAAATAGATTTGACAAAACTACAAAATTTCCAATGTCTGTGGTCTCATTTTTTAAGATGTGATCAGCCACAACATGACCCATGTCCACATCATGGTGGGTTTTGCAAGAACCAAGCAGTGTACCCCAGATATTGGCATTAGCAGCAACAGGCATTTGATTTATAAATGATAACGCTTCTTTGATTCGGCCTCCTCGCGCAAGGAGATCCACCATACAAGCATACTGCTCCATGCTAGGTGTCATATGATGCACCTTATCTATTGAATTAAATATTATCAAGCCTTCATTAATAAGACCAGCATGACGGCAAGCAGATAAGACAGCAGTCATTACAACATGATCTGGTTTCACATTGCACTGAAGCATGTGGCCAAAAACCCCGATGGCTTTGTCACCCATTCCATGCATTGCATACGCTCCAATCATAGCGGTGAACATGACCAAATCTTTTTGAGATGTTGACATGTAGAGCTTATGTGCACTGTTCAAGCTTCCACATTTTGAGTACACATCCAAAAAAGCTGCCTTTAGATGAACATCATCAGAGCAGGTCCTAACCACATGTCCATGACACTGTCTCAGTAAGTGAATTGAAGCCATTTGACCACAAACAACAAGGATGCTCATAATAGTCATGGAATCAGGTTTTATATCAAGACAGTGTAGTTCATGGAACAAATTTAGAGCTTCGCTAGGACATTCATTTAAAGCATAACCCCTCACCAGGATATTCCATGAATTAAGATCACTCTGAGACATCCTTCGGAATAACATACTTGAATCATCATAAGAACCATTAGCTAAATATACAGGAATAATTGAATTACATGTGATCAGATTCCTCTTTTGCAAGAAATTTTCAAATAATTTTGACGCGTACTCCATATTTTCACATTTGGAATATGCATCAAGCAATGCGTTCACAAGAGTGGGTTCAACTTGGGCAAGCAGAACACCGGATCTCAATGAATACCCATGAGCTTGTTTAATATTACTTATCTTAGAAAGAATGCCATATAACTTCACAATTGTTAAGATAGTAACAGCATCAGGCTTCACTTCTTCCACAAGCATTCTATATAAGAACTCAGCAAACTGAGTTTCAAGTAGATTTTCCCCAAATGCATCAAGCAGAGTATTCCATGATATCAAATCTTTTTGAGGAATAAATAAGAATGTGCGAATTGCAATTTCTATGTATCCACATTTTGCATAAAATCTTATGAGGGCGTTTCCAATGGATGTTTCCTCACAAAGAGAAAGATGCCGAAAAACATACCCATGTATCTCCTTCCCCACCTGGATATGACACAACTCAGCACAAGCAGGAAGAATGCTGATTAGAGTAATTGAGTCCAATATAGACCCCAAACGAACAAACTCGTGAAATATCTCCAATGATTTGAGCCATTCACCATTTACAGCATAGCCAGCAATCATAGAGTTCCAAGATACCAGATCTCTAAATTTCATCCTTCTGAATATATTTTGCGCTTCTCTCATTTTTCCACTTCTCAAATAAAAGCTTAAAAGAGCATTAGTGACAGTTGTTTCCTTTTCAAGCTCAGTTCTTCGCAACACATAAGAATGTATTTCTTTCCCCTTTTTGAAACCAACAGTAGATCTCAAAGCAGCACAGATAGGTAAAATATTTGCAAATGTTGCATAATTAGGTATCACTAACTCTTCGATCATCTTACAAAAGAGTTCAAATGCTCTGTCTACAAGCTTAATCTCAGCAAACCCTGCAATTATCGCATTATACGAAACGACATCTTTGTCAGCAATTCCACAAAAGACAGAAGATGCATCTAAAACAACTCCGCGTTTTGCATACATAGACACTAAAGCATTTCCTACCAGTGTCTGTGATTCCAATCCAGATTTTACAGCATACGCATGAATACTCCTTCCGGAATCCAAACAGCCTAAGCGAGTGTATACTGGAAGAATAATGGCAAGAGTAACAGCGCTCGGTTTGGAATTATGAGAACCGCGGAGAAGACTAAACAACTTCATCACCTTATCATCGTGATTCCATGTGCCAGCAAATCCAGACAAGATAATATTCCAAGTGACAGTATCACGACCATCGATTTCATCAAACAAGTTACGGCAATCATCAAGAACTTCACATTTTGCATACATATTGAGTAAAGCTTTTAAAATGAATAGGCATGAGCTATGGCCTTGTTTAATAACAAGGCTATGCAAAATTTTCCCCAAGTTGAAATGCAAAGCAGCAGCACATGATTTTAGAACATCAGCAAAAATCAGGTAGTTGGAATTTGACCTTATCTGACAAACCCTTTGAACTACAAGAGAAAGGGCTTCACTCATCGTACCTGTAGCACATAGACAAACCAAATTATTCCAAGAGATAATTAAAAAAAAAACCCAATTATTGAAATTCCTCGGAACAATTTTATTGTATAAATTGAGGAAAAGCTATGAAGTATACCTGTTTAGATTCAGTTCTTCTCCCATCTTTGCATGCTACTGTTGGGGCCAATTTCTCCAATGTTGCGAACATCGCAGCTGGCAATAAGCTCGTCGATACCACGGGGAACGGATGGATTTTGGCATTCAAAATTGAATTTTGTGCATTTCAGGCCAAATTTTGTCCTAAATAATCTAATCTATGTTCACGCAGGAAAACAATGTGAAGAACCCTGATATCTAATTTGAGTTGATGTCCATTTTGTTTACCAATTCTCTCGAGACGTCCTGAACTTTCTTAAAGACAACTATTTTTCTCCATGAAGGATAATACTATTAAAGCTATTCAGAAATCAGTCATGTTGCACTTGATTCAATCTCCCCTATTAAAAAAAAGATTGATGGATGTCTCTCCTACCTTATTTTTCTCAAATTTGAGAACCTTAGTTGATCATTAATACCCCGGAAGAGTCCAGGTCGTGAATGACTCGGGACAGTAAATGGATAGCCCGGATCACGGTAAGTTTGCAGAAGGAGCTCATAAGTTGCCGGGCAGGTGAGTGATTGGGACATCATTTACTCGAGCAACCAGAGACCCGAGCTCTCGGGAGAATTCCTGGGTGATGGCTCTCTACCCGGATGCCTCGATAATAGTACCGCACTCGAGTGCGAGAGCAGGTGATATCTTATCTCGATAAGCGTACATGACAGAATCATACTGATTTGACGTGATGGAAAAGACAGATCAGCGTGACATGATGATACGTCTACTACTAAAAATGTTACTAATTTTTTCTAACAAGCTCATTTCTCGAAAATTCGAAAATCAGTAATCCAATGACGGATAAAAATAATGCAGTTTAAAAATAGACAAATCGTCAAACCTATTTCGTCATGTCCAAGGTAAATCTGACTCAAATTTTGATTTATGCCTGACAAGTCTTAACTGTCTGTGTTGTGGGTCAGAAATTAGTGAAAATGATGTGAGAGACGGATAGTTACACCAACATGCTGATTAAAGTATCTCGCAGCTTCGAAAATTGAACTGTTGAAATGCATAATTCTCGAACCAACATTGCACACGCGTTTAAAATCCATGAATGATTGTAGTGTGTCATCTTCTAGGTGATGTGTGAAAGCTATTGTTGTGCATTGGTTGATGAAGGTTATGTTGGATATTCGCCGAGCCAAATCAGAACCATGAATGCATCGTTGAGCTATTTCTTGTGTTGTTATGTCTTGTAACCTATTTTTCTCGGGACGAGCAAAAGGTTAGTATGAAGAGGTTGATATGCGTTGTTTTTGCATATTTTATTATGTTAATTTTAATCCATTATTGCATAAGTTTAGAGTATCAAGTCTGCATTTTTCAGTTCTAGTCATAATTTATGCATATTGTTTGATCATCACATGTTTCAATTGATTTGTAGGTGGACTTGCTAAAAAGAAGGAAATTATTGGCAAAAGTGCGAGCATGGAGTGCTAGGGCGGGTGTTTTTACCCGCTCCAGAGCGCAAGAGTGCAAGATGCTAGGACCGCACGCTAGGGCAAGTGATTTCGCCCGCCCCAGCATGGGCGTGACTGAATAAAGAGAACAAGTCGCTCTAGAACGGGTGGTTTTGCCCGCCCCAACGTGACGCAATATGGAAAAATGCCTCGGACGATTTATTTCCTTATGTGATTGATTTTTTTGACAAAAATAACTGATAGCAACACTAATACACGAGATAGAGGTGGATTTTGAGGATTATTTAGGAGAGGAGGCACACGGAAAGGAGCCGTAGGCGAGGAGATGGAGGAGAGCAAGAGAACTCAACCAAAGAATAAGAAGTATATAAGCGTTTTTCTTCTTTCCTCTTTCTTTAGTTGGGATTAAGGAGATCCTATCTCCAAACATTTATATTGTAAATTCTTTTGAAAATTGAATTTTTTTTAAGTATACTTGATTATGTTATTGAATTTTCTTGCAACTTTGGAGTTTGATCACATTTGAAGTTATTTTATGTGTTATAATTGAAATCGAGAGGAGATTTTATAACATTATATAATAACATAATTCATGGATCTATAACTTGCATTGATATATGAGGTTGAATAGTGTTGATGGCCAAAGTCCAATAGGTCGAAAACTAGAGGATTTCACGGTTCGTTAATGCGATTGCAATTGTTAAATAATACGAGTACACTTTGTTACTGCATTTTGTTAATTAGATCAATTTAACTTGACAAAGTATATTGATAGGCTAGGGAATCCTCTCAAAAGCATGATTTAATAATTGAAATTCAATCGTTAGAAGAGATTCAGGGGTAGGTGAACCAAGATCTAACAATTGTTTATTTATTAATTTGATTTATATTATTTATATCGTGTTAGTAAAATATTTTATTTGACATTCAATTTATTTTATTAATTAATCCAATTTTCGTTTTAGTTGACTAAAGAATTGTGTTTAAGTTAAATTTGTCTAATCAATCTCTATAGGAACAATACCATTACTCTATACACTATATTATAACTTGACTCGTGTACTTGCGAATTGCGATTTATTTTATTTTTTATTGGAGATTTAATGTACAAGAAAAGCTCGATCAACGAATCAACTCTCTTCGCATCCGAAAACATCGGCGATATATTTCGTTGTTCCATACCAGTTGTTCAGCAAAGTAATCATTCACATGACTATTATAAAAATATATTTATGATATTATATAAATTTAGTTTATAAATAAAGATATTAAAAAATATAGAATTATGTGTGAATTTGTGGTACCCAACAAAAAGTTATTTTTTTTTATTTATGGTTGTGTGGAGAGTTTTATAGAAGTTGTGATTTTTTTAATTGTTGAAGACACCTACAATTGAATACATTTTAAGGATATATTTCTTCAAATGTCTCCATATGGAGAACAATTGTGCTTAGGTGGAAATGTTCGGACATTTCTTTTAATTTTTTTTTAAAAAATGTTAAAACATTGCAAAATTGATAATGAAATGCATGCCCAACATCATGCCTCACGTGTATGTTATTTTTTAAAAAAATCTTCATTTTGGGACATGTAATTTTTTTACGGTCGTTCTACGAAGGCAAAATCAGTCTAAGAGCAATTAATACTTTTTTAAAAAATAATTTCTTTCCTATATAAATACATTATTTTCTACTACCTAATTTTCATTTATTTAAATTTTTTACATCAATCTTTGTACCAAAAAACCACTCTAATTTGTCAAACTTATGTATTGTTATGTTATAAAATTTTAATATTAATTTAATTTTACTATAAAATCATCAAAATATATACATAAATTCAATATTAAATTAAAATTATTAATGGAAAAATTATAGATGAAAAAAAATTAAGACTAATAATTGACATTGATGCTCATAAATATTTGGTTGGTGAGATATTTGATTGTAAAATATAAGATATTCGAATAATGTTTTATTTTATTGATGATGTAGAATAATATTCACAAAATATTTAAGAGAAATGTTTGGGTTGTTGTGGATGTCCTTAGGACATACATAATGGGATACATGAATGGGGAGAACATTTCTCCCCAAGTGGAATGTCCTTCACAATTTGTGTTTGGACATTCCATTTTAAAAAAAAATAATTTTTTTTAAATGAAGGGATGCAACGTGTTCTGCACGTAGCAGTTCACCGCACAACAAATCACCATACAACATCGGATCCTGGTGAAGTATTATTATTCATGAAGGTACTGCAGTAACAACATAAATGAGCTCATTTAATTGAAGTTCTTAAGGGAGTGGACAAAGAAGAAGGTCAATTAATAGAGAATGTGCCACTAGATACATTCAATTTGTTAATGATTATTTTTCTGCAGAAAGAGTGCATACTGATGACATGTTCTGACGACAATTCCGAATGAGAAAAAAGTTATTTTTTGTGCATAGTCAATGCTTCGGAAAATCATCTTGATGGATATTTTTAATGGAGAGAAGATGCAGCGAGAAGAAAAGACCTAGCGAAAAGAACTGGATTATGGAGGCTCAACTGACAAATTGGATGAGTATCTACGGATGGGTGAAACAACTACCCTCGAATACTTGTCCAACTTTTTCCAATGTGTGATGCAAATATTTGGACGTGTGTACATGATAAAACCCAATAAAATTGACATCGCTCGTTTAATTCAAATGTATGATGTTGGAACATTTCATGTTTGCAATCTTGATTTTGATGTTAACAAAACTTGTTATTGTGTTTCTCACATATTTACTCAAGTGTGAAATTATTAACACAAGAAGCAAACTGAAACTGAATTCTACACAAATTGAATTTTTGGCGAGCTTCGGTGTTTTGATTATATCTCTCAGCTGGATCATTCAAATGACAATCCGTCAACTTGAATGTTCGGAAAACGAAATTTGGGCAAAATCGAATGGTATCTATGTCAAACCGGTTGCTGAATAAACAAATTGATTGTACGAAAACAACAATCATTTGTGTATGAGCAGTTGAGGTATTTTGGTCGTCTCTCAGCTCGATTATTGAAATGAAGCGATTCAGTATGCATTGGAAAGATAAGACGATGATCTACAAATCATCTTTAGAAGTCAAAGTCTGAATAGAAGCTTAAGATGTTGATAAATGGCAATGAAACTACTAGTTCTCCACAGCACACCAGTTGAGCTGCGGTTGAGATTCTGATCAAATTGAACAGCTGACCAGTTTTCAACCCCTGACAAGTTTCAACCGTTCATCAGTTTTCAACTGTAGACCAATTCAACCGCTGACCAGTTTGAAATCTTGACCAACTAGTTTAAGCTCGGGAAAATGTCCAGCAATGCAAATTTGACCGTTGTAATTTCAGAAACAGTACAGAAACTTTCCAAACGGTCATATTCATGTGTCTAACGTATATATCTTTGTTGGGGCATATAAATACAACATCTTGGAGATCAAACAAGAGCTTTTGAAGGAGATTCAAAGCATGGGCAGCTAGCATCAAGAAATCTGTTATTTGAGAGCACAAGTTCTTGTGTGAGGATACATTTGATATGTACACTTTAAAGGATAAATTCCTCACACACAATCATTCACACATATATAAGAGAGTTGAACTTCAAAGTTTAGTTGAGTGAGTCTTCACACAAAGACATTAAATATTGTGTTTGTGGTCTTGGCATAAGAGACGTTAAACATTATGCAGATTGTGATGTTGCGGCCTACAATTGAAAGTGTGCTAGGAGTTTCAATTAGGCAAGAGATAAGTCCTAAGTTGAAATGGATTTGCACAAGGTGTTGTATAAATCAAATTCTTCTAGTGGATCCTTCCCAAGGAGAAGAATAGGTGACGTAGGAGTTGTTAATCTCCGAACATCCATAAACAAATTTGTTTCTATTTATTTATTGTATTTACTTATCATTTCCACTGTTTTTAAAGATGCATTGTTGAAGCATTTTATGTGTTTTTCAAATACCAAAATATTCATACCTAGTGTTTGATAAAATGCTTCAACCAAAATATTTTTTCTCATTCAACTTGCATATATTTTTAAATGCTTTACAAAATGTTTAATCGGTTTCTACGAATGATTAGTTTGAGTGTCTTCCGATTGGTTTAAAAATCAAACTCGATTTAATTCATCCGTGTTCAATATTTCAAGAACCGAGCTATCGTAACTCAATGAAGATCCCCCTAATCGATCCTGACATATGAGATAAGGCACGTTTTCCTGACATGTTAGGATGTCTTGGTTGCATGCATTGGGCTTAGAAAAAATTTTCCCTTCTTGAAATTAAAGATTAAAAATAAACTTAAAAAGTATAAATAATTTTATTTAAATTAAAAAATAAATAAAGAGTAATAAAGTGACAATAAAGCTCATAAATATTTGGTTGGGATATTTTATCGTTGAAAATATAAAAAATATCCCCTCCGCCATGCCTTCTCTGATTCCAGCTACTGCTCAAGCCTGCTCAGTCTCCAAGTCGCCTATTTCTTGTGCCGCATCCATATTTCTTTCCCTCGTGCAGATCTATGCTTAGTTGGATTGTAATTTTTCTTATTTTAGAAAGGATTGTAAATTTTGATTACTAGTAAGATTTGTTGTTATCCAACAGTATTTTTAATATTTATATTCAAATTTACACTTGGTACGAGTACAATTTGACATAATAGATTTTAAAATCTTCAATTTAAGCACTCATAATTTTTTATTTTATTTGTTTGAATGTTGTTTTATATGAATCTCAAATTTATCTCTATCTAGTTTGCACACACATTGCTGTTTCGCAGTTCATGATTCTTGTGAAAATAGGATATGAAACTGATGAGTGAATTGCAGCCAAAGCTTTGTATTTCTCTTCACTTTCTTCACTGTGTTGGTGGATTTTTGCTATTGTAGATTTTCTCTCAATGGTGGAGGTCTCTACTTGTTTCCACAACATCCCAGAGGTCAAATGCCTTCAAATATGCCTTCATTTTCACAGCCCAAAAAGGAAAATTTTCCCCATTGAAACTTGGGGGTGAAGGTGTAGAGAAACCTTTGAATGCCATTTAGTTTTTCTTTTAAGTGCATGTGACAGTGGTTTGGAAATGAAAAAATTCCTGGCCTTTTTTTTTCTCAGTCCTTATAGATCATAATGCTCTGATGAATTTAGGAAAAAAAAGGACAGAGACATTGAAGTTAATTTTCTTGATATTTATTCATCTCATAAGTTCATATATAGGAGATACAATCACAATCAATTCCACTAAACAATCTCTTAAATATTCTAAATTAAAACAAAGATAAATTATTCCATAAATATTGTGCAATGATATGCAATTTATTAAAAAGAAGAAAAAAGTAATCAATGCTTGATTTCTTTTAAGGATGTCAACAATCAACAGTAACAACTAGTATGCATTGACATATTCATACACTACTAATCAGGTGCACAAATTGTGTGTATATAAATTAATATTGTATAGAATTTTTTAATAAATTTTTGAGTAAAAATTTATATTAGAATTAAGGTAAGATGATATATTTTAGATTTTTTTCTTAATTATTTTAAAAGCTAATTTTTATTTTTAAAATTTATATAGAAGTCTCGTACTTAATAATATGACAATAACAACTAGTAATTGAACACACGCGTTGCAAATACCAAAATCAACGATAAATCAGAAGCACAAATATTTGAGTACTTATTTTTATTTGGGTATAAAATTTATAAGATGTGTGATACTTTAATTTGGATGTAAAATATAAGAAAAAAGAGAAGAATTAATTAAATTTGTAAACTATATGAGTGATATTTCTTGAATTTAAAACCAAATTTCACCAATGTATAAAAAAATTAGTTAATTTATAAGGTTTAACTTTAATTAATACTAGTCACATGTGCATATATTACATGCATGTTCAGTCGAATATTTTTAATGAGTACTCTCACTAAATAAATAAAATTAAATTGAAATATTAGAAATGAAATTTAAAATTTTCTAACATCTAATAAGTTTTTTAGAGTTTTTTTTTTTTTTGCATAAATTTAATTTTTCTTGAAAAAACATAGAGATGTTAAAAAAATGGATATTTTGGAGATTTTAAAAATTATACAAAAAAATTTACCTAATACACATTGAAAGATAAAAGTCGTGAATTTCATCGTGATAAAAAAAATGTTATATATAGAATAAAATAGATTATAGATATAGATAATTTATATTTCATTGAACATAGCAAACAAGCATTCCAAAATGATGGATGAAAATCAGATATTTTTAATTATTTAAATTGAAAAATAATGATCTTATCATGGATAACAACTGAATTGCTTAAAAATTCTTATTTTTTGTACATCTCAAATTAAGTTTTAAGATTATATACTAAAATTTCAAGATAAACAAACAAGTCAAGAACATAATTAAGTTCCAAGTTAACATCAGGATCTAAGCATAGCAACCAAAGTACCCTTCCAAGATTACCATTTATTCGAATCAAGAAGTTCGTCTCAAGTCCAGGCTTCTAACGTCGAATGCACGCCGATTAAATGACTACCAAACCTGATCAAAACTCAAGTTCTGTTCCATGTTTAATTGTGTGCCCGTGCAACTGCGATGCAATGAATAATGCATCATTGCGGACACGATTACATGTGCTCAGCTTACTTGCTGTTGGTGGGCTGCGTACATTGGATAAGGAGTCTCCCCGTATACATACATGGTTGGATCAGCAGCATATCCGAAGCCATCGAAAAATGGTCCCCTGTAGTGTGCCCTGCTCAATTGATTCCCATAGTCAGATCTCGACTGCAGACAAAGGACGTGAATAAACACAAGATTTTGACCAAAAGTAAGCAAAAGATCAATTTGGTTCCCTAGGAAACGTGAAAGGCATAGAGTGGTTCTCAACAGGCGGCAACCTTGGCTTGTCCCACAGCATACTCTATGAGCAGCTCGACTCTGCCCTACCATTGACACTGCAGGGATAGTGTTGTGCTTAAAAGAGCCTAGGCGACTCTACTGAATGGGGTACGCCATGCAAAAAATACGAAGATAACAAGAATTGATGTTTCCTAAGAAACGAGAGAGTGAAAGGTGAATTTATTATACCTAATTGCTAGCTATCCTAATATTATACCGATTTTAATTTGATTCGGTTTTCATCGGTTATGAAAATTAATTCGGTCGCTTCGGTTACCGCTTCGATTCGGTTTGGTCAGAAACCGAACCGACCGAATGCTATCCCCTAGTATTTTTTAACAAAAAAATAACATTTGACAAATTTTTTTGAACCTTTGTCAAGTTGAGAGTCAAAACTAAGATGTATACTAGTAAAACTACTTGTGAATAGCTTTAAGTAAAACTCAATTCCAATTTGGTATACACAACATATTATATCTATTTGATTATAAAATACGAAAAAAAAATTAAAAAAAACTATGTAAAAATTATGCTATATATAAATATATTATTTTATTAATTATTTTTTCAAACCCAAAAATTATGACATCAATTAATTACCAATAAAAAAAATTAATAATTGAATTTATTGTACTATATATATTTGATTGGGAAGTTGGTGAAAAAATCCCCAATCAAAACATTTTTTTGGGTTCACTCCCTACTCACAAAATTGTGGTATCATGTGGAAATGTGGTACACTTCATGTAGAAATGTGGTACTAAAAAAATACCCAGGGACTGAACAAAAAAAAAACGACGGCTGAAGACTGAAGGCCAATTTCTCGATTTGGGGGGTCAATGGTTATAATAATAAATGGAAAATAAACGTAGTTGTCGAACGACGACATAAGTCCAATCAATCAGTTAGCAAACAACTTGTTTATCAAGAAAAGAGTTGCCTTCCAAGCTTTCTCGAGTCACCTGACTTAAAGATTAAGAGAACTTTTCATTTCATTTAGCCTCTCATATAATAGTATCATTATTAGATAGGGATTGATGGGTCGTCCCCGACCAATCCACCATTCAATCGGATCTACTTATCGTATTTTTGTCCTTCTTTGAAGCTATGAGATCGACATGTGAACAAGATAAATCCAATGAGATAATTGACCTTCTTGATTTTATTCGTATTCTGATCGAAAAAAGACCAAGTAAAAATTAGACTTTCATCTCCATCTAACAAAAACAACTCGTCAAAAACTTGTGTGAGACGGTTTCACAGGTTGTATTTTGTGAGACAGATATCTTATTTGGGTCATCCATGAAAAAATATTACTTTTTATGTTAAGAATATTATTTTTTATTGTGATTATCTGGAGGATTGACCCATTTCACAGATAAAAATTCGTGAGACCGTCTCACAAGAGACCTACTCAAACAACTCTGTCACGTCCTTCCACTAATGAATTTCATTGTCAGGCTTGGTCAGCTTTCAGCTATATGATTTCATTATCATATCAAAATAAATGAAAATATAAAGTTATTTTAAGAAAGTAAAAAATTTATGAATTATTAGATTAAACTTCAAATCGGATAAGTTAAAAATTTTTATTTTAAGGATATCTTTGATTTTTGGAATATAATATAAATTATATCAGTTNAAAAAAAGTAAACGCAAAAATCCAATTTAAACACGAAAGTGATCCGAGTTCTCTAAAAAAAATCCAAATAATTTCTGGGTTCGGTACGAGGGAGTTTTGAGTTTGAAGAATATGCGGTTCGATTATGGAATTGTTCCCTTTTTTTTCCCTCAAGAAATAACTCTCAGATGTAGGCTGATTCTTGTTTCTTGATCTCTGAAATATGTCCTTTTCCTTTTCAACACGCTTGCTTTCTGGGTTCTCTTGCTCTATCTCATCTTCCTTGAATCAGGTATGTTTGATTCACTTGCGGAAGTTCTGTGTTCTGTGGATGTTTGTTTATTTTTATTTTTCCTTTTTGGGTTTGTTCAGCATGCCAGTATCAATGTCGATTGGAATAGGAAAAACCCAATTGCTGGTTATGCTCGCGGATCCCTATTTATGTATTGAGTTCTTGGCTTTTGTAGTTTCCTGGTTTTGTTATCAAAGGTCGTGGATTGATTTGTTAAATTCAATTGCTTCACTAGGTTGTTGGTTTGTTCTGGTACTACTTGAATGAAGCGTCATACTGGAATAATTTGGTGTTGTGTATTCTGTAGACTTTCTTGGTTTAGGAATATCGGCAACGTTTGATGACAATTATTATAGTTTATGTTGCTTGGCGTACTCTGTCTGATACTTACTCTGAACGTTGTTGATCGTGCGGTGTCCGACACTTGAACGTTCTTGTAATTTACTTGACATTTTCTGGGGATTGTGTGAGAAGGGAACATTTTTGCCTAGATCACTCTGTTTACACAAGGACTCTTTATGCATAACTTAACTGTGTTAAATTAAGATATTCATTGTTCTATACATGTATGTCTTTTTAAAGATTGTCAGCAGTATTCCGACTTGGAGATGTCTGTTGTGCAGTTGTTTCTTGCGGATTGAAGTCTCTGGCAACATTACGAAGCAGAAGTTAACTTATTTCAATATTCTACAATGGGGCCTGACAGACAGCCTAGTGGTTTACTAGATACTCTAAATATGGAGACAGTTAGGACTATTTTCACTCACACATATCCATATCCGCATCAGCATTCACGGCATGCGGTCATTGCTGTTTTTATTGGTTGCTTATTTTTCATATCCTCCGAAAATATGCATACGCTTATCCAGAAGTTAGACAGCAACATTAAATGGTGGTCGATCTATGCCTGCTTGCTTGGATTCTTCTATTTTTTTTCTTCTCCTTTTATAGGGAAAACAATCAAACCGAATTATTCTAATTTCAGTCGCTGGTAGGCATCCCTTTTTGAGCTATTTATTTTGTTGAATATCATAAAATCTGATTATTTAAGAAGAAACTAAAACGTAAATCTAACGAAGTTTGATGATGATGGTGTTTTACTTTGTAGGTATATAGCCTGGATATTGGTGGCTGCCTTATATCACCTTCCTAGTTTTCAATCGATGGGAGTTGATATGAGGATGAACCTATCTTTGTTTTTAACAATCTATTTATCTTCCATTTTATTTCTTCTTGTTTTCCACGTAATATTTCTTGGCCTCTGGTATGTTGGACTTGTTGCTCGTGTGGCTGGAAGGAGACCTGCAATACTTACAATTCTTCAAAATTGTGCTGTAAGTTCAATGAGCGCATCCTGATAAAAACAAACTTTCTTGGATCTTATTTCTTGACTTATTGTCGTGTAGGTTATAAGTGTAGCATGTTGTGTATTTTATAGCCACTGTGGTAACAGTGCTATTATGAGAGGCAAGACATTTGAAAGGAGGTTCTCTGGCTGGTTTACTCGATGGAACAAAGAAGAAGTGAATACATGGCTTGCAAAATTTATACGTATGAATGAGTTTAAAGAAGAAGTTTGCAAATCTTGGTTTGCTCCAGTTGGTTCTGCCAGTGATTATCCGTTTCTGTCCAAATGGGTCATTTATGGAGAGGTATGGCTTATTCTTTTGATATTTAGCTGCATTTGAATTGAAGTCTTTGATCCGAGAAATGTATTTGGAGTGTTGTATTTCAAATTAATTCATCAATTAAAGATTGAAATCCAATGTTGTGATAGAAAAAGTAACTTGAAATTTTAACTAAGGAATTTCAAATCCATGGATTTTAAAATATCCAAGCAAGTCGCTTGCTACAGATTTGAAATCCCCCGCATTTATATCTTTTATCCAAACACACATTTATGATTTTCTTATCATAATTGTCTATGATCTTAACTGGGGCTATGTGTTTGCATTCATCTTGTTTCAGTTAACTTGTAGTGGTTCTTGTGAAGAATCACCAGATGAAATTTCTCCTATATATTCATTATGGGCCACTTTCATAGGCCTCTACATGGCAAATTATGTTGTGGAGAGATCGACCGGGTGAGAGTCAACTAATCCCTTGCTTTTCTATTTCATAAGTTGTATTATTTTGCTTTCGCCTCCAGTTTGTTGTCTTCAAAGGTCCTCATACAGATGCAAGAAAAATTATGAGCACCGTGGATTTATATTACCGTTCATATCTTTCTTTCTATGATAAGTGTTGGCATTAAGTTTTTTCTTTCATCCAACTTTATAACTTAGGAGGCGAGTGCATTTTCCTTTCATATCTTTCTTTGAGAAGTGTTGGCCTTTAAAGTTTTCCCATCCAACTTTATGTAGCTTAGGGGGTGAGTGCAAGAGTCGCCAATCTTCTTGGCATCGTTGCATTATTTTTAAGATACTGATGTGCTTTGTTTGCTTCTACCTTTTCTTGCTGCCTTAAGATTGAGTGTGCAAGGTTTCAAATAGTAACTAACATGATAATTATTCAAATGTTGTTTCATCAACTCCTTTTTAATGAAGTCAAGTTCTAATTGATTAAATTCTCTATGTCGATCACATTCTCTAATCGATAGATGGGCTCTTACTCACCCTGTATCACAAAAAGAATTTGACAAGTTGAAGAAAAAGCAAATGAAGCCTGATTTCTTGGAGATGGTTCCTTGGTATTCGGGGTATGCCCACTCTCTCTCTATCTATCTTTATTTCCATAGCATCCTCAGTCATTGTAATTTTTCAGTTTCTGTAATGCAGGACATCTGCTGATTTATTCAAGACAGTTTTTGACCTCCTTGTATCAGTTACTGTGTTTGTTGGACGCTTTGACATGCGTATGATGCAGGTATTTGAAAGTTCATGTTCATATTATTGATGCTCTTATCGAAATTTATTCATCATCATAAGTTTCACTTTGCACACTCAATGCAATTTCGTTTAAAGATTCTCTCAATGAAGGATCTAATTATTGAAGAAAGAGCTATAAGCTGAATGTGTTTTAGTGAAACTCTCGTCTTTTTCTTTAAAAAAGTATATCTTCTTGATTCTCATAATTAGTTTTATTGTGTATTCTGCAACATGCTGTTATTTTATGTTATTATACTAGATATGGTGCCTTTTTTTTTGTGATATCCCATTTACCCTATTGCTGCAGGCTGCAATGAGCAGGGCTGAAGTTGGAGGGAAGCATGAGGATCTTTTATATGACCAGTTTAGCGAGAGAGATGAATTATGGTTTGATTTTATGGCTGATACTGGTGACGGTGGTAATTCTTCCTATAGCGTTGCACGACTTCTTGCTCAGCCCTCTGTAAGAGTTTGGAGTGATGATTCACCGATTATGCTGCCCCGTGGTAACCTGCTCCTTATTGGAGGTGATCTTGCGTAAGCTCGATACCTTGTCTTTCCTCTGGTAGTATTTTTTATTATTGTTTTTTAAGTGTGTGACGATGAAGGGAACGATTTATCTCGTCAAATAGGCAGTGATTTAAATAATTTGATTATTTTCCAAATATAATTCAATGAGTTATTCGTTAGTCTCTAAGTTTTGATGTCTTTTGAAAGGCATCAATTGACCTTAAAGGACCATTTGCGTTGGTTGTAATCTAACAATGACTGGTATCACTTGATGCATCTAGTATAACTTGTTAGAATATCTCTTCTTGTTTTTTTAAAAAGGAGTGGTGCTATTTTCTTTTAAGCTGGCTGTAATTTTTGTTCATACACCGGAAAGATGCCATCTATTCTTCGATCAAGTATTGACTTGATGCCTCACGATTGTGCCTCAATCACCACTTGCGCCAAATGTTCCATTTTGCTGTTACTTTGGTTAAAATTCTGCTTCTGAAACCAAGGACTTAGAGACCCAAATATATTCCAAGACCTTCAGTAAGGATCATCATTAGATGTAACTAGCATGTAGAACAAATAACTATGAATTCAACGAAGCAGCTATCAAGTAGTTAGCCATAACTAAAAGGCAGAACTCCAAGTCAAGAACCAGACATAATGGAGAGTCACCGTACCTGCAACCCTGCCTAAAGAAGAAGTTACCCTCTCCGTGTCTCGAAAAAAGGTCATCCTCTTCCTCATAGCAAACCGCGAGCATTCAGTAGAACTAAGGAGATCTTGAGATGGAGACTGGAAATTAGTCCTTGTAATAATTGAGTTTGAGGATGTTTGCCCACATAGATGGATGAGATCAAAAAGTGCTTTGACTGTCATTTTAGGTGAATTCATTACCTGGAACAGGTAAAGCGCAAAGCTTTTTAATTGCATCAAACCACTTCCTGGCAAACGGGCTTGACTATTCCACCCCAAGGTAGATTCATGGGCTTTCAGAAGTAAACCATGGAAAAAATGACTTTAGCGTGCTAAATGTCGTTCCAAGACACGAACCTGGAAGGTCTTTTTGGCGAAACCAGTTATACCTTGGACTGCACTCACACTGGCAGTGGTGCTGCTGTTCTAAATAGTGAAGCTGCTTCTGACCTGAGACCTTTTCATACAGATCAGGAAAGAAACATGATCATCTAGTGAGATGATAAGGTGACTAACTTTAGGCTTGTATTTGATCGGGGATGTAGACAAAAAAAGGTCATGCAGGCATCTTGATAGAAATCAGCTGCGATGTGCAGGGGATATGGGGTCTTCTTGTCATAGAGAAAATGTCATCGGAGCCTGTCATAACATTACCCCCCACTGTATACCTACGATGGGTAAATCCACTTCATGAGCAGAAAATGATCTTAGGTAGCAAGGTAGAAAGCCTACTGTTAAACATTTTGGACATGATTTTGTTCGTAACGTTGCAAGTCTAACTCATGATTTGAGCTTGCTAACATATTCATAAACAAATCTTATAAGCAGAATCTGAGTTCGCAGGCTTAGTCTGGATCCGTTTATGTTGTGCTTGAGTTCAATGTTTTGTAATCAAGTTTGAGCTGATAAAATTTCATGAGCTTGTCTCATTCGTACTCCTATTATAGGTGAAGCTTTTGGGCTAAAGAGAACCTCTTAAAATCTAGAATTGCTTCCCATTGATCCCCCTTGACAAATTCCCGATAGTTTTGGGGGAAAAAATACTGAAAACAGATCTGCACCTGCGCAACACTGTTGGGGTTTGTGCCAAATAAAAAGCATGAATTTGAGTGAGTTCATTCAAAGAGGGTGGTCTCAGAACATCCAGTTATCCTCTTGAGACAAGTTGCTAGGTATTTGGTTAAGTGAACGATTTAACAGATCAGGTGTATAATCACCAGAAGGTTGGATAAGTAAGATATAGCAGATTGGATATCTTCAGGCAATGAGATCCACTAATCTGCATTTCTATCTGCCTTATATCTAATGGTTAAACGTACTCATTGACGAGTGGTCGCTTAAAAGGTAAGTGTTCTATAATAATGTCAATAGACACATTAAAGTAATTTTATCTGTCAAACAAATCAGATTGTGCTATGTTCCTGAGACTAGCACCTTTGGCTCATGTGACGTACCAGATTCTCTTTTGGAGGTGACTCTTGCAAATTTTTGAGGTCATAGCAGTATTTGCAAAGTAACTGTACAAGGTGTTATTTCAGAATCCTGGAAAGCACTTTCCATGTCACTTAACCTTCTCAGAACAAAATGCCAGTTAATATGAAGGGCAGGCAATTTTTTTAGTTTTGTCTTCATCAACAATGAATACGTGTGCCTTAGATGCTTTTGGATATTGTACTTGTTTAATATCAGCATACCTGATGAAGGGTTTTAACTTCATTGTAAGGTAGATTAAGTATTGAATTTCGTGTTTTTTATCCAGGTATCCCAATCCATCTGAATTCACATATGAGAATCGTCTTTTTCGTCCCTTTGAATATGCTCTGCAACCTCCAGTTTGGTATAAGAAGGAGCATATAGCTATAAACAAACCGGAATTGCCTCATGGGTTGTCGTCTTTGAAACAGTATGATGGGCCTCAGTGCTTTCTCATACCTGGAAATCATGGTTTGTTTCGGTTCTTGGCCTGCACTTTGGGCTTCTTCCTATATTCCTTTTTGGTACCATAGGCATCTTCTGTTTTTTATCTTCTTTATGCTCTCCGTCGTTTAATTTCTCTGTATTAATCGATCTTTTGCTCATGAATATGTAATGTAGCCAAGCATCTTTGTGAATTTTCAGATTGGTTTGATGGGCTTCAGACGTTTATGCGATATATTTGTCACAAGAGCTGGTTAGGTGGATGGTTTATGCCTCAAAAGAAAAGTTATTTTGCCCTTCAGCTACCCAAAGGATGGTGGGTCTTTGGTCTTGATCTTGCTTTGCATTGCGATATTGATGTCTACCAGTTCAAGTTTTTTTCAGAATTAATTAAAGAAAAGGTAACTTTTCTAATTATCTAGATTTAGTTGTCCTCGTGCTGGAATACTGAAATGAATCTGAAAGTGAATGTCTTTAGTTGTGTTGCTGATACTTTAATTAAGGTTATGTAAACACAACAATGTGTTAGGGTGCTTTCCTTCAAATATATGCACATATAATGATGTGAAGAACAATGTGTGATCCACAATTATCTAAGTTTGGTGTTTGAATTAATTAATTACAAAGTTTCACTGGACGTGTCGGTCACTTTAAGTTACAGTTCACCTATGGTCTCTGGTTTGGATTAGCAGATTTTGGGCATCATCCAACATCTTAATTAAGAATTTATCATAATATCTTATCCTTGATGATTATATTAACATACGATTTCTGAAGGTTATGAAATTGGACCTGGAGAAAATTGTATCTGATGCTCCCTTTGATTTTGTATTATGTACACGATATCAGGTGTCTGTAAATTAATTCTGCTGATGGAACTCTTCAAATAGGTGGCCCTTCTAAGGGTAGTTAATTTGTAATCACCTAGTAAGAAACATAAGATTGTTATGTATCGTGTTATTGCCAATTTTTGCTATTATTTTAAATGGTGGATTGTTAGTTTGCTTTTTATGATTGTTAAGGGAACTAATTCAACGCAGAAACTTCCATCTCAGCATTGTCCGAGGTCTTTCTTTACTTTTTCTTATTTGTGTTTTAGGTTGGAGACTCTGATTCTGTGATTATCATGACCCACGAACCTAATTGGCTTCTTGACTGGTACTGGGAAGACACGAGTGGAAAGAATGTTACCCATCTGATATGTGACCATTTGAAAGGAAGGTGTAAGCTCAGAATGGCAGGAGACTTGCATCATTACATGCGCCATTCATTTGTGCAGTCAGAGAAGCCCGTACATGTGCAACATTTACTTGTTAATGGTTGTGGTGGGGCATTTTTGCATCCCACTCATGTCTTTAGTAATTTCAACAATTTATACGGGACTACGTATGAAAGCAAGGCATCTTACCCTTCATTTGAAGACTCAAGCAGGGTGCATCAGCAGTTTTGTGATACAAACTATGTGTAAATTGCTATCCTTTTAAATCATAATTGACACTAGTTATTGGAATTTTGGTGCAGATTGCTTTAGGGAATATATTGAAGTTTCGGAAGAAAAATTGGCAGTTTGATACAATCGGTGGCTTTTTATATTTCATCTTGGCCTTTTCCATGTTTCCACAGGTAAACATTTGACAACATTATTACAATATACTCAATATATGCATGTCTTACCGGTTTCCTTTCTTTTTCTAGTGTAAGCTAGGACATATGTTACGAGATGATACATTTTCTGGCCATCTAAGAAGCTTCTTTGGCACGGTATGGGATGCTTTCATCTATATGCTGGGATGGTCGTATGTATCATCAGCCGGCGCTTTTTTATTGTTAGTTATTGCCATCACCTTTGTGCCCTCAAAAGTGTCTCGAAAGAGAAGAATAATAATTGGCATACTCCATGTGTCTGCGCACCTGGCTGCTGCGTTGATTTTAATGTTGCTTTTGGAATTGGGGATTGAGACATGTATCAAGCATAAATTATTGGCAAATGCAGGTGATAGTTTCATAATCAATAAATTAAGATTTTTTTTTTCAAAGAAAGAAATTTGCATGTGTATCTGTGGGATATTTTTTCTTTTAATTTATTGATTCAGTTTTCGATTCGTTTATGCATATACCTGTTGAACTTTGTCTAACCATCAACCATAAATTTCCGTCGCATATTTTAAAATTTCTATTTTTGACTAGCTGTTCAACGATACCATGCTCACATTTCCATTGATACTTCATTGATGGGTACCCATTGTCACCTAAGCAATTTAAAATTTCTCAGGTTATCACACTTTATATGAGTGGTATCGATCTGTTGAGAGTGAGCATTTTCCGGATCCAACAGGCCTCAGAGCACGCATGGAGCAATGGACTTTCGGCCTATATCCAGCATGCATAAAGTACCTGATGTCCGCTTTCGATGTTCCTGAGGTGAGAATGCTTTGCTGACTCATTACTGCCTTGGATTTTTATATGCCACACACAACGATATGCGAAGGGCATTGATTTATGTTAAATTTCAAGGTTTATATGTATGCTCCAGGTTGGCAAAAAAAAGGACTCACGGTCATACTTCTTTCCCAATCTGTAATTTTATCTTTTGCTTTATGTCGACCAATTTTCAGGTGATGGCTGTCACCAGGAAGAACATCTGCAAGAATGGGATGGATTCACTTCCCCGAGGAGGTGCTGCCATTTATTATGCTTCCGTCTTCCTTTACTTCTGGGTCTTTTCGACTCCCATCGTGTCATTGATTTTTGGAAGCTACCTCTATATCTGCATCAATTGGCTTCACATACACTTTGACGAAGCATTCTCGTCCCTGCGAATCGCTAACTACAAGTCATTTACACGATTCCACATAGACCCGAAAGGCGATCTTGAAGTCTTCACCCTTGCAGTCGATAAAGTATAAAACTAATGCTGCACAGTTTCTGACAGTTGAGTAAATATGAAATCTGAATTCCCAGCTTAATCTCCTGAGTTTTGCGCAGGTTCCAAAAGACTGGAAGCTGGATCCTAATTGGGAGGGAGAGTCGAAACAGCCACAAAACCTTAGCTACCTCAGAAAGCATCCAAGCAAATGGCGATCTGTTTCCTCTCAGCAGGATCCTGTTAACACTGTAAGAATCGTCGACCGCTTTGTCGTTGAACAAACAGTAAAACCTGAAGTAGAGCCAGTTAATGGATCAGTAACTCACTGATATAGGAAATGTGATTTGTAACATTAATGTAAGGTGTATGGTTTAGGAGCAGCTAGGAGATTTATTTTGGGATAAAGTATTAAGTAGGAAGTGTAAGAAAATATTGATAATAAACTAAAAAAACCATAGGAAAAAATGAACCCAAAAAAAAAAAACCAGAGATATTTAATTTGATGTCAACTATGTGTCTTCTCAATTTTCTCCCATCTTTATGGAGGCCTATTTTTGAAAATGCCAAGTAGGGTAATATTAGATTTTGCTTCGATCGTTGATGGTAATAGTACAATTCAAATATTTTTAAATTGTATATCAGTCAAAGTGTCATGATTCGATCGTTCTATCCAGCAGAGACAATTATTGTACATCAACAGTATCACATGTCAAGTAATTCACAAGAGTTTTCAGTGTTGAATACTGGATCTATTTATAAATAATGAAATGTAATATATGGTAATAAAATAATATTATGTTTTATATGATTTTTGAAGCTGATATAAATTATAGATTATTTGCCTACAATAAATACCCATGGAAATAAGAAA
>NC_133309.1:3572722-3597614 GCF_012295235.1 Primulina huaijiensis
GGGGGAGTTCTTCATAGATCGGTTTAAACTGCCTTGACTAGCCACTGGTCTCCCTGAGGAATGTTGCTCTGACTAGGAGTTAGGTATTTAAAGGGCCTTAGCACTACCTATCTTTCCTGAGAGCACTCTTGGAAAATGTTGATTATGTTATTAAATAATTATTATATAAAGTATTAAAGTAAAGCCAAAATTTCGTCCGGTGAACCGTATAATTTTAAATAATTGAGGAATAGCCACAACATCCTTAATTATGAAAAATCATGCACTAACTGAATTTGGATCACATAATGGACATCAATTATAATTAATTATATAAACATAATAAATTTACCCCCCACAGGGTTTTTTTTTTATTATATTTATATAACTAATTAGGTTAAAATATCAAATTATATTTTTCTTAATTTACCCACAGGAGTTAAGAAAAATATATTTTGATAGTTTTATCATAAAGTTACAGAAAAATCTTATTGAATTAAAATTTTAGCCCATAGGCAAATTTTATGTCACTAGATTTTTAAAACATGAATTACATTGGTAAAACATGATATTGTCTCAAAATTTTAAGCATATGATATTTTGTGCAGTTATGCAACCTTCGAGTTTTTCTGATATAAAATGTGACATTCCCGAATTAAAGGGCGATAACTATAAAATATGGAAAGAAAAAATTCTTATTCAGGTGGGGTAGATGAATATTGATTATGCTATACGGAAAGATGAACCATCTGCTATTACTGAAAACAACATTCCGGATGATGTTAATCTTAATGAAAAATGGGAGCGATCTAATCAACTCTGCGTAATGTTTAATCGACTCTGCGTAATGTTCATAAAGACCAAAATCTCTGCTGGTATGCGTGGTTCTGTCGATCAGCATAATAATGTCAGAGAATTACTGAAGACTATTGATGAACAATTTCAGTTTTCAGATAAAGCACTTGCAAGTACGCTAATTATGGAATTCTTTTCATTAAGGCTCACTAGTGTGAGAGGTGTGCGAGAGCACATAATGAAAATGCAGGACATAGCAGCTCGGCTCAAGACACTTGAAGTGGAAATGTCTGAGACTTTTCTTGTGCACTACATTTTATGCACTCTTCCACAGCAATATGGACCCTTCAAAATTTTCTACAACACACATAAGGATAAATGGTCAATTAATGAATTAATGACCATGTGTGTTCAAGAGGAAGGAAGGTTGTTGATGGAAACAAGTGATAATGTATTTGTGACTATACAAGGAAAGTATAAGAAGCAAGCCAAAGTCAAGAGAAAAGGGAAAGGAATAATTCCACCTCAACCTGACATTAAGAAAGAATCCAAGTGTTTCTTCTGTAAAAAGACTGGACACATGAAGAAGGATTGCAATAAATTTAAGGATTGGCTTGAAAAAAAAGGTATTCCTACTTCATTTGTCTGTTATGAATCAAATATGATTAATATGATTTATAACACATGGTGGATTGATTCTGGTTCTACAATTCATGTTACAAATACCTTGCAGGGTATGCAAAACCTAAGGAAGCCAATAGAAAATGAGCGGATTATCTATTCAGGAAACAAGATGTCTTCACATGTGGAGGCTATTGAGACTTGCTACCTTATATTGGATAATGGTTTTATTTAAAATTGGAAAAGACCTTTTATGTTCCTAGTTTTTCTAGGAATTTAATTTCAGTTTCAAAACTTGTACACCTTGATTATTCATTTCAGTTTTTGGATAAATCAATAAATTTGTTTTATAAATCAAATCTTATTGACAATGGTTGATGGCCTTTTCTCTATTTCTTTACAAAATAATAACACCACTATGCATGTTCAAGGAGGTATTAAAAGATGTGTTATAAATGAAGATTCCTGTATATTATGGCATCAGAGATTGGGACACATCTCCATAGAGAGAATTAAACGATTAGTAAATGATAGAGTACCCAGTACTTTAAATTTTACTGATTTTGAGACTTGTGTGGACAGCATAAAGGGAAAGCAGACCAATAAGTCTAAAAAATGTATCAAGAGGAGTACATAAATATTAGAAATCATACATTCAGATATTTGTTGTCCAGATATGGACATGCAAATTCCGAAATACTTCATCTCTTTCATTGATTATTACTCACGATACATATATATCTACATGCTTCATAACAAAAACGAAGCACTTGAAGCCTTTAAGGTTTTAAAGGCTGAAGTGGAGAAGCAACGTGGAAAACATATTAAGATTGTGAGAAATGATAGATGTGGAGAATATTATAGTAGATACACTGAGAATGGACAAGCACCAGGTCCGTTTGCGAAGTTTCTCCAAGAACATGGGATTGTTGCCCAATATACTATGCCTGGGTCTCCGGACCAAAATAGCGTAGCTGAAAGGAGAAATCGAGCATTATTGGACATGGTGCGGAGCATGTTAAGTAGCTCCAAACTTCCTAAATCCTTGTGGACTGAAGCTCTTAAGACAGCTGTGTATATATTAAATCGAGTTCCAACTAAGGTTGTCCCAAAGACGACATTTGAGTTATTAAAAGATTGGAAACCGATTTTGCAACATATACGCGTTTGGGATTGTCCTTCAGAAATAAGAGTTTACAACCCACATGAAAAGAAACTGGACCCAAGAACTATAAGTGGATATTTCATTGGGTATGCCGAAAAATCCAAAGGTTACAGATTCTATTGCCCATCTCACAACACTAGAATTGTGGAATCAAGAAATGCAAAATTTCTTGAAAATGACTTGATTACTGGGAGTGATCATGACATAGTTTTTGAGAATGATCACATTAATACACAACCCTCTTATTCAAATGACAGATTGGTCGTTATTCACACCCCTCACTACCAAATGAGTGTTAGACAACCAGTTACTGAAGTTCCACAAATCGCTGATGAAAATCCAGTAGATCAAGTTGTTAATGAAGAACAACAAGAAATTGTTGATCAACCAAATAACCTTGGAGATCTACTCGAATAAGAAGATCAGCTATATGTAGTGATTATGCTGTGTATTTACAAGAATCAGAGTTTAACATAGGAGCCAAAAATGATCCTGAAACGTTTTCACAAGCTATGAGTTGTAATGAGTCAAAACTATAGTTTAATGCTATGAAAGAAGAGATGAATTCTATGGCAGTTAACGGAGTCTGGGATCTTGTTCAGTTGCCTGATGGTGTAAAAGCCATTGGATGTAAATGGGTCTTCAAAACAAAGAAAGACTCATTAGGCAACATTGAAAGGTATAAAGCAAGACTCGTAGCTAAAGTATTCACTCAGCAGGAAGGAATCGACTACAAGGAGACTTTTTTCCTGTATCTAAGAAAGATTTTCTTTGTATCATTATAGCATTAGTTGCACATTTTGACTTAGATTTACAACAAATGGATGTGAAAACAGCTTTTCTCAATGGATAACTAGAAGAAGAGGTTTATATGAAACAACCTGAAGGATTCTTCTCTAGAATGGTGAGCAATTGGTTTGTAAGCTTAATAAATCTATATATGGATTGAAACAAACCTCCCGTCAATGATATTTGAAATTTCATGATGTTATCTGTTCATTCGGATTCGTTGAAAACCTCATGGATCAATGTATATACCAGAAGGTCAGTGGGAGAAAGATTTGTTTCCTTATTCTATATGTGGATGATATATTACTTGCAACCAATGATAAATGTTTGTTATATGAGGTGAAACAATTTCTCTCTAAAAACTTTGATATGAAGGATATGGGCGATGCATCTTATGTAATTGGCATTAAGATACATAGAGACAGGATTCGATGTATTATAGGTTTGTCTCAAGAAACCTATATAAACAAAGTTTTAGAAAGATATCGGATGAAAGATTGTTCACCAAGTATAGCTCTCGTTGTTAAAGGCGATAAATTCAATTTGAGCCAATGCCCAAAAAATGATCTAGAGCGGGAACAAATGAAAAACATTCCTTATGCTTCTGCTGTCGGAAGCTTGATGTATGCTCAGGTTTGCACTAGACCTGACATTGCATTTGTTGTTGGGATGTTGGGAAGATATCAGAGTAATCCATATTTAAACCATTGAAAAGCTGCAAAGAAAGTCATGAGGTACCTTCAAGGGACCAAAGATTATATGCTTATGTTCAGACGAACTGAGAATTCGGAAGTAATTGGCTACTCTGATTCAAACTACGCTGGTTGCATTGATTCAAGAAAATCCACTTCAGGATATATTTTCATACTAGCTGGTGGAGCTGTATCTTGAAGAAGTGCAAAGCAGACATTGGCTGCTACTTCCACTATGGAAGCTGAGTTCGTATCTTGTTTTGAGGCAACTTCACATGGTGTATGGTTGAAGTGTTTCATTTCAGGGCTTAGATTTATGGATTCTATATCTATGCCATTAAGAATATATTGTGACAATTCAGCTGCTGTTTTTATGGCTAAAAATAACAAAAATGGTAGTCGAAGCAAGCACATCGACATTAAGTATTTAGCTATACGAGAACATGTTAAAGATAAGAAGTTATTTATTGAACACATTAGCACTGAATTGATGATTGCAGATCATTTGACTAAAGGCATGCCACCATTGAAATTTAAGGATCATAAAGAAAGAATGAGACTTGGTTACTTTATGTAATTTTGTTGTAAGAACAAAGTTAATAAAACTATGATGTGATATTTTCTCATATTTGTTGTGTACACATTCATTGATTTGAGAAATATCAATAAAGTTGGACCTTTTATAAACATAGGGTTTATTCATTAAGTTATTTGAGAGATATAATATATTGTAATACATGGAAGATAATAATCGTTTTTAGATGACCTATCGCCATTATTCATGTATTTTATTTTCTCCTATGGTAAATGAGATATATGTGTCAAGTGGGAGAATGTAAGAAAAAATGACACATATTGAAAGATGGATAAACGTGTAGGAAATGACGACGGTCATTGCCTACAACTTTTTGACAAACATGCGCAATTTTAGAAAATTGAGATGCGTAATCGATTCTTCTTTTGACATTCAGACTCCCGATTTTTCTCGTTGATGGTATGAGATGCCTATAAATAGCAGCGATTGAGGTCCCTAAACACACACCTCATAAGAAAATTATACATCATCTATTGAGAGGACGGAGTGCTTAGAAGGTTTCAACCGAGAAGAAAAGCAGAGAAATCAAAAATTTTCAATGGCCGGAGGTAATACTCGATTTATTTCCGCATATAGTTTTATCATATTTATATACGTGCAGAAACATGATTTTGAGAATTTTTTTTTTTCTAACATGTTAGACTTCACAAATTTATTTCCTTTTGGCACAAAAGGATCCGCTAATTTTTTTTATCCGCACGTCGTGCTGGGGCGATCACTTTTTATTGCCCTAGCACGACATGTTCTGTCTCAAGCTGCTGTTTGCTTAAGTGTTGCGCTGAGGAAGTCATTTTTGGGTGCCCTCACGTAATATATTTTGGCCCATCTACTGTTTATGTAAGTGTTGTGCTGGGTGGTCATTTTTTACCGCTCTAGCGCAGAACATTCTGTACAAACATCTAATTTTCTTCAATTCATGTTGGGGCTGTGATTTTATATGTCCTTACCACGACCTATGCTGCCTAATTTTTGTTCCATGCGACCAAAGAACTCTAAACAACTCGAAATGACACGTAAAATCAACACATATATATCACTATTTTATCGCAATCAATGAAAAAATATTTTTAATCGAATCCTTGTTTTTTTTAAGTTATAAAACTTGTCTCGGGGCAACATGAACCTTTTATGCTGATTTTTGCAAAAATATAAAATTGCTAATAATACAGTCGTTACTACTTTTAAATGTATATTTAAATGATAGCCATAAATGAGAATTATTTGGGAAGTTGTGATTTTTAAATTAGTTAATCAATTGTGCCAAAATAATTTGATGGGTCATTATGATATTTTATTATTCAATTATTGAGTTTTATAAGTGTAACTAATACTAGTTTTTGTAATAAAATTCATGTGTATATTGAAGTGAATTGCTAAATAGACATATATTTTAATTCTATAAATTTTCATTATCAATATTGTAGATATATATAGATAAGAATTTATTGAGTAATTTACCAAAAATAAATTAATATAACAAAAAGAATTACAACTTCATATCACTCTTTAGATGACATTTTCTAGTTTATCTGTGCTATGTATATAATAAGAGACGTCGCTGCGAGGTAATGAAGTTTTATTTTAGAGTCATGATCAGCCGTTAAAACCTGCATGTCTGATTATTAATAATTAGGGGTGTTATATCGTACTGACGTACCGAAAATTACGGTATAAACAAATTTTATATCGATACCGTACCGAAAATTTCGGTATACCAAAAATTTTGGTACATATAAATAGCATATCGATTATATCGAAATTGTAAGGTATACTGATATTTCGGTATGGTATCGATATATATATACCGTTTTATACCTAAAAAACCATACATTTTTTAAATTTTATAAATGTATTATTTTAAAATATTATATATTTTTCTGTATTTCAGTATTTTGGTATATGCCGAAATTTTCAAATTTCATATCATTATCATACCGAAAAATTCGGTATCGTTACCGTACCATACCAAATTTTGGGTAGACAAAAAATTCGGTATTTTTTCGATACGGTAATATCAGTATACCGAAAATTCGATATTTTTCCCACCACTATCAATAATCATGGCTTTAAGATAATATCATTTGTTAGTGACTCCCTAATATGTGGTTTCTTTTTTAATATTCTACATTTTCTATGGTATTTATATTTATTTATTTATTATTTTACAAACACAAATTAAAAAAATTCGCTTAATAGCTAGAAGAATGATTTTGATTAATTTTCTTTCTGTTGGATAAATGTTGTTTAGAAAAACAACATACATTTTGCATCAAATCGATGTTCGTCACATTTTCTCTTGTGAATCAAGAGTGTGGTTTGATATCGGACGTCAAGTACCTTCATAACAAAAATTTACCACGTATTTATATACGTTCGATGATAAAAAAAATTAGATTATTCATTTCACGAAAATTTCCTTTACTTGGAATTTTTTTCGGGCGATATGATATAGTGATTGTTTAAGAAATAATAAATTGGTTAACGGTAATGGGTCGTCCACCCGACCCGACCGACCCGACCTGAATAATTCAAAATTTTGATTTTGAATTATAAGATGGAGTAGTTATTTTGGTTGGATAACTTTCTTTTAACTTCCATTGCACAAATATATANACTACTCTTTATCTTTACGTGATACATTTTATTTTATTTTATTTATAAATAAATAAATACATTATTCAAAATTCTATTTTTTAAAAAAAAATAGAAGAAATTTATAAAGTAAATGTTTAAAATATATTTCTCCATTTCATATATAATTAATTCGAACAATTGATATGAGCGTGGTGGATTGTTCTAAATTTTATCTGAGAACGAGTAGTTTTTTTTTCAGTGAGGTTATTGGTGAACTCTCGTTCTTATTCATTAACTTGCAGTTTTTTACATCGTGATATTGATGTGACATCGGAGACATCAGTAATTTTCGATGACATGTCATCATTTCTCACACACGTAGATACTTCGATAAAAAAAACGATTAAAATAAACAAAATGTAAATTAACTATCTAAATCCATAAATTGCTAACAATATGGTAAAAACGAAAAAATAATACAAATTACACTACAAAAATTTTGCTCATATATTCAAGTGAAAATAATTTAATTCACACAAAAATCTTCAATTAGATCGTTTTGTGACACAAATCTCCTACCCGACCTAATTTATAAAAAATATTAAAATTTCACTCCAACTATGAGCCTTATCAACCAATCTCATAGACATAAATCTATGAAACCATCACACAAATAAGTCTTTAATTTAAACCAACCAACACAATGCATATGATCTTGATTTCTTTATCCAATTAACCAATCAAATTATTCTATTCGAGCTATATTTTTCCCTCTAAAAAAATGTTCCCCAATATTTTTTTTTAAAAAATATTGCTTTAAAATTTATATTCCAACATAAAATATATTAATTTTAAAATATAAAAAGAACTTTTTATACAAAATTTTAAAATAATTTTATCAAATCATTTCTGCTATAATATGAAATATGGGGTAAGTAGTTTATATATTCAAAATAAAAATATACTTCCGATTTGATATGACAGAGTATATGAATATTTGATCTATGATCGTGTTTCAATTTTCCTTGTAAATACTTTATCGAGCGAGTCTCTCGCATAATGTTTACTCATTGTGATTTACCTATTAAACATGATTTACGAAACATTAATATATACTAGTTATTCTACACACGTGATACGTGTATGTACCGTCTTTTTTTTGGAAAATGTCTTAGTATGCATGGTTCCACGCAAGTTCAAATCAAATCTATGGAAAGGGCAACGATCGAGCTGACCGACACGTCATCAAAACAACCGGCTACCGCCGGCGGCCACATCCAAACAGTTTTCTCCTTATTTAAACTCCTTAAACGAACGGTTTTGTTTCATCGTTCCCCTCTTTTTTCCACATTTTTCGTCCCATTTTATCCTCCGCACCTCTTTCAATTTACCACTCCACGCCACTGCTGTTTGATCTCTCAATATCACAGAAAATGCCTGCGATTACGGATAACAGAACCCGGCCCATGTTGGCACCAAATGGGAACCGGGTTCGGGTCGTCGGAGAGCGGAGGAGGACCGAGGAGCTGGCGGAGAAGCCTTCTGGTGTACGGTTGAAAGCTTCAGCTGACAACTCTTCGGACTCTTCTTCTTCTTCTTGCGGTGGATTACCTCTGAGAAATTCAGCAAAAAGAGGTTCGAATAAAACGGCCACGGTGAAGAATGGCAATGGCTTCAATAAGCCGGCGAAAATCGTACCCGATGGGATTCAAAATATGGCGCCTGCTCCCCAAGTTTGTGTCTCAGTTAAACGTTGCGATTGGATCACTCCAAATTCTGGTAAATTCTTAGTACTTCCCTTTTGATTTTCCGTTTAACTTTTCAGTATATTGAGAAACAAGAAAAAGACTGTATCAATATCTTTTCTTTTTCAAGATTCAACACGATAAATAATCTAAATGATATATAATAGATTCAATAATCAAACTGTTCGATCGATTATAAATGTGGCTTTATTCTAAGTATGTATGATCTCATGTAGTATAGAAAGTCGGTCGTTTCATTCTGTGAAGCCATGCTCATTCGATCTCTTGTAAATTCAGAACCTCTTTACACTTCTTTCCATGATGAAGAATGGGGAGTACCAGTTCGTGATGATACGAAGCTATTTGAGCTGCTTGTTTTCTCGCAAGCATTGGCAGAATTTTCCTTGCCCGCGATTCTTAGTAAGCGAGCAATGTTTAGGTTTGTATAACATTTAGATTCTCATATATATATCCTTACCTATGAACTCTTGCTGTATCTTCCAACATGTGCTTGATGTTTTAAATTAACCCTTTTTGCAGAAGGCTTTTTGACGAATTTGATCCAACCGCAGTTGCAAATCTCGACGAGGAGAGATTGTTGTTAATCAAACTGCATGGTAACACATTGCTATCTGAACCAAAACTTCGTGCGGTGGTGGAGAATGCTAGGCAGCTGCTTAAAGTGAGAATCTTGAGTTAAGTGGTCTGTTTCTTTCGCCTTAATTCGTCGGAACACTTGTGAGCATCGCATATTCGCATCACACTTACATTTGTCTCTGGTTCTTGATGTAGATCCAGCAAGAGTATGGTTCCTTTAGTACCTACTGTTGGAATTTTGTACATCACAAACCGATAAAAAGCGGGTTTTGTCATGCACGACAAATACCAACTAAAACACCAAAATCAGAACTCATAAGCAAAGATCTGATGCGGAGAGGCTTCCGTTGCGTAGGGCCGACAGTCGTGTATTCGTTTATGCAAATGGCCGGGATAGCGAACGATCATCTCTTGACATGCTTCAGATACAATGAGCGTGGCCACGATGCCGGAAAGAAACAAAAAGCCCCGCACGAAATTAAGGCCAACGTTCTTGAGGAAGCTGTGAAGAAAACAAGCGTAGACGACGGATGATTAGTGAATTCTTGAAACTGAACTTTCGTCTTCAATTCCATGGGCCGCATTCCGTTTTTTCATTTTAACATAATCACAATTTCATTTCATCATGCATGTAAATTTTCGTCTGATCGTTCTTTCGATCGATGTGTTTCCTTACTGATATATTGAATGCCGACGTTGGCGATGCTTTTTCAAGAATATATCAGCAATATATCAATTTGAGCGAGTTTGTAGGAAATTATATCACCATTAATATAGTTTCTACGTAGAACTGAGGCGAAATATGCTTTTCATCTTTCATGTAATCTGCTTTTAGCTTCACAATGCAAGCATTGTTATAAACAAAGGTGAGAAATAATCTATGTATACTAACTTTGAGTAGAGTACTATAATTTTACATATATTAATTCTTCTCTTTTATTTAATATCTTTTTTTACAAATTTAACAATATAATTATAATAATGTTTATATTATATAATAAATACCATGTTATTAATAAATGTAAAATAATACTTTAGTTTAATATTTAATTATTATACATTATTTATATTATATAGAATACGAATTAATCCCCGAAAATTATTAAAATTGATTAATAACTTGAATATTTAGACTCTACTAGGCCCACTATTGTTTGATTAATTCAACACTTGAATTAATTTAATTTAGTCCATAATAATGTTTATGAAAATCACAATTTTCAAATACATTATTTATTTGGTCAACTTTTAAAAGTTACATTTCCCATAATCCTTTTATAGAAGTCATACTTCTATTTTTTTTCTTTGTGCTTATAAACTACTTTATAAGCCGTTCAACACATTGACTATTTTACTTCTCAACGAGATCTAGAAAGTTAGCACTTGTCTGGTCCTCAATGGTTCAATGATACAATCCGTCCCACACCAGACCCGAATACCCGTTTAAATTAATATATATATATATATATATGTATGTATATAGTAATTATATTTATTTTTTCTATAAAGTTTATTTTGCAAATTTTTATCATTAATAATTTTTCTTATTGTTTATTTAAATAATTTTTTAAATATTCATAACTTCATTGAAACAATTTAAATTTGAAAAAATTTAATTGTATATGATAATATGGTATTTGGGTAGGGTATGGGTATCCGATAATCCGATGGGTATGGGGATGTGGATGAAATTCAATACCCGATGGGTATGTGGATGAATTTAATAAATGGGTATGGGGATGGATGTATGAAATCCGACCCATACCCTACCCATTGTCATCCCTAATTGGTATATTGAGAGCTGCCAAAGAATCGATACTATGTGTCATGTCGTAGTTGCATCGATGGTGTAATCTAAGAAACCTCTTTCTTAATTACCACCAACACTGTGATCAGATATTTCATACTACATACACATAGGATATCCATACCCAAAGGTAAGCGGTGAATCCCCGACTACAATTCATCGATTCCTATATGTTTCGACAAAACACTCAACCTTGCCACCTGATGACCCCATATGAGTCGGTAAATAAGTCAAAGTGCAATGCTAGCATATAGAGTCTCAATGTTGTCCCGGGTCATAAGGACTAATGGTGTAAAACCATAAAATAGGACGTTTCCACTCGATAAATGAGAACCACTTAGAAAGTCCTTTATGGAGGGTTGTTCAGTGCACTCTACAAAGAGCACCTATCTGCATGCTCGGATATCACAATGTCCCCTACCAATGAAACATGATACTCACATCGCAGGTACTAGTCTCAAACTCGAGCGGCCTATATCCTTCTTAGCGGCGGCTGAATCGACTAGGTACTGTTAAACCCTATGAAATTCATCCCTTCCCATAGCTCTATGATGGCAGCCCCTTTACGCAACATTAACAAGAGTTTTAAAAAAAAGAAAACAATAGTTTTGTGTGTGTATAGCCATAAAAACGAAAATACAAGAAGTGCATCATATTTTTCATGCAAGGATATTTAAATACACATAATATGGTGTGAAAGATGATTGAAGGAATATTAAGGCGTGCCTTTGCATTTATTACACACAGAAAACGGCTTGCGATGCGAGGGACGTTGGCGGAGAGATGGGGGATGCAACCTTGCTGATTTTTCCTTCAAATTTCATGACTCTTCCTCTCAAAATTTCGTGTATGCATGTGGTTTTGTGCTGATGAAAAGTCCTAGTATTCCTACGGTGAAGGGCGTGTGTTTTAGGAAAGATAAAAGAGTTTGAAAGCTTGATTATTTAATATAAAATGCATGGTACAAGCTTAGACCCATTAACATAGTATAATAGGCCCATTAGATAATATTTAAAATATTTTGTTTTGAAAAGTTTGTGAAAATATTAGCCGAGTTCTCAAAAAGTTCTTATTTTTATCGAAAATCGATTACCGGTTTAAAATACGACTCGGCTTGTAAAACATCATAAAATACCTTATTTTCGAAAATTCCATTAAAATATATCATATATTAAACAATAAAAAATAATTATTTAATAAAAATATTTTTTCTCATATGGTCTCCGGTCTCCGTTTCTCGATCGCGTCTCAAATAACCTTTAAAAATAGTTTTATGCATTCTAATATAAAACTATATTTTAAACATGTAAACATGCACATCATATTTAATTCATGCAATTAAAATCATTTAATTAGTCATTTTTTTATTTTCCTTAGATTTGCATGCGGTTAGGTTACATTATTGTATTTTGGACCCTACAGCAGATATTGCAATGAACTTTTCTTAGATGCAGACGTCATAAGATGACATATCAACAAAAAGGAATTTTAGGCAGTAAAAAGGGTTTTTGAAAAATGACAATTATTTTTACTAACAAAGAAATTTATTTTGAAAGTTGATAACACACAAGTAAGAGCTTTCTTGAAAAATATAATATAATCTTAACCTGAGAAGGCTAGATTAATAACATGGCAAGCTCTATGTCAAAATTATATTTTTGATATTGTGATTAGTAAATCTCATGAAAATATTATTACAAATTTTTTAACAAGAGATGGACAGCGTTGATATCGATGCCATAATAAAAATGCAGAGGTATTTGAGAGAACACCTTGAAATGCTTCAAAACGAGTTCAACAAGCTTTCCCTAAATGTACAAGTTGCGGGTATGCTACATCAAACCGATAAGAGAATTGTCTCTGATCGAATTACAGGATGTTTACAGGCTTATACTCAGTTATGGTCTGTAATGCAACGGCTTATCTTCCAAGACATAGAGAAGCCACTGGTTTCCCAAATAGAGAGTTTTTGAGTACATGACTTTATACATGGCGCATGAGATTCAAATACCCATAGCACAAGTGTTAAGTCGGGATCATCTCCAGATGAGTTGGCTGAAACAAAAATTGAAACTCCAGATCCTTTTCTCGAGTCTTTAAGTCAACCCTTCATCTCGGAGATTAAAGAGGGAAAGATCAACCTTAGAAAAAATACTGACAAGGGTAAATCTAAGGTTCGTGCTGATGAAGTTTCAATTTCTCCATTACAAGTATATCAACAAAATTGAAAGAAATTAAAAACAAGAATACACATTAACTTAGCCACATTCAGGGTTCATGTTTCAGGAAAATATCCCAGGGTATGGATGAAACTAAATTCAAATCCAAAGCAGGTAAAAGCATGGTATGAATTCGAGGCTCTTGCCTCGATTTATACTACATCATCTTGCTTCCCAGAAATTTCAGGATTATCTAAATGGATTCAAGAAGCCGTTTATGAAACATAGACAAATAACGAATATTTTTCCAGATGAGACATTCTGGACCTTTAATTTTTCAGTACAACACAGAACCAACAGGAAGAGGATCTCACGAAGCCTTTCATTTTATCAAGTTAAGGAGGCTAGACATAAATGTCCAAAAATTTATCAAGGATCCTCCAACAGAAACAACGCCCCTTCTTGCTTCAATAACTGAAGATGACATTTCTACCAGAAGAGCATGGGGTCTATGGATCTGTCTAACTGAGATGGAAAAAGTTAAGTTTTCATTTAAGTTTTATCAAAATTCGGTAAATGGATCATTCATGTTAAACACTATGACAGTAAAAACAAGTTTTGCAGAATATTTATTTGAAAATAAAAGAAATCTTTTGTGCAATAGCAAGCTGCCGGGGAGTAAATAAACTCGTCGGAAATTTTGTAACATGGCTCATATATATAAGAAGATGGTCAAAACGGATCTGCCCAGAATGCCCAAATCAAAATGAGCCAGAATTTAGTAAGAACTTCAGACCTATGTTAGACAGGAAGCATCTTGCAGAGACATGACCAAGTCCAAGTGGTGAAGGACCACAATCACGTTTTCTTCGGGGGAACCAAAAGTTTAAGATTCTCCGACAAAAATAAATGGACATGTGACCACAGTCACTTTTCCTTGGGGATATCAAAACATAAAGATTTCCCGAAAAAATCAAGTAGGTATGTGATTTGCCCACTATCAAAAAAGACTTGGACCCAAATATACCTATAAATAAAGCGTAAATGGGAACAAAAAAACCACACAAGATTAAAACGAAGTTTGGAACCAAATAAAATGTACTTTACATATTTTAAGGTTTTCAAAAGACGTATCAAGGTAATAAAAAATCAACTGAAGATTTTCAAAGATCTCTATAAACAATTAAAAGAAGTAGGGAATGCGATCTCAGTAGATATGATACAGACACATATCTATTGGTTATGCCAGGAGATAAAGATGGAAGAACAAGCTGTATCTAGATTAATGATCTATAAAAAGACAACTCAAGAAAAGAGGAGGGACCACTCAACAACCCATTCGATCCACTCAAGAGATAATGTCAACCACAGCTGGAAGGCGATAAAGAAAAGTTAAGGCAAGAATTTGAAGTCTGGAATTCAAATCCTCACAGGACTTCTATAAATACCAAGACATAAGGAAGATGAAGGCATCATTCCACCTCTTCATTTTCTTTCGAATAGATTGTAATATTTTCTCTTCCTAATTTATGTGTATTGTAATTTCGACTACTATAAGTAGCTAAACAAGTTCCTTCTCCTCTACAGGAGGTTACTATGTAATAATAATTTGTTATGTTAAAATAAAAAGACCAAGGGTTTTGCCCCTCTCATGTATTATTATCAAATTGAACAACTTTAATATACACCCCGAGGTAGGAAACGAAACAGGGTTGTGCTAGGTGCTGTTGAAGAAATTCACGATATGAACCATCTGTTGCGACTGCGTGGTTAGGCTGTGAGAAACAGTTTGTAAAACCCAGTGGATATAACCCGACAGTACTCCGGTCAAATAGGTAAATTGTTCAATGTATAATACGGAAGCATGATGGGTCATTTATAAAAAAAATTAAAAAAAATTCAATCATTTGAACATGTTATATAGGCCAGAAACCTTGCGTAGTAGTATGTTTTTAGGCTATATGTCTTTAAGAACAACATCGATGTGTAGAACAATGTCACGTACCATAAGTTGAAGATTAAGGATATTTTTGGAAATTTTAAAAAATTAGGGAATTAAAACAAAGATTTGAGGGGATGGGGAGTAAGAAGAAAGTTGAGTATGGAGATGAGAATTTATCGTAAAGTTGCCGAAAAAACAACTATAAATAAATAAACATATAAGCTATTCTCATTGCAATAAATTAGTGTGTAGATTATCGGTCACACCCATTGCAAGAAAAGTTATGGGTCACTTATTTTTTTTAAAAAAAATTAGTGCTATAGAATGATATGTGAAGCTGTTAACCAATTATTAATGTTTTTATTAGTGTATAAAGTGTTTTACACATATATTAGTTTGTAAGGATTTTATAAATGTAATATGAACTTTTAGAAAACTATTATTCATCTATTTTATAGATTTTTTATTTAATGAAATTTAATTTTGAAATTACATTTAAAATGTAATAAAAAATAATTTCAAAAATGAAATTTTGAATCTAAGTAAAACTTGTTAATAGATTGCAAGTGTTTCAAATACATTTTGAATCTTTAGTTTTTTTTTAAAACAAAATATGACCAATATCATTTTGACAAACATCCCCTTATTAATATTTTAGATTCGATTTATTACATTAAATTCAAACCTAACTTCTATGAACAAATTTATTGATTATTTAATGTAATGAGTTTTTTTGCTTATATATATAATTTATTACATTAAGTTCAAGCTTATCTCAACTTAAATTTTTGGATCCATCTCTGACTAAACATACCTCACTCAATCCCATAATCTTAAAACTTGATTTGTATGTCAATCTGGAAATGATTGACAATATATTCTGAGACATTAATTGATTACATATCTTGATTTAACTCGATAATTTACTTAAGTTTTAGAAAAGATTAGAGCTAAAATCATTATATCATCCATATAAATTGAATAATAATATATATATATTATTTGTCTCATTCCACGAGTCAAACAGTATTCGTAACTAAATTGACAAAATATTTCGAGATCGGATAGCTTCAACGGATACCACTTGTATTGAAAATACTGATACGATCATTATATNCACATTACTTGGTTGTCGTTAAATTACAAACTAGCTCTATACGACCATTAATTAAACCTCATCATATATCATCTTCTGTTTGTGATGAATGTATTTCTATTTGAACTTGTCGATACAACACATGCAGGAGTTCTTTTAAGAGTGTAACCAAATCAATGAAATATTTGTCCCTAACACAAATTTAGATAAGAAGAGAAGAGAGTGGATCACCCCAAAAAAATGTTAAAAAACCTCTGTTTGAATGGACCAATTCCATTACAATGATTTCTTCTTTGACATCTCTTCACGACAAAAAATAGGAGATGGTCTGATATTGAAATAAGTAGCGAAAGCAAGGTAAACGCAAGACAAACCTACATAGACTTTAAACAAAAGGAGGGAATAAAAGGTAAGGTAAGTGAAGATACCGGTAACACTGAGTACCACTGCACAGTTGGCCAAGCATCCGAGTGTTGAAAGTTCATCTTCGGTCCCTTGATTAGGAAAATGGCCATTAACTATGAAATCAGTGAGCAGTTGATCTTTGAGTTGAAACGCATCCATCAACCAGGAAGAGATCTCTGATTCCGAAGAGGGTATTTCCTCGTGACGGATACGTCGGAGGTGTATGTGTACTTCGGAAGGGTCGACACCAAACACATTATCCAAGAAAGTAGGACAGTTGTTCTTATACGCGATAGTAATGTCATAAACTGCAAAATTTTGTGGTGCAATGATGTATGATCTTATGAAGCAACAAATATGGAAAGAGCATGTTTACTGGTCAACTGAATTTTACGCACTTCTATAGAGAAATCGTGTGTGTTATTAGGGAACCGGGGTGGTGTAGGACTTGATGATTGTCGTTTTATTGAAAATTAAAGTCGTCGGTAATTTGTGCAACTACATACAAGAATTTAAATGGCACATTTCGATATTCTAGCAAGGGGCAATTGTTTAGCTATATTTCGCTATCGGTATCTGAGTTCAGGACAAAACTTTAACTCCCATGAGTTTTAAGTTGGTGCCAATATTGTTAGAGAGAATGTTGTGTGTGGTTATATGATTTAAAATATTTGAATTGGATATTGCTTTTCGTAAACAGCAAGTCTTAATACTAATGAAACTACCAGCACTTTGTGAGAGTTTGTCAAACTAGTAAGAAATAGCTTGCACCAGTATATTAGACCAAATTTGTTGCAATGCTTTGCGTAGGCAACCACACTGGAAAGGCCACCATATGTGAAAACTTGAACTAATAGAGATGTAAGACATTTATGTTTTAATATGTGAATCCCTACTTGGCCTGCTACGCACGGACATGGGTTTATTTCCATATTTAACTCATTGATTGGCGGTATTGAGATGGGGGACCTCCTATACTGCTACAATATCAAATCAGCACATTATCTAAACCTTAACTAGAAATACTCGAACAAATCAATAGTTTCAGTACATTTTCTTTTGTTTCACCTCAGGTTTGACCTGCTTATAGACATTCACAAAGTCCGAATGAATATGTTGGGATTTTAATGGCTGTTGCGTGATTGCAACACGTGCTGGCGATAATGAGTAAGTGTCTGAGAAAAATTTAGGCTGCCTTAACCACTTGCGACAATAAGCTTTTTAAATTACCAACACAATGACAAAGAAGGGGGCAGTCAGTACCTGCATCTAGAGAATCCCTCAAGATCTCCAAGCAAGTGTGCAGACCTCTTGTCTTTGGTAGTAACACATTTTTCAGAACTGGTAATCCGTTCTCCTTAGCGAACTTTTGACTTTTTCTGCATTTCTCATCGCTGTGTCAAAAATGCAAGGTGAATGTTATATAGCCGGGATCCAAAAGTTTTCAAGAAAATATACAAAAGAGATGGTGCCTGAAGATTGACAAACAATTCATTTTAGCAGAACACAGAAAGATTGTAGTAAAGGGGGCGGCTTCGAATAAATGTGATGAATATACTTTGAAAATTTAGAAAGACAGAAGGATTGATGAGGTTTTACGTAAAATCGGTTCCTTCGGGAAAGACAGCAAGCCAGAGTGGATCCTGACGATTGGTAAATGTAGAAAGCATTCGGCGCATCACCTGTTCATCAACCTCCCACTTTCTCTCCACTGGAATGAACTCAAAAACGTGAAATCCCCAGCCAAAGAGTGGCAGTTTCATCAAACTGCTTTTGAGAACATATCTTATGTAGCCCAAGCACCCTTTCCGCAGAGCTAGATCCCACAGATACATCCAGTCTACCTCAGTTCTGTGGTTGGCTATAATCAAAACATTCTTCTCTAACGGAACTTTCTCGCCCGAAAAGATTACTTTAACCTTGTTTATCTTTTCAAATAAGAATGGCCAAAGGCCAAGCCAAAGACCAAAGAGGAAGGTTACTAATTTCCTACTGTAATGTACACTAAATAGGCGTGTGAATACAGCGGCCGGGGGCACGAAATAAACTAAGAACATAAACGCAGTTGAAATGTAAACTGCTAAACATAGAAGACCCCTAAAGATCCTAAAAGGGGTCAATGGGAAATGCTTTAATCCTTTGTCGGAATTGAGGGACTTGCTAATTTCCATCGTTGTCGGGTGAATCTTTAACCTTCGGCCACCACACCAGCAAAAACAAAAGATGCACCCTACAGACTATTTTTTCACCTTAAGTTTCTAGGAGAACAAAGAACTGGTCAAAACCCATACAGAAGTTCACACATCGTGGAGCTTGTACCTGCGATTAGTGACAAAAATAAATAAAGTATAAATGGCCGAACCATAATCACTACAATATTAATAACATCAAAATCAGGTTGACATTTAAAGATATGATCATAATAGGAGCGACCAGACAAACTTGCTGGGACCGTTCATTTAACAATGAATTCACTGAAAATTCAACAGTTCACACAGCATTTAATGTTAGAACAGCGCATAAAGATTATAGTTAAATGTAACCACTTTAAAAATCACATAAAATGTAAAATATCTTGTAAGAAATGTTAAATTATTACGCTTGGGTTTCATCTCGTGTCAGAAGTATAAGAGGAGAAGCATGCAAAACAAAAACAAAAACCCAAAAAAAAAAAAGAAGAAGAAGATTGCAATGAGTGCATCTGTGAGACGCTTGACATGGAGTAGTTGAAGAGAGAGTGGGGGCCGGGCTTTTATGGAACGGAGAAAGAAAACGATGGTACAAGGAAGTTGTGGACGAGCTGTGTATTTGGACTTTGGATGGAAAGCAATATTGTCGGCCAAACACAACGAGATTTAAATGAACTTAATAGTCTTTCACCTAAAAATTTGGTAAGAGTAACCCACAAAAATCTATCCAATTTACCAGAAATTACCTTGAAGTTTAGATCCATGAAATAGAAAATTGAAAATAAAAAAATGAAAAGTGCCCCCAAATCATCAGAAGCTCTGATTCAATCGAGAAAATTTATCAATAAGAACTCAACTTGATACTCTTGAGAAATTAGACCGGATGATCAAAGAAAAACTCATAAAAAAATCATGGATATACCTGTTTTCATCAACCAAACTGGAGTTCGGTAAGGCTATTTGATGTTATCGAGCGACTTTTATATCAAAATAATTTTTTTTCTTATTTAGCTCTAGCTACTGCTGCTTAAGAAGAAGAAAATCCAATGCAAGATTATGCAGCAAGTACAAATGTTTGGGTGTCATTATTCTTAACTCTTAACCAAGCCTTCGAAAATTAAGCTGTCTAGTGGAACATTGATGAAGCTAATGCCACCAAGAACTCCACCACGACATTCTCGCTGCAGCGGAACCAGGACATGGCCAAGCAAAGCTCACACGGGGTTGATGGAACGTACTACCACCAGATTTAAAATTAGTCTTCCGTATTACTACAATCTCACCAAACATTGGAAGGGAATGGTTTTTTAAAGTTCTATACTTCGTTGAAAGGGTTCTCATTTTACAAAAACTGATATCGGTTAATTTACGGTCTTAATCCAATAATTTGTATTTTTTTCGATTTTATCCTTTTTATCATAGTACAAGTGGAAACGAAAAATGATGATGTGTCACAAAAAATTGCAAAAGATAATGTCTCGCCAACATTCCGAAGAAAAAAGACTAAATTGAAAATAAAAAATTGGTGTAAATTAGTAGACTGAAACTATGCATTGACGAATACCATGATCAAAAAATAAAAAATATGTAAGTTAAATCACCAAAAATATAATTTTCCTATTTGCAAGAGACCATAATAGTGAATGTGAGCGACTAGCCCACATTTCCGGTACCAAACTAGAAAGCAAGTACTCCTTTTCATATCACACATACTTTAAATTTCCCACAGTAAACTTATTACCCATATTAAGAAATGTAAGCATCACAGCGAATTCCATTTGACTCTGATTTTGCAAGTAGATAGAATCTTACCCACAAAGAGAACATCCAAATAATCAAGTAGCAGACAAAATTCCGTAAACATCTATGATTTTGCTAATTTTCCCACCTGTTCACTTCATATTAGAACACAGCTTCTTTCTTGAAAAGAGAGGAAAAGAACACTCGAAAATCTTCAGCATATTTGCTGCAGTCATGTTTTATCTTGACATCTAACCTAAAACATTACATGGGTATTTCAAAATATAACCATTTTGAACAGTATTCGACTGAAACGTGAAGTTGAACAGATTTCATCATATGGCAGAAAAAGCACAGATAGAGAGAGGAATCCTTCTCATTTTTTGCAAACAGAACTCTCTCTATTGTATTCAACCAATTGATTTTGGGAATGATTTGAAACTTCCAGTTCAAATAGCCTTAGGCATCGGCTACACTTGAAATCCATTGCACCAAAATCCAAAATAAAATGGATTCAAATTCAAGATTGATTGTATATCATAATTTGATTCGAGGGAAAAAAATCGAAATTCGGGTTTTGAACAATATCAATATCGCTGCATTATCCATCATAATTGTAACTGATCCCTAGTTAAAATCACTCACACGACTAAAATGGATCTCAAATCAAGATTCCAAAATCACCCAATCCATAAATTCGATACATAACAGGGTAAAAAGTTTGAACAGACTCCTCATTTCTCAACCATATGTAGTCATCACAAGTCCAGAAACTAAACTCGGGTATGCCCACAGTCGGAAACAAATCTCAAAAAAAAATTCTTATCAAAATATGGAATAAACAACAACAAATCCAAATCCAAACCAAATGAAATTTAATAAACATCAATACATTTTCGTACCTTATACTACTACTACTACTTCATTAACACAGTCAAAGCAGACGAGAATTCAATCTAATTCCATCAAAATTCAAAATTTAAAATAAAAACGAGTCCAACTAAATCAACTACAAATTCGGTCAAAAAAAATAGAGGGAGATTTTACCTATTTTCCCGTCAAATCCAAGCGAGAGAGCCGAGTTTGGATGGATCGGAGTTTGAATTCCGAATGATTATTTAAACAAACCAATAAAATTTTGACTAATGGAACATCGTATTTATAATATTGTTTTGGGAAGTTGGACTATGTGATGTGTATAGATGATATCCGCTAGTGTTATCTTCTAACAACCAACTACAATCATAATATAATTAATATTAAATAATATATATATATATATATATATAGATTGTTTCATCCAAAGATTTGGTGTCAATTGTATTAGACACTTGGCATCATATCTTCACTTAATTTTACTACTTATAAATACAATCATTCCATCAGAAAAAAGGGTAAAAAAGAAAGAGTAAATGGGGTGAGAAAATGCCCAAAAAAAATGAGGAAAAGCCTTGAAAAAATTAGTGAACTTTGTCGAAAAATTCTAGAAATTTTACCTAAACTTCCTATCACACCCAAAAACACGATGGTGCGGGAGGTGTAGCAAACAGTTTTACGGATTGCTTCAAAAAAATCATAAACCGAGAGTATCGACAAAGATATACATCAAGAAATAATCTTTTTAGGTTGCATGTTCATGCACTTGAAACTCTTGCTTAACCCTTAGTTAGGTTTCAGTTGCAACTGAGATGTTGTCCCTAGTGTTGAGTTGAATCCATGCATGCCAGTAAATTGGTCGGAAAGTCATTGGAAGCGCTTATTTTCCTGTAGCAAAAGCTAGCCATCCAGTTTAAAAATTCATATTATGTGCAAATTATGTGGTTTTTTCTCGGAAAACTTTGTATACAAAAGTTGTAGATATTGATGAATGTAGCCTGCCTGAAAAATATCGGCCGCGTGTGGCGTTGGAATCATCGTCACGCGCCGTCCCGATGTCAGGAATTTTCGTATCCGAAGGTTTCTTCACTTTTTCTAGACTATAATTTCAAATTTCAAAGCTTTCAGGCTAGTCTCGGAATGTCTATGAGTTTTTGGAGGAAAAACAAAATCAATTTCCATGAAGTTTTGGGATTGTTAACTTCAATTTTGATGCTTCTAGATTTCAATCATGCATAATGTTTTTGAACTTAATTATAGAAAGAAAATTGTTGAACATGATACCAAGTATGCTCAAGGTTCAGTCAATGGTCGGATACAGTAGTGAAAGTCTATTTTTTGGACATGAAAAACCCATAGTAGACGTCTGAAATATACGATCGGGATAAAATGAGTTTAGAATTTGAAAAAACTTTATATACAAAAGTTATATCACTTTACAAAATACACCTACTATGAATATTTCAGAATTTTTGGAATTAATTTAGAGTTGTTATGATTTTTCTCATAAATTTATAGTTAAATCCAAGCCCAAATTTAATCTAGATCTAAACTCAGGCAAATCAATTATCTAGGAATATTACTAACACATGAATTATCAAAAAATTGATGAATATAGGAATATCGAAGTAATTGGATTGTCAAAGAAAATCACTGCGTAATATAGGAAGGTGATGTTTATTATCGATCTTATTTAAAATGTCTTGTTTAACATTTATCCTGGAATTCATCGTAATTCTCAACTATTAAAATTTCCATAAACTGCAATACATGGAATAAATCGAACTCTATATGTGTTAATAAATTATTATTACCCTTAAGTTTTGGTGATTGATAGGCTCATAATAGTTTGTATTTTTATTGTCATATATCTCATTGTTACAACTACCAACATGCTTAATTGACACATTTTTATGTGATTTTATTGTAGAAGAAAGTTTTCTACTCTTACGATAAATTTGGGCTAAAAAAGGTGATTTTATATCACAATTAAAGTTGCCGATATGATCTTAGTGGGAATCGTAGAGTAGAAAAATTCAGAAGATGTTTTTGGATAAGGCGTGGTCACGCCTTGTGACGATTCCTTGGCTGCCTAGTGAGAAATATGGAATTTTTATATCAAGGAAAATAATATCTTTTATTTTTTAATGATTAGGTTTAATTTTAGATAATTGGGCTTTGATATTATTTGGACCCAATTTTTCCTTCTTTGACTTACACAACTCACGTACAAAAGGAGGCGGCAAGAGAGAAGGAATATTCACAAGAAAGAACTCTACAATTCCTTCCACCAACACACGTGAAAGAAGAACAAGAAAGGCGCAATCTCCCACACCTAAACCATGCTTGTCCTCAAGCATAAAAGAATTTGATTCATTATTTCAACTCATTATCCTCTTTCTGCTTCATTTACTTGTCCGAAAAATATTTTGTCATGCACCAAAGCAATTTAATTTTTAAGCACCTAACATACCAACATCATGAACAATTGCTTTCATCCGAATGTGTAAAAATAAAAATGCATAGGGTCCAATTGCTCCTCACAGGATTCGTACATTTCACTCATAAGTGTCTAGGTATATATCAAGAAGCTCTCATGTCAAAACACTGGAAATTTTTACCATAAACTTGCAAATATATCACATCCTCCACCAAATGAATGAATTCAAATGCACAAACAAGGGCTATAACTGGGTTGTACTGTGGCTAGAGGTAAGGTAAGAAAGAAGTAACAACGGTTTATGGAACTGAAGAACACATACACACTTTCCACAACGACAATTGTATCCAGCTAACTATAACATTTTCAATCTTATTATCACATCCAAGAGCATTTTTTCTTCATTGCTCTTATTTTCCTTCTCATTCTCCTTCTTTTTTTTTCTTTTTCATATATATATATATATATATATATATATACAATCAATTATTTTCCTCGGTAGGCATAATAATAATGGTAGAAAACTTAAACACGCAAATAACCAAGCTGCTTTAAAGTAAAGATTACGTGATTACAATGTATGACCAACGTCGTTCCAAATAGTTGTTTGAGTTGGTGAAATACAAAAACATTTATAGTAAGAAAATTGCTTCTCGTTATCAATATTTTTTTGGATAAATTTGTCA
>NC_133309.1:3603314-3620071 GCF_012295235.1 Primulina huaijiensis
TTATAATCGTGTGAATATAAAATATAAAAGTGGCGTAAAATAATTCAAAGAGCGACTGAAAGCGACTGAATGATATATAATTCTTATAATAGAAAATATGAGCAACTTCACGTTTGGGTATATTTACTCTATTTTAGTATNCTTCACGTTTGGGGTCTATTTACTCTATTTTAGTATAATATAATGGAGTGATAGTGTAAAATATAAAAATAATATCATAATACAAAGAGCGACTGAGAGCGACTAAGTGATATATGAGTGATCTAATAGAACCACTTGATGTACTAGAAAATATTGTTTTTTAGATTATTTCACACTATTTTTCATTTTATAATCTCTTATCCATAAAAATATATCATAATATATTAACTAGCATGTAAAACATGAATTTGCTCACTATTTTTTTACTATATAACTCAGTCGCCATTCGGTCGCTCCCAGTCGCCATTCGGTTGCCCTCAGTCTTTTTTGCCTTATTTCATACTATGTTTAATTTCGTAATTTCTTATCCATAAAACTGTACCATAATATAGTAAATAGGATATAAAACACGAATTTGCTCACTTTGTTTTTACCATATCACTCAATCGTCATTCGGTCGCCTTCAATCGCTTTTTAGCTTATTTCATACTATTTTTCATTTTATAATCTCTTATCCATAAAAATATATCTTAATATATTAAGTAGAATATAAAACATGAACTTGCTCACTATTTTTACTATATGACTCAGTCGCCATTCGGTCGCTCCCAGTCGCCATTCGGTCGACCTCAGTCATTTTTGCCTTATTTCACACTATGTTTAATTTCGTAATTTCTTATCCATGAAAACGTACTATAATATAGTAAATAGGATATAAAACACGAATTTGCTCACTTTGTTTTTACAATATCACTCAATCGTCATTCGGTCGCCCTTAATCGCTTTTTATCTTATTTCACAATATTTTTCATTTTATAATATCTTTTCAATAAAAATATATCTTAATATATTAAGTACCATATAAAATACGAACTTACTCACTATTTTTTACTATATAACTCAGTCGCCATTCAGTCGCCCTCATATGAAAAAGCAGGAACCAACAATTAAACAGAATACAACAAAACTCCGAAAAACAAAGCTTCACGTATTCACAACAAAAGCAAACGAATTTGTATACTACGATCGTACTAAAAAAAGCATCAATGATCAAAAAATTACAAAGAGAAAAAAAACTAGTTAATCGGGTTTTTTTCCCACATAAATCAGGACCAATAATTAAGCAAATGTTACATATAAAAACATATAAACTTTTTACCGAAAAAAAGAAGAAAAACACCGGTGATATAATCGCATGGTAAATTCATCTTTTAGTAAAAAAGAAACATTCGAAAGCACAAAACTTTCGTCAATCGATGATCGGACAATTTGGATGAATGATCAACGCGTCGTCGAGATATGAATACATACAATTAGCAAATCCAACACGGAGTCGGGAGAATCGAAGAGAGGAAAGTTGATGGTAAAACAGGAGATAGTGGAATTTGGGTAACAACGCTCTAAAGTAAAAGAAACTTGCATAAAAGAAAAAAGAAAATATTAGTTTAGGGTTAAAAGAAAAAAAAAAGGATTTGAAAATATTAAAAATAAGGGTAGAATAGATATTTCAAAAGTGAATGTTAGTTTTTTGAATATGACGTTGTTGGGTGTTATTAGACTAAATTTCCCCAAATCGATTCTTCTTCGATTTCAGTTTTATTTCAGATGCTGAACAGCAAGGGATCAAGGAGCCATTGCTCGGTGAAGTTAAGCCAATGCCATCCGCATCTTCTCCAAAACCCAAAACCCAAAACCCAAAACCTTGCTCTATGTGGTGAGAGCTTTATACAGCTTCCTTTTAGAGAGTCAGAACAATAGGAATCTGGTTTTTTACATTCTCTTACTTCATATTTTCTTGGAAGTTTCAACTGACAGGAATCCATCAAAATGATATGAAATTGGAGAACCAACTGGAAGAGTGTTCTTTCATATTAGAAGGCAGCTTTTAAAAGCAAAGGTTGAGATTACTTCCAATGAATCGTACTCTTTTAATTTGTATGTTTTATGATGTGTTTTCTGAGGAATGAAAACAAGTAAAATCTAGTCAAATACTAGCCATCTTTACATCCAAGGTTGAGTTCAAACGAATAGTCAATAAAAGACTAGCCCTTTTTCATATTCGAGCTTGGACTCAATGAATCAAGCATGATTTTGATTTTCATCCTAGTAGAAGTCAAGTTCAAACTTAATTATGTTAATTTTAAGTATTTAATTCAGGCTCGAGCTTATAAAATTTTAATCAAAATGTTGCAGGTGGCAAGCTATCTAACAAAATAGTTTGGCCCTATTTCAGCTTGCGAAATACGTTAATATGTTCGAGCTCAGCTCGAGTTCGATAATTTTTAATATCCATCATATTCAAGTTGACTGGATTCATTTGTACCTTAATCTAGAATGTGTTATAAGTTTCCCAGTTTGTTTATTTCTTTTCCAATTGCATGAATAATAATGTGAATGAAATTCTCTTCTACTAGTTGTGTTACACAATATATTTCACAGCATTTTATCAGACATTTTAATTTCAGAAAATTAGAGTTTCAACACAGGAAACAGTGGCTGTAGAGAGCAATGGAATAAGAGCATTTCTTGCCTGGGGAATGGCAGCTATTTACCTTGTTGGACGTCTTCCCCAAATTTGCCTAAATGTGAGCAACTTATGGTTTCATCCGTCCATGAAAACAAAAATGCATAAAGTAGTCTTTCACCTAAATTTGATTGCGGAAAAAATAAAGGAAGTGGTAATGAGCTTCTGCATATTTAGTTTGTCATACCAGCATGCATCTAAGTAAAAAAAAATTGGGGAATTGATAACAAGGTCGAATAAATCAATTAATCTGGATAAGAAAAATATGATTTAAGTGATACAAATTTTGGTTTGTATAAGTGGACAGGAAAATGAGATATGTAGAATTTTAGATTTCAAACTTTCATGAACAAACTCTTGACTTCTTATTATCTTCGATGTTATTTTTCTCCTGCAAACTGCTCGAAAATTCAACTATGAAATATATGTTAGAAAAAACTGAAAATTCGAATTTTTAGTTTTTTTAAAATAACTCTCAATTTAAAATGCTCTTTCAAAAACAAATCGCTATAAGACCAATTGATAGGATAGATTGGGGGAAAGTATTGAACTACAATAGTTCGATTTTGAAATATTGAACGCACACTAATCATACTTGTGACACACTAGGCTAGAACATATTTCTCAAAGAAGGATGCACAAGCTAGTGAGAGAGAACTTATTTTACATGTCAGAGATACACTCTCTTGAAACATGTGAGTCATGTCTGAAAAGAAAATTACCAAAGTATTTTTCCTAGGGAAAGTGGAACATGCACATGATCTATCGGATCTGATCCTTACAGATGTGTGTGGTCTGCTAAGTGTTAGTACGAAATATAGTCATGAATCTCACTTCATTATCTTTACTGATGACTTTTCGAAGTATAATTATGTATTTAATCAAATACAAGTTGAAGCCTTTGAAAAGTTCAAAGAATTCATAGCCGAATTAGAGAAATAATTAGGAAAGAATATTAAAACACTTCAATATGATCGAAGTGGAGAATACTTAAGTACTGAATTTCAAGACTACCTTGAAGAGAATGTAATTCTCTCACAATGGACACTCCCTGTCACACCCTAGTTAAATAGTGTGTTAGAACGTCATAATCGAACATTGATGGACATGGTTTGATCTGTGATGGGGTTCATTGAATTGCCATCATATTTTCGGGGATTTGCGCTTGAAACTATGGAAATGTTGTTGAACCAAGTCCATACAAAAGCAGTGGATAAAACTTCATATGACATAAAGATTAGAAAGCCACCCAAATATTTTTTCTTAAGAATGTATGGGTGCCCTGCTTAAGTGAAGCAGATAGTAGAAGACAAATTGGATAGTAGAGCCAATTTGTGTTACTTTGTGGGATATCCAAAAAATTCCATTGGATATTGTTTCTATGATCCTAGTGAAACAAATGTATTTGTTTCAAGGAATATCATCTTATTGAAAAAATGTTTCTACATTATCATATGTTGATTCATCAAGTTGGTTTGAATCCACGCAATTTGAGATGGACTCCATGTATTCAAACAAAATGTTGGAATATTTCATGTTCGCAATCTTGATTTTGATGATTAACAAAACTAGTTATTTTGTTTCTAATGACTTATCGAAGTGCACAGGAAGATGAAACTGATTACCGAGCCAAAACTGAAGCTATCGAGACGCAAACTGAAAGTGTCAGTTGAATGCCCAAACTGAATCAGCTCAACTGATATATCAAAGAACAGTTTAACTGATTGTCCAGCTGATAAGTGGTTCAGCAGGAGAAGTTAAGAAGCCTGGCCAGCTGATGAAGTGCTCAACTGATGAATAGCCCAGCTGATCAGTTCAATTGAAAGAGTAAAATCAGTTCAATTGACGAGTCAACTGATTTCACCAGCCCAACTGAAGATCAGTTTAGATGACCAGTTAGGAGCATGAGTTAGGAATCAATCAGTTGCAGATCAAGACAAGCTTACCTAAGTGGATTCTAGCTACGCACAAAGATACAAAGCATCTGTACTATTGATAGTACAATAATAGACGTTGCAGCAAAGCTTAAAGCCAAAATATTTCAGAAGGTTGTCTGAAAAGTTGAGACACAAATTTCAAGGAACACGTTCAAGTTGCAATGGATACAATTATTGAGTCTCACTGTACGATCAGTTTCTCGCCTATAAATAGAAGATCAGTGAAGACCAATAACATGAAGAACAAGAACAAGTGTGTGAAGAAACAGAGAGAAATGACATGCTTATTTCATATCTGCTTACTAAAAGCAATTTGCCCAGAGGGAACACTTCATCGTGTTATCAGCTTAGATTAGAAGCACAATTCCCTCAGTGTGTGAGAACACTTTCTTGTAGTGTTCAATGTTCAGTTCTCTCACACACACACCACTACCCAAAATACAGTCTTGCACAAAGACATTAAACTTGTGTATGTAGTCTTTGACACACAGACATTAAACAAGTGTTGACTGAAAGGTGATGCCTTTAGTCTAGTCTAGGAGTTAAGTTAGGTAGTGGGTAATTCCTAAACTGGGTGGGTTTGTACAAAGTGTTGTATAAATCAAAGTCTTCTAGTGTATCTTACCCGAGGAGGTAGAAGGGGTGACGTAGGAGCAGTTTGAAACATCCATAAACATATCATGTGTACTTAATTTTTAACTTTTGTTTTCAACTGATTTGATCAGTTAGAGCATCCGTCAGTTCAGTTGTCATCATAACTGAACTAATATGTGCCACAACTGATTCACCTAATTTCAGTTATTTAGTTGTACAATATATAAAATTTATCAATTTTTCTTAACGAAGTATTACACCTGAGAGAATGTTCTCATAGGAAGAAAATGGTTTTATAAAAAGAAACTTGGGGTAGATGGAAATATAATGACCTTCAAAGAAATTTTGGTAGCAAAAGATATACTCAGAGGCAATGTATTGACTATGATGAAACCTTTTCTTTAGTCACAATGTTCAAATCTATTTGGATATTGCTAGCCATAGCAGCATGGTATGACTATGATGTATTTCATATGGATGTGAAGACAGTGTTCCTTAATGGTGAAATTAAGGAAGATATTTACATGTCTCAATATGAAGGATTAACATCAGTAGGAAGTGAGCATAAAGTATGCAAACATTAGAGATCCATTTATGAACTTAAACGGGCATGAGGAGTATGAACCTCATATTTGACAACACTCTCAATAAGTTTGACTTCGTTAAAAACCCTGAGGAATCTTTTGTTTATAAGAAAGTCAGTGAGAATGTCATGACATTCTTAGTACTTTATGTTAATGACATACTAATCATTGATAATGATATAGGGATGTTGCAGTATACTAAAGTATGGTTAGTCGGTAAATTCTACATGAAGAATATGGGTGAAGCATCCTATGTATTAGGAATACATATCTATAGTGATAAATCAAAGAAGATGATAGGCTCCCCAATCCACTTATATCTATACCATATCGAGAAGATTCTGTATGGAGGAGTCCAAGAGAGGATATCACTTAATTTGTCATGCTGTGACTCTAACTAAGTTTATGTATCATAAGACTGACGATGAAATTGAAAATATGAGTCACATTACATATGAGTATGCTATAGGCAGTATAATGTATAGATATCTACTCAACTTGATATTACTTTTGCACTGAATTTTACAAGCATATATCACTCGAATCCAGGTCCATTGCATTTGAGCCGTGAATGATATTCTTAAGTACTTAAGAAGAACTAAAAATTTGTTTATGGTTTATGAGAATTGAGAATTAAAATTGGAAGGTTATAATGATTCTAGCTTCCAATCAGATATGGATGATTTGAAATCAACATCTAGATTTGTATTCAAACTCAATGGAGGTCTTGTCTCTCGGAAAAGTTCCAAGCAAGGCATCATAGCAAATTGAACTAGTGAGGTGGAATACATAGTTGCATCAGTTGTAGCTAAAGATGATGTTTTGATGAGGAATTTTGTTCAATAATTGGGTTTCATTTATCAAGGGGTTGATCTAGTCCTAGTCTACTGTAAAAATATCGGTTTCATGCACAAGCAAAGGAAAAAATGTTCCATCAGTGATCCAAACATATACTGAGAAAGTTCCACATAATCTGGAAGATTATGGGAAGATGAGACATATCAATAGAGAGAGTCGCTTCTACAGATAACATTGTTGATCCATGAAGAATCACCTTCCAGGACCATTGTTTGATAAGCATCGTGAAGCAATGAGTTTGAAATACATGGGTAGTTGGTTATATGATAAGTGGAAGATTGTCAGAGTAGATGCCCAACGAGTCAAATTATGGCTTGAACCTTATTGACTTTTATGTAAAAACAATCTTTATTTTAATATATTTTACGATTTTATCTCATTTTGTCATCTACTTTATTGATATACCCATGAGGTCTGCCTTGCAACGTAAGATCATAAAACCCATTATGAAGTGTACGGAGGTTCCTACTAGATTCAATAGCCTAAAAATATAGATAAAGGTCGCTTGAGCTTAAGACTAGCATATATGATATAAACATCACGTGTTCATTGGTAAGTGCATAAAGATATGCATTCATACAGATGAGTGATCATTTGTTGATGCACTGAACAACCCTCTCTCGAACTTTCCAAGGGGTCAACATTTATCGAGTGGAAAAGTTCTTGGTTATTTTTGTACGCTATTAGTCCTTTAACCCGAGATAACGCGGAGGCTCTATGTACTAACATGCACTATGATCTGTTTACCGACTCTATTGAGGTCATCAAGTGGCAATGTTGAATGTAGTTTCGAAATACGTAGGAGTCAATGCATTGTGGTCGGGGATTCACCGCTCACCCACGTGTGTAGATATTTTATATAATCTGATGAGTTGACAGTGTAACGAATCTCTGTCAGAGCAATACATGTGTATTTTTTAAAGGTGTTTCTTTAGTTGTACATATCATGTCACTGTTATTACTCAAAGATATAGCACATCGTTATCGAATTCATTTGCAACTCTAGAAATACTAATGGTTGCAGATTCGATCTGGATCTATGAGTTGAAAAGACCATATTGTACGCTAACCATAATTTAAGGTTCTTTCAAGGACTATCAGTGATACCTAGGAAATCATGTGAAGATGCTACTAGACATTCTTGTCGTGATCCGATTGGTGCAATTATACTTGAGTTATGTCGTTCTTGATCAAGGGTTGATAAAAAGAATGACGCTAATTAGGGTAAGCCTGAATAATAATAATAAATGTTATTCTGAATCACAATAAAATTGTGAACTCACGACTAGCTGTGTCTCTGAACTATTGAGAGTCACAAAAGTATCGGATTACGTATTTTCGTTGAGATAGTCAAAATCAAATAGTTGAATTGGGCGACTGTAGTTTGATGGATATAAAACAGATAGTTTATAAAGGAATTTATAAGTTGATTTCATGTAATGGAAGATATGGAAGTTAACTTAAATACTAATTAAGTGTGAATAGTGAAACTGACTGTTTTAATGAAGAAATTCAAAAAAACTTGTAGCTACAAAAAATAGATCAGTGGAAAATTTTGTTTTCTTTGAAATTTTCATTTTTCATTATATGAACGAGATTTGTATCATCGACACATCGGCGTTATCTGATCGTCAATCGAAGTTATAATGAGTTCACAATTATTTATTTAGTAAATTTTGAATCTAGTAATTAAATAATAATATTAGTAATGGTGACTATTAAGTGAAAAATTATAATGAAACATTGTAGAAGAGTCTAGAATAGATTAATTAATTAATTGAGTAATTGAATAAAAGTTATTTAGTTTAAAAAACACACACACACACATGTATATGTTATTATATGTATAAATGGATACATATATTGTATTATCAAAAGTTGATAATAATTAATTATGTGTCATATTTTTAAGAGTAGGAAATACATACATGAGAGATTTTGAAAAAATGGAAAACAGTATCCAGATTCAAGAAGGATTGATGATTTGATCAGGAATTAAAACTTATAAATATTTCATTAACAGTTATATGAAAGGATATAACTTTTACACACAAATTTTGTCTACAAAATTTCTCTCTCTCACACAACTTTCAGCCATCCCAATTTTTGAAGAAAAATTTTCGGCCACTTCCTTCCACCGTGACGCCGTCAGATTTCTGAAATTACGGTGATCTAATTCGACGCAAATTTCGTTTTGATCTCTATTGCAATCTATACAAAGAACAAAGTTTCTGATCGCAAGACTTGATTAGGAGACTGAAGAAAGTTCATATGAATTTACACGAAAGACTCTATCTGCTTAAAAATAGGAATAGTTGGAGTCAACATTAAATATACAAAGGTAAATCAGATCCAAACACTCTATGAATGATTTCAATCATACGACGTCTAAGAAATGTCAAAACAAAAAAAAAATTTAATACTTTCGTCACGCCTTATATGCGATAAAAAAATACTCCAACAATTTCCTCATTGCTGAATTTTTTGCCAATTTCGTAAACACCGTCGAAGCCACCAACAACCAATTACTTAAGATTTGGTCCAGGAGAAATTGCCAAGTAAAGCTCCATAATAAAATCATTGTGGTGGGTCGAAGCAGCTCCCCCAGCAATCATGTTCATTATGGGTATTTCAACCTTAAGATAGAAGGAGATTAAAAAGCATACATAAGAATTTGAATATTAATACTTACGACAATGTAATTATGGGTATGAGTTTAACTTCAAATGGGTCCAGGCAGGTTTGGTTTTTAGAAAAATTAATGAGTTGGTTATGGGTTCAGGCGGAACTGACCCAAGCATGACTAGTCTTCGTCGAATCCGGTTAGACGAGATCCAGATTACCATAAAAATGTTAAAAAGACAGGCTGGTCATCCCTCCTAAAAGATTACATTTTCTATAGGTGTTGACTTGACACTACAACAAAAGCTGGTTTTTCGCAGCGCGCAAATTCTCTTTATGTGTCGCACATTACACGCTGCACAACTGCAAGATATTGAAAGTTCAAGATTATCCGCGGCGCGCATGTGCACACCGTTAATACTATTATCCGCGGCATGCATACGCACGCCTTAATATTCATATCCGCAACATACAAATAAATTATACCGTCGCTAAAATTAGTGACGGTTTTGCTTAAGTCGTCGCTAATTAGTGACGGTTTAAGATATATTGTCGCTAGAATTAGCGACGGTGTTTGACAAACCTGTAGCTAATTAGCGATGGATTTGTATAAAACCATCGCTAATTGTAGCGATGGTATAGTCATAATCCGTCGCTAAATTTTTTAGTAAAATAAAAAAAATTACTTTTATAATTTAATAAATCTAAAAAAACTTACAATCTGACTATGCTAACAATATTCATGATCTTAACTAACACTTAAAAATTTACCAAAAATTGAAGTGAAAGAACGTACCCTAAATGGAAACTAAAATCTTCTAAAAGAGAAAAATTTTAATTGTTGTGAAGCGGTGTGGAAGAAAATAGACCGAAAATACGGATATTTATAGACAATTTGCGATGGTTCTGGTATAACTGTCGCTATTAGTGACGGTTTTCTATTAAACCATCGCTCGTAGCGACGGTTGTTTATTGAACCGTTAAAACAAAACCGTCGCTATTAGCGACAGTTGTATATTCAACTGTCGCTAAAGGCGACGGTTAATCATATTAATGAAAAATGGGCGCCCAATTCACGTCATGCATATTAATGAATGCTACAAAAGTGGACTGTATTTAGCGACGGTGTTAAAACAGTCGCTAATTTAAAATTTGCGACGTTTTATTAAAAGCGTCGCTTAATATAGCGACGGTTTAAGTAAAACCGTCGTTAATTTAAAAATTACGACGGTTTTAATAATATAGCGAAGGTTTTAATAAAACGGTCATTAATTTAAAAATCTAAATAGAGCTCATTTTTCGCAGCATTCATTAATATGCATGCCGTGAATTGGGCGCCCATTTTTCGCAGCGTGCAATAATATGCATGTCGTGAATAATAATATTGACGGCGTGCGATTAATGTACGTCGTTAATGTCTAGACACGTTTTTTTTAAATTTTTTTTATCATTAACAGCGCACATAAACATGCACGCTGTTAATAATACTATTAACGACATGTCTTTATTGTGCACTGTTAATAGTGCGCTGCGAAAAGTTATTTTTGTTGTAGTGTGAGATGAGTCTCTGATTTACTTGTGATGGAGATCGTCCTTTCACTCCTTTCTACAAAAGTATGGGCACTTGCGAGCTTTTATGGAGAATCGTAAAATTCTCGGGCCCGTCCGCAATGGGCCTGACCGACCACTTTTCCCACGACCATGATGCAATATCGAAAATGGAGGATGAGTATGCAACTAGTTGAAAATTGAGGTAAGTGTTTAACACTCTTTCCTTAACAAGAATTTGTTTCACTTTGATGTTACGGTTTATGGCAATCCTCTCCCAAGATAAAATAACTCTTTTGCCAATAGAACATAGTAATTTGAAATAACAATAACCAGAAAATGAAGTATAATATTTTTTAATATAAATAAATAGATGTAGACAATATGAATACAATGGTGTTTAGAAAAATCTGATGCATAAGTGTTTAATGTTAATCCTTGATCATGTATACGTAGATATAAATTTGTAATTTGTAGGGACATGTTGTTTCATCAATGGTTTGTAAAAGTCAAATGAAAAACATCAAAAGATACCATTTGGATTCAAAGTATCATGAAAACTTACATTTTTTTGTTAATCAGCTTCACCAGGCACCTAGGCGCCAACCTTACGACCTGGATTGTTCTGGGCCGCATTTGGGGCATTGAGGCGCCTCTTCTAGGCGCATGGAATAATCGTTTGAGTTTTTCCTTCATCTTCTTTTTCTTAGTTTCCATTCATTAAGCCATAAAAATATTTCAACAATCCCCACATGAATAAAATTAATACATGAATGCATGTAATATAAAAATAAAGTATACACGAAAAAATTATATAACCTTCTGTTGTTCCTTATATATTTCTTTTTCCAAATTCATCATTCAAGAATGTGGTTTTGACATCTATTTGGTGTATCTCAAGATTATGCAAAGCTTCAATTGAAATTAGTACATGAATGAAAGTTATTTTTGAAACTGGTGAATATGTATCGAAGAAATCAAGTCCTTTCTATCTGTAGTCTTATTTTTCTACTGTTCCGTCGGGTTTATATTTTCTTTTCATGACTCATTTTCATCTCAATAGTTTGGTACCTGATGGAAGATCCACTAGTCTCCAAGTATGGTTTTCATAATGGATTCCATTTCTGTATTGATGATTTCTTTCCAGTATGTTGCTTCAGAACTAGACAAAGCATCTTGTAAGTTATTTTGTTCATTTTCCAGCATGTAGGTGTGGAAATATGGTCCAAAAGACTTCAAAGTTATAGCTTTTTTACTTTGTCTAGGTTCTTCTTATTTTGAAGTACCTTCGTTTGTTCTAGCGGTTTTCTTGTGAAGGTTCCATAAGAACTTCTAGAACCATCAATCTAATTTCATCTTTTTCTTTTTCTAGAGTTTACTTATTTCTTTTCTTTGCAAGGAAATATATTGTAATATCCAAGCCTGGTGAAAGGTACGGTTTAAGATTTTGTATGCTTATGGACTATTTGGTTAAGTTTATGTATAGTTTTGATGTTAAGAGTTGTGATATATGGTTTATAGTATTGTTGTTTATAGTTGTTGTGTAGTTGTTGTAGCATTGTTGCGATTTAATTCATGGTAATTCGTATGTTGAGCCAATTGTTATGAGGCCAATTGGAGTGGTTAGATAAGACATAGAGGTGTAACTTTCTTATTTTGAGTTTTGTTCAAATCATTGTGGAAGGTAAGCCAAAAGTGCCCCGAAGTGTGTCGTGTGTTTCGACGTTCCTCCAGTGACACATGTTGGGAGATTTAGCATAACTTTTTACTCAGACCTCCAAATGATCTGATATTTGGAGAGGTTCAAGAAAAGACATAGAGCTACAACTTTGTAGTTTACCATTTTTCCAAATTATGAAGGGAAGAGGCGTTTCGGAGGCGATCTTTGGAGAAGCTGTGCGCAGAGTAACCAGAGTGCACCCGCACTCTATTGTTCAGTGCACCCGCGGTGACCAGAGTGCACCCGCACTCCAAAATGTAGCGCACCCGCGGTCTACTGTTTCAGATTTTTGGATGAGGTGCCGAAGGCATAGCGCACCCGCGGTGCAAGGGATAGCGCACCCGCGGTCCGTGAACAGTAAAGTCGTGTTTTTGGATTTAAGTGCTTAAATACATGAGTTGGTTCACTTTTCCCTCATTTCTCTCCTCATTCTCGATTTCTTCAGCTCAAGGGAAGCTAGGGTTCCATTTTCTTTCTTTTATTTCTTAGATTCAAGCTTCTTGTTGGATTATTGAAGAGAGAACAAGGTTATTTTGAGTTCAAGGAGCTAAGGTAAGCTTGTGGCTTTGATTATTTCTTGGTTTATGGTGTTGGGAGAAGTCTTGGGTATTTAGAGTGTGTTAGCTTTATGAAGTTTATGGTATGGGTTTATGATTATTGAGATGTTGATGGTGAAGTTTATGGTTTATTGTTGTAGGTTGTGTACCAAGAGAGTAGATTCAAGGTTCCAAGTGTTGTAAGTGGAATTTCATTTCTTGTGCTCACATGATAATATATGTATTGTGTTTCAATGGTTTTAAAGTGTTATTCCCTTCCATTTGATTCATGCTATGTATTAATACACCTTGTTGTATATTAGAGGCATTTTATGTCTCAACCATGTCAAAGGGAATACAAGAGAAAAGATAGTCTTCAAAGTGTTTGTTTTAATGCCAAAGAGAGAATTCAAATGTTTTATTGGATTGATAGATACATAGTCAGAGATTGCATGCAATAAGTTGATCAACGACCATAGGCTTATATCCCTCAGAGTTATCGATTCATATCGATGGGATAGAGGCACAGAGACAGAGATACTATATAGATATCAATCCAACAGAGAAAAGAGAAATACCATCGTTATTGTTATTCATTCTATGATATTCGTGTTTCAGAGTTGATGGTATTTAATGTTTTCAAAGCCACGTTTTACAGAGTATGGTATATGTACATTGCTATGTAAGAGTTCCACTTGCTGAGTTTCATACTCATTTCAGTTATTCATGTGATGCAGATAAGAGCGACGGGCCGGGACGTTGATTGGAGCCGGGGTCATATGCATATGAGAGGGAAGGAAGAAGACTATTTTGCAAGTATTTTGACATGATCACAAAAATGATGTTTTGTATTTTGTTGCCTCATTTGATTGATCATGTATTAACTTTTGTTTATATATTGTAATGTATTTTAAATCCTTCCTCCCTTCAAAGAAAATTTTAAATTCCGCTGCTATTTTATGAAAACGGATCAGAGTGTTACATATATTTTCAAAGAACATTGTTTTCCTTTACTCAATTATAATGTCTCCACTCATTCAAAATTTTAGTTTTGGCAATCAAAACATTTTTTGGGAATCGTTTGATTAAAACACTCATAGAAGGTTCAGAATTGTTTACCTTTGCGTATTAACGTTGGACACCAAAAATTCTGGGATTAGTGGAGTTGGTACTTCTTGTAAATGCTTAAGAACGGATCTTATTCTTTTTTACCTCCTAATCAAGTCCACAATCGAAGACTATAATTATTGTTTATATCACACTAGATATCTTAAACAATTTTGTGTCGAGACTGGATCGCTGGAGTTTCAGAGATCCTGCGACGATGTGGCCATGAAATTTTTCTTGTGAAAATTCAAGGTGACGAAAATTTCTTTATGGAGGAGAGGGGCATAATTTTTGTCTATCAAAATCTGTATGCAAAACTTGTGTTATTTCATGTAATCCTTAATAAAATTGTAAGGTCTAAAAAATTCTAACTACTTAACCTGACTACATGCAATCTAGGGTTGTTGCTAAAATATGTGTTTAATTATTTTTACTGCATTAAATGTATGATCATGACATGGATAGGTGTTTTATTTCATAGTTTGCTAAGATTTCATGTATTAGGGCTTTTAGTAGTATTTCGAGCTCGAACGAGGAACGGAGACCGAGGACAGTTAAGGAAAAATATTTTTATTAAATAATTATTTTTTATTATTTAATATATGGTGTAATTAAGGGTGATTTTTGAAAAAAGGCCTTGGTAAGGCATTTTTACTCGCCGTGTCATATTTTAAACCGGTATGCAAGTTTTAGCAAGTCGGTGGACTTTTTGAAAGTTCAGGCAATATTTTCAAAAATGTACCAAAACGAATTATTTTACGAGAGTGTTTTTAGGCTTAATGGAATTATTTTATGCATAATTGGCCTAAAATTCTACATAATCTCATTAATTTTAATTAAGGGCCCATTATACTAATTATATTACGCCTAAACCTACCCCCAAAACACTAAACACCACCAATACCATTCCGCCGCCCCCCTCCCCATTCAGCAGCAACAAGTTTCAAAATTCAGCAGCTTTTCTCCCTAATTTTCTCAAGATTTTTCAAAAGAATTCTTCCTCATCTCTCTGGTGCACGTTCAATGCGACTATATCAAGGTTTTCAAGCGTAAAAATGCGAAGGCACACCCTCTACCTAGTTTTTCTCATGATTCACATCATTATATGTGTATTTGTATGTTTATGCATAAAAAATATCAGATATATCATTGTGTGTTGGTTCTACACGATTTTGAAACAAAAGCATGCATATTCTTGACATGAGGCTCACGATTTCTTGCTTGTATGTGTAAGGAGGCTGCTAAATCTCGGTTTATGGGAGGTGTTCATCATGTTGGAAGACGTCTAGGAGTGCAGATCGGCTTTGAGAATCGAAACATGCAAGGGCTGAGGGGTTTGGTCTAGGGTTAAGGCTCGATATGGCTAGACCGGGTGAAAGAGATGGGAGCAGCCGTGCATGGCTCGGTTCCGGCCATGGTTCAGACCCTGGAGAGTCAGCGTCAAGGCTGGGAAGGGGCCATGAGCTGCTGATCACAAGAATGAGGTCGATGGGAAGGTTGGATGGCTAGTTGGGTTACTTCTTGGTGTAACCGAGCGATCCGACGGGAAGGGGCTATAGGCGTGAGTAGGGTTGGTCCAGGAGGGATTCCACAGCTTGATCTCGGCCTCAGGATAGTAGTCTAAGGGCTGGTCATGTTGGTTCGGGTCTAGGGTCGAATTTTGAGAAGCTAGGTGCACTAGGGTTTGAATCTTGAGAAGCGCCGAAATTTCAAGCAGTTGGTCGAGGGTTTTCGAGGGTCTTAGGTGGTCTGAAACATGTGGTTTAAGGGCTGGTCATGTAGGTTCAATTCATGGTTTAATTTTGGAAAAGTTTGGTCGAGTTTCGGGTTGATTTAGATTAAAATCGGGACCCCGGTCCAAGTTTTAAAACGAATTATAGAAATTCCTGCATGGGTTCGAGTTTACGTCTAAGACATGATTATAAATATGTTTTGAGGTGTTTAAGGAGTTTGGTTGGCTTCGGGTCGAAATGTTGAGCTCCAGGCGTAAAATGTTAAATTAATGTTTTCCAATGGCAAAATGGTCATTTTGCACTTGGGTTGAGTTAGCAGTCCTGGCAGCGACCTGATCACCAAAATTGTGTGTTTAAAATGTATATGTTAATATGAACATGAATTTTTACGAAAATACGAAAAATACGCTTCATGCTTGATTTTAAGAAAATGTACGAATATGTATGATTTTTATAAGTGATGAATACAATGACATGTTTTTGAAAGAGGGAAGTTGGTTGTGACTAACACGAACACGAACACGAACACGAACACGTAAAGCTAAAGCTCAGTTGATGGGTAGTACTGTCGCTGATGTCTTCGTCGTCGGATGCCGCAGTCATAAGTTGATGGATCCATCGACTAGAGCTTATACGAAAGTCACAACTAATGAGTTGAATCAATAAAAGAAAATGAACATGTATATGTTGATATGATGAGATATGTTATGGACACGTTTGTGCTTTGACCTGTTATGTTTAAGTTCCTGATTTTAAGATCATGAAAAATATTTTAATTACAGTACATTTCACTGTTGCATGTTATGTTTATGTACTTGCTATCACGGTTCAGGTGTGTTGAGTCTTTAGACTC
>NC_133309.1:3620171-3860878 GCF_012295235.1 Primulina huaijiensis
TGTTAACAAAACTTGTTATTTTGTTTCTAATGAATTTACATAAGTCCGCATTAAGCTACCAAGTCAAAACTGAAGCAATCGAGACGCAAATTGAAAGTGTCAACTGATTGCCCAAACTGAACCAGTTCAATTGATTGTCCAGCTGATAGGTAGTTCAACAGAAGACCTTCAGAAGCCCGGTCAGCTGATGAAGAGCTCAACTGATGAAGAGTCCAACTGACCAGTTCAACTGAAGCAGTGAAATTAGTTCAGCTCACGAGCCAACTGATTTCACCAAACCATTTCAAGACCAGTTCAGAGCATCAATTAGGAACCGACCCGTTTGTAGAATACGACAAGCTTATCTCAATGGAATCCATCTGTGCACATTTAAGAAAAGCAATTGTCCAGTCAAAGGACAATAATGGACGTTGCAGCAGAGCTTAAAGTCAAGACGTTCCAGAATGACTGTCAGAAAGGACATGACACAAATATCGAGGAACAGACTCAAACTGCAACAAACACATTTGATGAGTCTTGATGAACGGTCTCGTAGCCTCTATAAATACAAGACCAAGACCATCAACAAAGTGTGTGGAAAAACATATACAAAGTGTGTGAAAAGAGGAATGCCACACTCAACTCATATCTGCATACAAAAGCAATCAGTCCAGATTTGAGGGAACACTTCAAAATGTTATCAACTTAGATTATAAGCACATTTCCCTCAGTGTGTGAGAACACTTTCGTGTTGTATTCATAAATCAGTTCTCTCTCTCTCACACACACACCATCACTCACATATACAAAAAATTGAGCATACTGATAAGCTGAGTGAGTCTTGCACAAAGACGTTAAACTTGTGTATGTAGTATTTAACACATAGACGTTAAATAAGTGTTGGCTGGAAGGTGTTACCTTCAGTCTAGACTAGGAGTTCAGTTAGGCAGTAGGGTAAGTCTTAAGCCGAGTGGGTTTGTACAAAGCATTGTATAAATCAAAGTCTTCTAGTGAATCCTACCCGAGGAGGTAGAAGGGGTGACGTAGGAGCAGTTGAAGTATCCGAACATCCGTAAACATATCTTGTATACTTAACTGTTTAACTTTTGTTTTCAAACTGATTTGATCAGTTCGAGCAGTTATCAGTTCAGTTTTAACCATAACTGAACTGATATATACAAGAATTGATTCCCCTTATTTCAGTTATTCATTTTGCACAAGTTAAAAGGCTTTCAAATCAGTCAGCTTTTTTAACGAAAGATTATTTCGAGTGTCTTTCGCTTGGTTTTAAACAAAACTCGATTTAATTTATCGGTGTTGACATTCTTAGAACATGAGCTATTGAAGCTCATGGAGAATATTATGTTTGGAGCCGATCCTTTAATTGGTATCAGAGTTAGTTGTTCTAAGAAGGACATTTGAAAACTGATATTTTAAAATCTGTTTAAAAAATTTATTTAAAATGGATTTCAAAATCCTCTTAAAAATTTTATATGAGTTTATCGTGGGAAGAGAGAAGATTGTTGGATCTGCAACTGACATTGTAGCCACTTCTCTAGACTCCGTATTTTTGTTGTTTTAGCAACTTGCAGGGTTTTGAGTTCAAACTGACAGCAGAGCAGCCAAACTGATCGGTGGACAAGATTTCAGTAGCCAGTCTACCAGTTCAGCTGATCAACAGACGAAACCCAGCTACGCTGAAATGCTGGATGATTAGGAGCTTAATCATCAACAGTATACCGCCACTTCATTTTCATATCATATCAAAATAGATGATCAATGCGGTTCAGCATCAGTTGAGTCTAGTTTGAGTCAGCTCGACAAGTTAGACAACACATATATCAAGTCCAAGGCAAATTAGCTGCTCTTCTGGCAAAAAGAGACTCAAGATCGATGCAGCATTTCAAAGCATTCAAGATAACCAGTTATTGATATATTAAGTTCTATTATGTATAAACTGACTGATACTTGATGTATAAACTTCTTAACATGATTTTTATCTATCAAACAGAGTGCAATGCTTATATTATTATCGGCACAAATATGATAATTTGGGTATAATAATTAGCAATTACAGTATCATATGTCCGGAATTGGATACATATAACTTGGACATTTGAACATAAAATTATGAGAAGCACGAAAATCGTCTTGATCCAAACTCATATGCATAGTAAGAAGTTGTTTTCTTACCTCTCACTCAGTAAGTGCACATATAAGTTTAGACCAAGACTTCGGTGCTCCTTAGATTTATGCGCAAATATCCAAATTATGTACACCATTTTGTACATGTTATACATAAATTGCAATATATTATTCTCAAATCAACATAATTTGTGCCAATAATAATTTATGTAGTGCATTTTTTTTTATGAGATTTGATATTTACACTATATTTCTTGTGTTTGTACTCCATTTGTGAATAAATTTGACACATTTTTTACATATTAAGTGGAGTGTAGATAACACAAAATGGAGTGTAAGTATCAATTCCGTTTTTTTACACATAAAAAAAACGATGGTAAGAAGCATTTTCCTACCTCTTACTTATTAATTATGCATATGAGTTTACATCAAGATGACATTGGTTCTCTTAGAATTTGTGCTCAGACATCTAAGTTATCTATCGAATTTAAAATATTTATACTGAAATCGTGATTATGATATTTTATATAAGGATTTTTAAGAGAATCACTATATATATGGGTTTGGATCAACACACCTACAATGTTCCTCACAATTTATACTCAAAATTTCAAGTTATGCACCAAATTCGATGTATTTTATCATAGAATTTTATCATAGAATTGCGATATATTATGCCATAATTGTCATATTTTGTTCCAATAATATAATTTTGCTAATGTCATTACTTGATACAAAAATTGAGTTAAGAACTTGTTTTTCTAACTTAAATTGGTTAATTATATATATATATATGAGTTTAGATCCACTACGCGATGTTCCTTATATACTCAAATTGCCAAGTTATTTACAGAATTCAAAAGATTTTATAAATAAAATTCACGGTAAGAAGTTTCTTTTTATTTTTTTTTTCTATTTCTTACTCATTAAATAAGCATATGAGTTTGGATTAAGACGACTTCGGTGTCCCTAAGAATTTAGGCTCAAATATATAGGTTATGTGCCCAAATTTGGAAATATTATACCAAAGTTACGAATTCTATGTTCGAATTAGCATATTTTGTTCCAACAATAAATAGGTAGTGTTTTGTTTTAATAAAAAAAAACATGATAAGAAGTAGTTTGATAATTAAATATGCATATGAGTTTTGATTAAGACTTCGGAGCTTCTAAGAATTTACGATAAAAATCCAGTTTACATACTTGATTTCAGACAAATTATTATGCTGAAATTTCACTATATTACCTCCAAAATAGCATATTTTGTGTCAATCATACATAAAAGGGGTTTTTTTTTTAAAATATTATAAATTAATTAAAGCATTGTAAAAATATGGCAATTTTGGAGAATTTGTAAAAGTAGTACAATCCGGGACTTACTGTCCCGGATTCAGATTTTTTATTTTTTATTTTTTGAAAAAAAAAAGAAAGTGGGGGTGGGTCTGGCACGGATTCTAAGAATCCGTGTCCAATCCATGTCTCCGGATTTTTATTTTTTTATTTTTTTTTAAAAAAAGGGAGATCGGCGACTGTTTGTGCAAAACCGTCGCTAATAGAATCCGCAACAGACTGTCACGGATTCTAAGAATCCGTGTCCACTTCGTGTGTTTTCTTCCTTTAAATAACGTTGCGGTATTCTTTCCATCATCGCCGAGTGTTTTCTTCTTTTAAAGAGAATTGCGGTATTCTTTTCATCGTCGTCGAAAATAATTGTTCCTCATATTCATTCTTGCATCTTATTTCTTTCATCCGATTTATATGCGCAAAATCCATCTTTTCTACTTCGATCATATATTAATATTATTTGTTGATTTTATCATCCATTTCATTTGAAGAGATACGAAGAGGTAATGTTTCAGATATTAGCATCGTCCGTTGATATTATTACAAGTTCCGTATAATTACGTCTGAGAAGGTAATGTAATTAATTTTTTTTAATATTTTATTTGTATTATTTATATTATATTAATGTAATTATAATTTTGTTCATTAACCTTATATGATTAAGTATAATTTAGTTAAATTGTATATTTTTAATATTAATCGTGATATTAAAAAATAGTTTGAATATTAAAAAAATAATAAATATGATTTTTTAATTTTTGAAAATATTTCAAGGTTAGTATTTTTAATATAAATAATTTACTTTAATATAAGAATGAGTTAATATTAGTATGCTTAATACTAATGAAATTATAAAGTATTTTGTTACGTTTTTTAAAATAATTATATATGAAATAGTGTTTAGTTTAATATACGTGTCATTTTTTATAAATTTACTATTAATTTTACTAAATTTTTAGCTAATTACTGCCACTAATAATAATTTTTGCCATTAGATCATTTTTTCTTAAAATATAGAACTCATTAACATAAATCAAAAAGTATATATATAACAAATCGAGAATAAATTTAAAATTTTCACGTAATTTTAACCTACGTAATTTATAACAAAATTAATATTATAATTATAGATATAATATACATAAAATTTCACGGAAATATAAAATCCGTAATTTATACACATATTCTAATTCCAATAATACAATTAAATATAATTCACGTAAATAATTATTAATAATAATAATTAACAATTCACGTAAAATTATTCTAATTCACGTAAATAAGTCACGTAAATAATTATTAATAATAATAATAATTCTAATTAACATAAATAATTATTAAAAATAATTAACAATTAAATACTTAACCATTAAATATAATTAACAAATAAATAATTAACATTTAAATATTATTAACAATTCACGTAAATAATTAGTCCAATAATACTTAAAATTCACGTAAAAAAAAATTTTAAAAATAATTATTGTGATTATTTTAATATTATATCACGTAATATAATTATGTAATTAAATTTCACGTAAACTAAATTTAATTATTGTAATTAATGTGATTATTGTATATATAAGATTATATCACGTAAATATAATTATTGTCATAAAATTAAGTTTTATCGTTAATTATTGTAGATATAATATATATCACATAAATTAAATATAATTATTATAATTATTGTAATTATTGTAGATATAAGATTATATCACGTAAATATAATTATCGTAACTAAATTAAGTGTTGTTATTATTATTCCAAAATTTCTAAATCACAGTATTATAATTGCAATAATTCAATTAATATTATACTTATTGATATTACTTAAAACTGATATAACGATCGAACAATAATAAATATTATTAACAACAAAAAATATCGTTACCTCTAATTATTCTGAAAAATGTCGAAGACTTACGTTACTAAATGGAAAAGTTGAAGATCGGTATTCGAAACAAAGAATTGCTCCCGCGGCTTGCTCGACTTCGATGCGAAATGAGGAGGAGGGCACCGTATTTAAATACTGGAAGTAGTCAAGGGAATTAAAAGTCAAGGGGCAGTCACGGATTGAATCTGTGACCTTCTGCCACGGATTCAGACTGCAGTTAATATTAGCGACGGTTTTTGTTTAAACCGTCGCAAACAGCGACGGTTTTTGATTAATAGCGACGGTTTGCACAAACATTCGGCGATCTCCCTTTTTTAAAAAATAATAATAAAAAAATTAAAGTCCGGAGACACGGATTGGACAAACGGATTCTAGAATCCGTGCCACCCCCACTCTCTTTTTCTTTTTTTTTTTCAAAAAAAATAATAAAAAATCTGAATCCAGGACAGTAAGTCCCGGATTGTACTACTTTTACAAATCCTCCAAACTTGTCATATTTTTACAATGCTTTAATTAATTTATAATATTTTAAAAAAAAAACCCTACATAAAACCATATCAAAATTATTTTTGGTTATAAAATATGATGAGACCATATCAAGAAATAAGATCATAGGACACAAAATATGGCAATTATGGTAAAATTGTCAAGATTCTGGATTTATATACATTCAAGACAAAAACTTGTCTGAGACGGTCTCACGGGTCGTATTTATGAGACTGATCTTTTATTTGGGTCATCCATAAAAAAGTATTACTTTTTATGCTAAAATTATTACTTTTTATTGTGAATATGGGTAGGGTTGACCCGTCTCACAGATTAAGATCCGTGAGACGGTCTTACATGATACCGACTCTACATTCAATTGGGTACAAGTCATCGAAATTTCAGATAAAATTAAGACGTTTCAAGGTCATGTTGGACCAATATCACATATAAATAGATGAGCAGAAAAGTAGAAAAACAAGTTTTTAGCAATATTTATGTTTGCCGATTAGACGTTACAAGAAATAGAATCATTAAGCACAAAATTTTAATTTGATACGTTTGAATTCGATATCAAATCTAGTCCAGGGCCGTAATATATATTGGAATTATGACAATTTATTGTACAATTATAATATTTTGTGCACAACGATCCTAAATTTAATTGGTAAACATAAATATTGGTAAAAACTTGTTTCCCAACTTCTTTGCTCCTAATACATGTGTTTAGTTCAACACTAGCTCGGTAGCCTCCAAATTTTTTTATTTATCATTTGTGCACAATTTAATAAAGCATATAGTATCTAAAATTTGACAATTTATACCATCATTTTAATTTTTTTGTGGCAATGATCTGTCTTTGTTTATATGCATAATGTAGCTCGCTCATCGAAGGAACTTATTGTTTTTCCAAGGTCACTGGTTTCGTCGCTTGCTTCCGGCACTTTGTCCCTCGTTGTTGCTTTCTTCCGGCTCTTCATCCTGCGATTTAGTCTGTTGGTGGGTTTCGGCATTAGGTGGGGAAATTGGGGGAGGGAACCAAATTTTTTTAATTGAAGGAGAATAAAAAATTATAGTGGGTAAATTGGTCAATTAGGGAGTTAATAGCAAATTTTATGACAAAAGTTTGTGTGAGACGATCTCACGGTCGTATTTTGTGATACAGATCTCTTATTTGGGTCATCCATGAAAAAATATTACTTTTTATGCTAAGAATATTACTTTTTATTGTGAATATCGGTAGGGTTGACCCGTCTCACAGATAAAGATTCGTGAGACCGTCTCACAAGATACCTACTCAAATTTTATTTGGTGTCAGGGAGTGCAAATAGAAGTTTCTTACCTTGAACATTTGGTTCTGTAGAAGCATAGTTGTAAAAAGCGCTCGCCTCGCTCGCTTAAGCGCAAGGCGAGGCGAGGCGACTAGGATGCGCTTCGGATTGATATGAAGCCCATCAGATTGATGAAGCGCACGCTTCTGGGCGCTTCTGTTGGGATGTTGGAGCGATCGCTTGTGCGCTTCTGCACAATTGTTATTTTAAATCTGCCCAATTCCAGTTTTAGCCCAAGTCCAGAATAACAATTAAATCCAGCCCAAGTCCAGAATAAAAATCTATAACGTTGCTTAACAATTCTGAAGTCCTGTTGCTGCTGTATCTCTCTGCGTACGAACCCTCTCTGCCTCTGCCTTGCCGCCGCCGCCGTGTTCACTTCTCATTTGCTAGCCAAAAATTGGTAAACCCTAATTTTAAGAATTTTGTAAAAAAAATTTAAATTGTGTTTTTTTTATTTTTAATAATTTAATAAGTGATTTGTATTTATATTTCAGTATTTAACCATGTCAAACACAACAATTCCATCAAATCGAAAAGACATTGCTTGGAATTATGCAACACTTCCGGATCCTAAAAATCCAAATATTGTATGTTGTTGTTTTTGTGCTAAAATAACAAATGGTGGGATTTATCGGCACAAACTACATTTGGTTGGGGGCAATAGAAATGTGAAAGCTTGTCCGAAGTGTCCGGAGCATGTTAAAGAAGAAATTAAAGAGTTCATGCAAAAAAAGATCGTTTTGAAAAATCAAATGGATGATATTCCTCATTTAGATGATATCGTTGATTTGGAAGAAAATGAAGATGATGTTGATATTCAAACTAAATTGAAAGGGAAACGACCAATGTCATCCGGCCCTACGGTGCAGGGTAAAAGATGTAAACAAGCAGGGCCTATTGATCTTTATTTTGCGAAAGATGTTGAAGAAATTGTCAGACAAAGACGTGCTAAAAGTAAAGGCCAATATGATGAAAATAAAAAGAAATTAAGAGAAGATGCGGTTCAGAAATTTGCTACGTGGATGTATGATGCCAGAATTCCTTTTAATGCTGTTAAATATGATTCTTTGCAACCTTTTTATTGATGCTATTGGGACTTTTGGAGTGGGAATGAAACATCCATCATATCATGAAGTAAGAGTTAAGTATTTGAAGAAGGAGTTGGCAAATACGAACCTGCTTCTCAAATCACATTTAGTGCAATATTAATTTATTTCTTAAACATTACTTATAGTATAGATACAAACTTTGAATGATAAGAAATTTAATCTTATATTTTTTTGTGTTTCAACTTTCAAGCTGATTGGTGGTCTTCTTATGGTGCATCAACACCTGAATTAAAAACATTTGCAATGAAGATTTTGTACCTCACATGCTCTTCTTCAGGTTGTGAACGTAATTGGAGTGTATTTAAACATGTAAGTTAGAAGTTTTTTTTACATATTAAATTTTATATTATAGAGTATGAACCTAACTTCTTACTTTCTATTTTTTTGGCAGATACATTCTAAAAAAAGAAATAGCTTGTCTCAACAACGATTGAATGATTTGGTATATATCAAATACAACAGAGCGTTGAGACGAAGATATGCCATGCGAGATAAGATTGATCCTATTTCTTTGTAAGAAATAGATGATAGTAACGAATGGTTGTTGGGAAAGTTGGATGATAGTGATAATGAGAATGATGATAACGATTTAGTCTTTGAAGATGATGATTTGCGTTGGAGTGATGTAGCACAAGCGGTTGGGGTTGGTGAAAGTGCATATGACTTTCGATCTCGAAATGCATCTACTTCAAAAGGAGCGTCATCATCCACTTCAGCAAAAAGAAAGCAATCTTCAGCTCGTACTAGTATTGTGGATGAAGAAGAGATCAACATTGATGTTGAGACTAAAGAAGAAGAAGATACCGATGGATACAAGTCAAGTGATGGGGCTGATGACGTAGATTTGGAAGATGTAGATGACGATTATAATGACATTTGATATTTCATCTATCACATTTTGAAAGACTTTTTATTTTATTGATAATATTTTGTTTGTTGTGGCGTGACGTAGATTTGGAAGATGAAGATGACGATTATAATGACAATTGATATTTCATCTATCACATTTTCAAAGACTCTTTATTTTATTTTGATTTTTTTGATAATATTTTGTTTATTGCGCTTTTTTCCGTAAAGCGTGCGCTTCGCTTTGCGCTTGAAGCCCCAAGACACTTGAGCGCTTTTTTGCGCCTCGCGCTTTTGACAACTATGTGTAGAAGGCAACAGTAGTTGAACAAGACAATATGAGATGCAGATGATCAAGTAAATCGAAGTCGGCCTAAACCAGAGTAAAATCGTGTCAAACTTACTATAGAGGAAGCTCTTCGAATGCGAATGCATATCGATGTTAGCTATTCGAAACATAATTTGCCCAATAATCTTGCTTACAAAAACAATTTCTGCAATACAGATGAAATCACTTCAATAGACAGAGTTTAAATGAGTTGCCAGTGAAGCTAGCACATCCATGCATCATCAAACCTATAATGGCTGCAACATTTGAATTCTTGCATCAAAATTTCTTCCAAAATATTGTGAAGGTTTTTATGCACTCACAGGTTTCTTAACAAAAGTCAAGCCCTTTTCGATATTGGCCTTAAGCTCAGGCTTAAGAGCTTCCAAAGCCTTCTGTTCGTATTCGGATAATCCTTCAAGATCCGATGTAATCACAGACTCAACCCCGTCTCTTCCAAGCTTCACCCTGGACGCAAATAAGGGAAGCTCGGTCAAATCAGACTCAATAAACGAGCATTCAAAGACATCATTATCGCCGTCAAGAGCGTGGAGTGACGACTCGACGAATCGTGCTGCAGCATATGCCATTGAAAGAGTGGCAGATCCAGCCCCAGCCTTAGCATCCACGACTTCCGTCCCAGCATTTTGAATCCTCCGCGTAAGCTCTTCCACTTCTTTATCAGTGAAAATAGTGGCGGGTTTCGTTTTCGACAAAAGGGGCAAAATAGTGATACCAGAATGGCCACCGATGACAGGGACATCAACATCCAGAAGCTTCACCTTTTTCTTCTCAGCAACAAACGTATTAGCTCTTACGACATCGAGAGCTGTGACACCAAAGAGCTTATTTGGGTTATACACCCCTTTTTGCTTCAAGACTTCTGCTGCTATAGGGACCGTTGAGTTGACGGGATTGCTAATAATGTGGATCAAAGCATCGGGGCAGTTTTCAGCAACGGCCTCGACTAAAGACTTGACAATATTAGCGTTTATAGTGAAAAGGTCATCTCTGGTCATACCCGGCTTTCGTGGAACACCAGCAGGTATGACTACAACATTTACACCCTTTAAAGAATCAGCCAACTCAGATGAGCCCGTGAAATCAGCAACTCCAGAAGGTGTGTTGCAGTGACTGAGGTCAGTAGCAACACCCTTTACATTCGCTACATCATAAAGAGTCAATGTCGAAACTAGTGGTGACATCTTGACCAGAAGGGAAAGTGGCTGGCCTATACCACCACCGGCTCCAAGAATCGCTACTTTATAGGCTGCAGAAGGTTGAACATAATTGTATGATCTTTGATTATGATCTCGAGCTTTTGGAGAACATGAGTACTTGAGTGATGTGTGACTTACACCACCTAAGAATGAAGATTGTGATGCACAATTCAAGGTTTTGGTAGAATAGAAATAGCTGCTTAAAGCCTTTGATTGTGAAAGCAGACCAATTTGGTGATCAGTAGACGCGGTAGACCTAATCGAAAAGGTGGTTGTTGCCATAACCCAAACTGCAAGAGAAACAATATTTATGATACAGTTAACATATCTGAGAGAGAAACAAATCTATTCAGAATAACAGCGGCTAATGCTTAAACAGTGCTAAAAGGAAGGAAAGGAAAATGATCCTTTTGCACAGTTTCTAAACACAAAAGAAAAACAGGCATAATATTGGTATCGAGGAGGATCCACTGAGATTAGGTATTCGTTTCATCATAAGATGATCACATCCTAACCCCGGCTACTCCCCTCGACTACATACATTGGCCTACCACTGCCTTCAATTCAAATAACGAAGGGGTGCGTTCGGAATCAGAGTATTCGAAATCATGTATTTCAAATACCCCTGGCCCATCCCTAGCCCAGATGGAAGGCAGGCCCATGACGGGCCCATGTATTTCCCTATAAATACAAGGTTTGAGTGACCAGTTGATTCATATTCACTATATTATTTTTCAGCACCCTTGGCTGCTCTCCACTTATAAGCTCAGTCTCTGACTTGAACGTCGGAGGGGCACCCTCATGTCACCCTTCTAACGGTCTTATTTGTGATTTCAGGCAGGGTAATTTCGACACCTGCGTCTGGACTAGTGACACTTGCTGGAATCGGACCCTAAATTTCCTGTGAGTATCAAAATCCATTTGACTTGTTTGGTTGAATTTGATTTCGGGAATCTTAAATTCACCTCACTAATGGAAGCAGCTCAAAATAGCAGACGATTAAATCAAAAATCCTATGTTATGAAAACAAGAGTGATAAAGCTTTGCACAACGAAAATCCCATTACGTTGCTGTATCTCAAATTTCGAAACAGGGCATTTTCATCAAAGATTCAAGAACATCAGGAAATGTTTGACCAATACACAATTTTTCAAAAATAAAATTTTTGAAAATTCAACAAAAACCATTCCATCAACATAAAAAGCCCATTTCCTTGATTCCAAGAACATATGATCTCAGAGCAGCTAAAATAACTGGGAATCCTCATTTCAACAAAAAATGGGCTAGATCTACACCTTCCATGGATCAAAAAACCTCTCTACTTGAAATTGAAAATGAAACAATAAACACAGAAACAAAAGATCGAACCTTTTCGACAGTTGAACTTTGTGAAACCGAAGAATCGCAACCTTGTACAGTGTGTGTAGCTGCTGTATTACTATATACGTCGTGGGAATCTACTGATGTATATATATAGTCGCAGTTCTTCGAACGAATTCCGCATTTTTTAAATGCTATTTGTCTTTTTTTTTCCCCGTATTGTGACAGCTCTTTGATTCGAATAAAGCATGAGTAGAGCGCAAAACATATTTTTTCTTCTTCACATAATTAAGCAAAACATATTTTTTCATTCTTCACATAATTAACAAAAATTGATGTTTTAATAGTGAAAAATAATATTTTGAACATAAAAATAATATTTTGAACTTATCGGATTGGAGATCCGTCTCAATAAGTTGATTACGAGGTTATTGTGACACCGAAAAAGTTGACGTGTTTGCGCCATGTCAGCATTCTATAAAAAAAGACCAAAACAAAAACAAAACGTAACTTAAATTATCAAAACCCGAATTTGAATATTAAAAGCATAAATAGTGAAATAAAGAACACAAGAATATCATGTTTTTAACATAGTTCAGTCAAAAGGCTTAAGTCCGCGGAGCCACGCCTAGATATCAAATAAATCTACTAAATATAAAATGTTATCATACAAAGACTTATTCAAACTAAAAAAAGGTCATCTTTTTATCGACGCTTCTATAATGAACAAACTTAGTATACTTCATTTGATGAGTGTCACTCGTCTTCATAATCTGCCTCAATCGAACTCCTTTCGATAACACGGACAATTCTCTCCCAAGAAAATCACATTCCTATCCCGAGTAATGAATCACGTTATGTTGAATGTGTTTGCACCATCGGTAACTGAAACCTCAAAACCATAATGAAAAAAGTGGTGTTGTCAGAACCTTGTCGTAACAATTGTCACAATGCATAATGACAAATATACGTTTTTTCCCACCAAAATTCGCATATTGCAACTGATATTTTCACATCATAATATAGACATTAGCAAACATATATCTACACGAAATCTCCTCAAAAAGTTAAATATCACATGTATCTCATCATTCACATATAGAATTTAGAAAATTTACAGCACCAACCTAGATATTTTTCCAATACTGGCCTATTCATCGATCTTATCAAACAAACACATCTTTTTCCTAAAATACAAGATATGATAATCAAGACTATTAACATCAAATCTGAATATATCAAAATGAAATATATGTATGTTATTCAAATATATCATGAGATAAAATATGTATCCTTACCAAAATTAAACACAATAAAATAATATCTCAATCTTGTAAGATAAAGTGACCAGGATATTCAAAACATCAAATAAGACAATTATCTTACTTTCAAAACAAGCCAATAATAAAAAATACAATTAACAAAATATACATATAAGATGATAATAAATTGAATGATATAAATAACAAAATAATATATAACTCCAATGATTATAGAATTCGAGCTAAATGATTGATGCAACAAATAGTATATTGTCATATACGTATGTATGTATGTATGTATGTATGTTCCGTGTATCCATGTCTTGATTAGATTATTGACTTATCTTCATTCCAGCGACATCATGATAATGATGTTTAATAGAAGTTGTCCCAAAAGAACTATTTTATTCAATTTCTTGTTGGTAACAATCAAACTAATTAATCATATATTTCAATAGTATCACACATTAAATCATGCACAAAAACTCTTTTGAGACGGTCTCACGGATCAATTTTGTGAGTCAATCTTTTATTTGGGTCATCCACACATTAAATCATGCACAAAAACTCTTTTGAGACGGTCTCACGGATCAATTTTGTGAGTCAATCTTTTATTTGGGTCATCCATGAAAAAATATTATTTTTTATGCTAAGAGTATTAATTTTTATTGTGAATATCGGTAGGGTTGACCCGTCTCACAGATAAAGATTCGTGAGACCATCTCACAAGAGACTTTCTCTTAATCATGATGTTAATTAGGAAATAAATTGTTAGCGATAGTAAATATAATTGATTAAAATCAATGTTACTCTCGAAAGCTCTTTTTTCATATTAAAAATTAAAATATAAAATTGTGCAAAGTTTTTTTTAAAAAAGGTTGGACTTCTCTTAATTAAATGTATATATGGTTAAAATAATTTGATAATTATAGCGAATTAGTATGAATTAAAACTTAGCAAAACCATGCTGTTAAAATTAAATAGTTAAATGGATATGGAATAGATTCAATCCTGATTTAAAAAATTAAAAAAATATTATAATACTGAAATGTTATTAAACTATTTGGTTACTGCATAATGCAAATTCTTTGTATTTTTAGGAATTTTAAAATTTTTCGTGGCACATTTATTTTATTTTATTTAGTTTTAGAAATTGCAACTTTTTGTCTTATGTAGCTTGTCCCAACACCCCCCTCTTTATTCGGCTTGTCTATCAATTCTACCATGAGATGTCAATTCATTCTTCTTCTTCTTTTTTTTAATTAACAAAATTTTGATCATTTATATTATCAAAATTATTTTGAACTTCCCGCAATACACGTCATATATAAAAAATTTACTTCTTTTTCCATTTTTCTCACGACCACGCACATCACGAACACGAGGACGGCCCACTAATAATTGAATCTCAAGGTAAGTCTAAAAAAGCTAACACATGAATTTGAACCATTCTTGGTAACATTATCCTCCAAGTTTTTGAATTGGTCCAAAAGAGCAAAGGCAAAAAAGGACAAGGATTGTTCAAATGTGGGGAACCAAGGCAAGAATCTTGGCTTCTAAACAATGATGTTTCCGTACATTCTTTTGTTCAAACCTGTCAGTCTCTTCTAAAACAGTCTTCAGTTGCTACTTTGACAGGCTTATGATTGGGATAAATCTTTACTTCTCAATATGTTATGGGGCCTTTTGTGCTTTATTGCTTTAACCCCAAAAGAAAACGATATGCAAATAAGACATTAGAAACACCAAGAGGCACACTTGAAGACAGAACTCTTATTCTTTCATCATTCCTTTTTTCAGCAAGAAGTTGTTTTTGTAGTGCAAAATATGAGCAGTATGGCTTGCAAGATCATCATCCTTCTCATATTTTTTTGTAATGGGTGCTTGTGTATTCGAACTGACCGAGCCTCGGGATTGAGAAGTACCAGTATACCACATGTTGATGCCTTGCAAGAATTGAATGTGCCCACAAGTATCGCGCCAGCACCTGCTATGAGTTTCGCTCCATATCAATCGGAAAAGAGAAGGTTTCGACGAGGACCAGACCCTATTCACAACAAATGTTGATGTATATATGCTGCAAATTCAAAGGCAGAAGTCAATGTAGAGATTATCATGGATGCAGAAAGTAAGGGTGATCAATTTTTGCTGCTTCGAAGTTTAAAGACAATTTTTTTTTCCAATTTTCAAATGTTTCTTTTGCTTTAAATGAATGCCGTCTGTTATATAGAAACCTCATTTAATGTAGCTTGGTCGAGTACGCAACAATTATATCAGATTTGCTGGATTCAAATCTCTTTATGATCTTTCTCTAGCTTTGGACGATTTTGCCATAATTCTCGTTTGTTAGTAACTTTTCTCTTATCACCAATTCGAAAATAGGGACCAATAAGCTCGCTCTACAAAATCTAATCAAGAATCTCATATGAACTTTCTATGAACAGAATGTGCCCAAAAATGGTATGGTAAAGAGGTACAAATATATATACATGATAGTCAAACTTTCTCTTCAAATTTTCAAGTACTTACTACCTTACCGTATATTTGATAGCGAGCACCTATGAAGTCAGTTGGTTCCTTAGACAATCTGTGATCGTCTGTACCTATTCTTCCGGTGAACATTCAACTGAGTGGACGATTTTTTTCGATCGACTGACTGCCAAATCATATCGACAGCATCACACGGCCGACTTGGATATTGGTATTCAAAGTGACTGCTAACTTCTTTCAATCTTTCCCACATTTTGGTCCACTTTTCTCGTGTGAGCCCTCTGAGCAAACTCAGGAGGTAACCCTTTTTCACAGCATCAACAGCTCTTACAAATATGCAGAATTCTGAATAATCGAGGATGTCTTCAAACGGTAGCTCAATTTCGTCACTAATTATGACAGGAACACAGTGACTAGCAATAGCATCAAATAGACAGTTTGATGAAGGTGTATCTCCAGCTATATTAAGGCAAAATTTGGACGAGGCCATCCCTTTGCTAGCCTGCTTTATCCCGTTTGCCTGAGAGCTTCCGAATTGGAAGTGTACGTCTTTCTCGTCCTTGAGAAGGTAGTATAGTTCTTGTCGAATAACGCCACCCTGAGCACCCAACAAATCTTCGTGAGTACAATAAATTTGTTAGTATTACTTGTTCAAAGCACTCAAGCGTAAGCTATCTCAGATCAGGAATCTGTGACAGTATTGATTTAGTTTTCAGGAATCAATCTAAGAGAAAAGATAGAAGGCCGAATCATTCACTTGTGATGAGAAAATCCACATCAACCGAAAGCAAAGGAAAAAACACATCAAGTACAATTATCATTTGTTATTCTATCCAAGCATCTAAGGATAAGTGGTAAGAAAATCCGAACCACATGTAATAAAACCATTAATCACAATAAAAAGTTAAAAACAAATATAAAAAAAGGTTCTTGATAATGGCAAAGTAGATACATAAACTTACATCTTTCCGATAAATTGCTCCTTGAAAATACACCAATGTGGGTCGTTCAATAAATGTAGCCGAATCCACAGATGGAACTGTCCGTACCATATGCTTGTAAGGAGCAATTATATCCTTGTCCAGGTTTGCTATTTCAACCGGGTATCTACCAAAATCTGAAAGCACAAACATTGCTGAACCAAGATTTTTCCGAGCAACCAACATGCTGTTTGGATGGTGTGCTACAATCAAATGATCCCTCCCGCTCAATCGTTTCCACTCTTTCCGACCTTTCAGAAACTCCACCAGTTGTTCTTGGAGCAACCTATCAACACTTACCATTTGCTTCCCATGATTCTTCGAATGCCGGTTGTAACTCAAAGATGAGAAGAAGGGAACAAATATTACTTCCGATTCGCTTGAATTCTGCACTCTAATTGCACCACATGGCCTCGTTACATCTTTTGTAACTGAGGCAAGAAGATCAAGCGTCAACCAGTACTCTGTACTATGTTGTAAATTTAAACCACCAGGGTAAGATGGGATTGAATTTTCATAACTCACATTAGGCCATATTTGATTTTTTCCTCCTTTCCAGCCCAATAACCCAAAGTGAAACTCGGTAGGCAAGTCATACATATACACCTTAAGACGAGCCCTATCCTTGTCACATAAATTCCTCTCATACATCTCCAGTTCCTCTACATTATTCGTCGGATTAGAAACTTGATTAGCCACTTCTTGACTGGCACTATCTTTTATCACCAAAGTTTCGGTCAGAGAGGTGCGGACATTTGGTTTTGAATAAGTCGATGCATTGTTAACGACAATATACTGAAAAACTGATTTAGCTATGAAAGAATCGTCACTCAACTCAAGAAGGGACAACGATGAGAGCATCAAAAGCGACACAGAAAAGGGAATCAGGAAATAAACTAGCCTTGAGGGCAGCATTCTTTTTTCTGAAACTGAAGACATCGCTTAATCTTTCAAAATTTATACTTTTTTATCAAGATCAAAGACAGTATATATAAATGGATCCTAAATCCCAAATTTCATTTGGCAATATTCAACAAAAATGGACAACCAAATACATTTTGGAGGTTACATACAAAACCCAAAAATCTTGCTGTCACTAAAAGGGACTCTAAAGATACTTGCAAGGTAAGGATTCCTTAATAAATTTAATATTTTTATCCTAATTCCAACAACCAGTCGCCTTCTTCATCAACCCCCAAAACAAAAACCAGAAATCAAAAACAATCTCTTGTCACCTCAAAAATCCTCTTAAATACATATGCAAATGCAGTAAATACATCCAAAAATTCAAACCTGCAGATACGTAAACAAAAACACAGAACCCATTTAGTGCCTTCATCGTTTACAGCTCTGCAAAAAGCAACAATACACGCACATATACATACACAAAAGGACTACTATTACTCAAATATGAACAACAACAATACGCAAAGAATCTGTTCAGCCCAGAAATAAACATATACATAATACTAAATCTTTTTTTTTTTTGGTTTTTCATTCATTTGGATCATCAAGATTCATAATTTTTAACGACTGAAAAAAGAAAAAAGAAAAAGGTGGCAAAGAAAATTACCTTCAGCTAGAGCGTAGAATCTTGACGTGGGCCACCTGAATGCCAGACCTCTTAAATTCCCCGTTTTCTAATCCTCCTGTGATGCAATTTGTTCATACGTACTTGTCTTAAATACAAATACAAATACAAATACAAATACAAATGAACTTAAATGACATAAACAATATTATTTATATATAATTGAAAGGCGACAACTGGTGCAGAAGGTCGAGAAGGCTATTTGCGTGTCCGCATCCCGTGTACGTATATCTATATATAATTTTAATATGTTGTTTATCTTGTCATAATCTAATAGATAAATATCACATCAACGATCGACAAACAACATATAAAAATTATATATATATATTTGATTTTAAAATTTTGAAATAAATTTTAGTTCAGGGATCAGATAATTCGATTGTAAATCTTATCAATTCATGAAAAATTTTATTTTAGAAAAACGCAACACTTTGGAATAATTTCGATGTATTTCGCACATTCATTATTAAATAAAAGTGCAATTTGGATTTGGTCAAGATTCCAAAATTCAACCAATTGGCAACAGTGGATTCGGGCTTTGGTATATGATCGAGATTCCGAAACTTGGACTCGAAATTCATTTCAAAGTCCTCTAAATTTTTGACAAATATTTTAATATAAAATTTTGTTTTAATTATTATTTATTATTAAAATTAATTTTCACAAGTCGAAATAAGTCATATATTAATTCAAACTTGATGGCTTTAATCAATTATTAGATTAAAAAAAATAGTATATTATATTTAAAATTTAATTAACGAATTTTGAAGCATCATGTAATCCAGAAGGATAACAGCAAATACATTGTGTACCAACACTCCGGACACAAGCTTCCCGTTAAAGTGTGATGTGATGTAAATTGACTTGTTATGTTTAGTCATCTCGATTTTAGGATTTTTGATAACCACTCTTCTGCCTTCATCAATGAAAATTACTACACAATCCTCTTGCATTTAAACTCACTACATAACACCAAAGTACACGTGGCACAATCAAATGAAACAAGAATATGTCCTACTTTGAAGATAGATTTTTTGATCGCAGCACTTCCTCCATCAGATAACAAATCATTCTCAATTCCTCATCATCTTGAATGGTCTTTGATAGGCTCGTAATAGTTTGCATTTTTGTTGTCATATCTTTCATTGTTACCACTTCCAACGTGCTTAATTGACACATTTTTGTGTGATTTTATTGTAGGAAGAAGTTTCTACTCTTGCGATAAATTTGGTCTAAAAAAGATGATTTTATATCACAATTAAAGTTGACGATATAATCTTAGTGGAAGATTTGAAGCAGAAAAATTCAGAAGTAGTTTTTTGACAAAGCGTGATCACGCCTTGTGACTACTCTTTAGCTGGCTAGTGAGAATCAATGAATTTTTATATCAAGGAAGAATACTAGATATAGCTTTTCCCATAAAAAACTCTATATTCTTGGAGGATATTTTCTAAGTATCTTTTAATTTTAGTGATTAGGTTATATTTTAGATTATTGGACTTTTATACTTTTGGACCCAATTTTTCTTTTTTGCCTACACAACTCAAGGGAAGGGAGGCGAAAAAATAAGATTTAAAAAAAAAAAAAAACAAAACAAAACAAAATCTCCCAACCTTCTCCAACAAGAACACACGTGAAGAGCAGAAAAAAGGGCGCAAGGATTTTCTCTCCAATTTTCTCCATGATTCTAGTACGTTTCCTTTATTTATTTATTTTTATGGAGATTGTAAACCGAGCCATGCTTGGCTAATTTTCTAGTCTGGTTTAAGGGTTGTTTTTACTGTTTAATTTATCACTGTGAGGTATTCGTTCTTAGATTTAATATGCTTGTTATTCTAAGTATTTGTCGATTTATGATTTAATTATATGAATATTGTATATCGATTAATCTGACAATTTAATTCGATATAAGATTTTCTACTGTTATCCATGAATTCAGTGATCTGTAATTGTCATTAACGATTGGTACATGAGTAAAGATAGATTAAGTGTGTTGTGCTATCATAGCATATTTAATCTAAATAAATCAACAAAACTTGATCTATCAATTTCAGCTATCTCGATTGTTAGATTTTAAGATTAACTGTTTTCACAAAACGAAAATGCTATTTTTAATTAATATGGAACGCTATCGTGCCCAGTTAGTTAATGATATGTTTTGACGGGATGCTGAGTTCGGTCAATTAATTTAGGAAAACACAAGAATTTTAGCAGCTATCCCTATAATTCTAAGGTTAATTGCTTAGAACAACTTGAATAAATTATTTGATAGCCGATGAAAAGTGATATAATTAAATAGTAGAATTCCCTTGAATCAAATATTTCTCATATTAAATTCTTCACTTTATTCTAGTTGATTAATTATCATTAAAATTTATTGTTTTCTTTTCTTGGATAAATTTAGGTTAGTATTTTATTAAATTCATATATCCCAAAATCCCCCCAGTATTTACATTTTACTCGAAATAAATCATCCTCTGTTCCTTATGGATTCGACCATGCTCACCATTACACTCATTTTACGTAGAGAATATGAATTTAAGTTTGGTGGCTCAACGACAGCACACCAAATTTTGGTGCCATTGCCGGGGAACGGTGCAAGGTTAGTTTCTTTCGAGTTTAGTTATTTTATTTTCTTTTATGCCTTGTTCTTCTCATACAGGTGAACTAGAATATATTCCAAAAATCGAGAAGACAACTAGAAGATTGAGAAAATAAACAAGGTTACGGGGTAAACAACCATCATCATCATCATCTCCTGGTTTAAACATAGCATTGGAGTCAACTGACACTGAAAGAGAATCCGATCTTGATCTCAACACTGAAAGAAACGAGAGTGACAAAGAAGTAATGGCAGAACCAATTCAAAGAACCCTCAGGGAGTTAGCTAATCATAATGTTATTCAGCAGTCATTTTGCATTCAATTCTCTACTACTGAAGCTACTTTTGAATTAAAATCGGGTTTGATTCATTTATTGCCTACTTTCTGTGGTCTTGCAGGTGAATATTCTCACAAACATATGAAAGAGTTTCATATTGTGTGCATAGCCATGAAACCACAAGGGATTACTGAGGAGCAAATCTCATTGCGAGCTTTTTCATTCTCTTTTGCCGACAAAGCTAAGGATTGGCTCTATTACTTGCCCTCTGGGATGATAACTACTTGGGACAATATGAAACAACAATTTTTGGAGAAGTTCTTCCCAGCTTCATGAGTAGCAAATATCAGGAAGGACATTTGTGGGATTAGACAACTGCAAGGGGAGACTTTATATGAATATTGAGAGAGTTTTAAGAAATTATGTGTCAGTTTTCCTCAACATCAGATTCTAGAACAGATCCTAGTCCAATATTTCTACGAGGGTCTCTCACTTTTCGATAGGAATATGATTGATGCTGCAAGTGGAGGTGCATTGGTAAACAAAACACCTCAAGAGGCACGAGCCCTAATCTCCAACATGGCTGCCAATGCACAGCAATTTGGGACGAGGCATGATAACCCTCTACGACAAGTTAATGAGGTAAGCGCTAACCCTACCAATCAAAAGTTAGATTCTTTGACATCTTTTTTGGAAAATTTTGTTGTAGAGCAGGTACAACAGGCCAAAGCTTGTGGAATATGTGCAATGGTTGGACATTGGATGGACATGTGCCCTACATTACAGGAAGATCCAACGCAGCAGGTTAATGCAATCCGTGGATTTCCTGGACAGCCTCAGCGCCGGTATGATCCAGATTCTAATAGCTACAATCCAGGATGAAAAGATCACCCAAATTTCAGCTATAGGAATCAAGGAGGTCAACAAGGATATCCACAACAAAATTTTAACAAACAACCACCACCTGCACAAGCCTCTAACTCGGGTATGTCCCCTTAGCTGAAAACACTCAAAACTTTCAACAGGAAATGAGGACCAGCATTCAGAATATAGGAAACCAAATCACTCAAATTGCTACGTCAGTTAGCAAATTGGAGGCAATGAGTTCCGGAAAACTTCCGTCACAAACAGTAGTTAATCCAAAGGAAAATGCAAGTGCCATAGTATTAAGGAGTGGGAAAGATATTGAGAATAAGTCTACTCCACCTACAAAGGATACTAAAGGAAGAGACACAAATGAGGATGTTGAAAGAGAATTTGACAAGCAAACGAGGGTAAATTCTAAATCTCCTTCATTTACTACTTCTAATGCAATTATTCCTCCATTCACTTCTAGGTTGGAAAATTCAAAAAGCTTGACTATGAGAAAGAGGTGTTGGAAACATTCAGAAAAATGGAAGTAAATATTCCTCTGATAGATTCCATCAAACATATCTCAAGATATGCTAAATTTTTGAAGGAGTTGTGCGTTAATAAGAGGAAGTTGATAGGTGATGAGAAGGTAAGTGTGTGAGAGAACGTGTCTGCGGTTATTAAGAAGTCACTACAAAAAAATGCAAGGATCCGGGTATGTTTACGATGCCTTGTGTTATTGGTAATCTGAAAATTGAACGTGCCATGCTAGATTTAGGTGCATCCATTAATTTCATGCCATATTCAATTTATTGTGCTTTAAATTTGGATCCTTTGAAAGAGACTAGAATGATGATTCAATTAGCGGACCGATTTAAGGCTTATTCGGAAGCAGTTGTTGAAGATGTCTTGGTGCAAGTTAAAGAATTTATATTCCTTGCAGATTTCTATATATTGCGAATGAAAGAGGACTCCACTGCGATGTCAGCCTCAATTCTATTAGGGAGACCTTTCATGAAAAATGCTAGAACCAAGATTGATGTGGAAGAGGGCACTCTTTCCGTTGAATTCGACGGGAAGATTGTGAAATTTAGTATTTTCGATGCTATGAAAAATACCCAAATGAAAATCACTCTATATGTTCTATTGATATTGTTGCTTCAATTGTGCAGGAACACTTTGAGGAGGAATACGAATTTGACAAATTTCAGATGCATGAACAGTTGGATGTCGAAGGAGGAGTAGCTGAAACTTGAGAAATTTCAGAAGCTGAAATGGAATCACAAATAGTGGTAACAAATTTAGAAGCCAAAATTTCAGTTCCTCACAAGAAGTTGTTGCCTTCTGTTTTACAGGCACCCAAATTGGAGTTGAAAATTTTGCCTGAACACTTGAAGTATATATATTTGGGTGATGATGAGACCTTGCCAGTTATCATCTCGAAGGGTTGACCGAAGTACAAGAAGGGCGGTTAGCCACAATTCTTAAAGAGCACAAAACTACAATTGGTTGGACTCTCGCAGATATCAAAGGCATAAGCCCTTCTATTTGCATGTATAGAATTCGTTTGGAAAATGATGCCAAACCGGTAAGAGAATTCCAAAGAAAACTGAATCTGGTGACGAAGGAAGTGGTAATGAAAGAAATCCTAAAACTTTTAGAGGAAAGGATAATATATCATATCTCTGATAGTAAGTGGGTGAGTCCGATCCATGTCGTACCAAAGAAAACAGGTATCACTATGGTAAGAAATAAAAATTGTGAGTTGGTCCCAACGAGGGTGAAAAATGGATGGCTTATGGTTATTGACTTTCGAATGTTTAATTTAGCTACTAGAAAGGATCATTTTCCCTTGCCTTTTATTGATCAGACTTTGGAAAGACTTGCTGGAAGAACTTATTTTTGTTTTCTTGATGGATTTTCAAGTTATTATTAGATAGTCATTGCTCAAGAGGATGAGGAGAAGAAGACTTTTACATGCCCTTTCAGAACGTTTGCCTACAGAAGAATGTCTTTTGGTTTTGTAATGCTCCAGGTAAATTTCAAATGTGCATGCTTAGTATCTTTTCTAAATGTATTGAGAAATGCATTGAAGTATTTATGGATGATTTCACTGTCTATGGGGATTCGTTTGACAACTGTTTGAATCATTTGTCCAAGATTTTGAAAAGGTGCATGGAAACCAATTTGGTTTTGAATTATGAAAAATTTCATTTCATGGTGACTGAAGGAATTGTGTTGGGACATGTTGTCTCCTCTAGGGGAATCGAGGTTGATAAATCCAAGGTTGAAATAATCACTAACTTACCATTCCCTACTAACGTTAAGGAAGTTCGAGGTTTCTTGGACATGCAGGTTTTTACCACAGGTTTATTAAGGATTTCTCTAATATTGCTCTGCTAATGTCCAAGCTACTCCAAAAGGATACACCTTTCAACTTTGGGGAAAATTGCAAGGAGGCTTTTGACAAACTAAAGAACATGTTGACCATAGCGCCCATAATCCAGCCACCTGACTGTAATTTGTCTTTTGAAATCATGTGCGATGCAAGAAATTATGCGGTGTGAGCTGTTCTAGGCCAGCGAATTGACAAGAGAGTCATGTCATATATTATGCTTCAAAAAAATTGGATCATGCACAGTGCAACTATACCACTACGGAAAAAGAGCTCTTAGCTATTGTTTTTGCCCTGGATAAATTTCGATCATATTTGATTGGCTCTAAAGTAATTGTGTTTTCTGATCATGCAGCATTGAAATATCTACTGGCCAAAAAGAAGTCAAAACCGAGGTTTATAAGATGGATACTCTTATTTCAAGAGTTCGACATCAAAATCAAGGATAGAAAAAGAACTGAAAATCCAGTCGCTGATCATCTGAGCAGACTGGTGAAAGACGAATATGTTTTGCCTATTTCTGAAGTTTTTCCAGATGAGAAATTGTTTGAAGTGAAAGGTGCGAATCCTTGGTATGCAGACATTGTTAATTATTTGGTCACCAGAGTTTTACCTAACACTCTTAGTAAATCCCGCAAAGTAAAGATTCGTTGTGAAGCAAAATATTATGCGTGGGATGAACCTCATTTATGGAAGTTTTGTGCTGATCAAGTGATTAGGAGATGTGCTCCTGAAAACCCGTCGAAAAACGTCGCCTCTTTCACCGCTGAAATTGTCGTCTTCTGCCGCTCAAAAGTAAACATTGATTGATGGGTTTTGTTCCTTATGTCTTAAGCTTTCTTCTGGTACAACTTTAGCAGATTTTCGAGAACCCCCTGTTTTTCTGCGTAATTCCGATTTTCTTCTCCGGCAAGTTTGCCGCCTATTGCCGGTTAGCTTCGGTTTAGGCTCGATTTTAGCCACTGTTATTGGAAGTATAAGATGTATCGGTGCGAATTGTTCTCTATGTGAATTTAATTTAATTTCGACTCAAATATTGTATCAGTATTCATTAATTATTGGGTTATTGTTGTAGGTTCCGGAATTGTGCGAGTTGGAGGTATAATATGGTGAACCTAGAATTTATCGTAGTCGCTTGAATATTAGTTTAGTGTCATTTAAAGCTAAAAAGAATATTTTGCGGTGAATTAAAATAGAAATAATTGATTTTAAGCATTTTAGTCGAATATTAGAATTTTAGGAATTTAAAATGCCTAAATAGTTGAAATTGGATTTTTAGTGAATTTAAATGGTTGTGAAATTTTTATATGATAATAAGACCATTTAAATTAATATTCAGGTGATTTGTCTAAGTTGGCATTTCCAGGACTTTCTTGAGGATTTAAGTTACTGGTAATTAGTTGAGGTGTGTAGAGATCAGTTATTTTCACAATGTCTGACAGAGGCATCTGTATGATTTATTTGCTATTTGTTGATTTATGTGATATTATATGTTGACTCGCATATTATCAGTTAGTAATTGATGTGCAAAATAAAATAAAATATTTCTTTTGTTCACACACATTTTATTTTAGTTAAACACATCAATATCACTGAACATATCATATCGAGCCTATCTGTTATTGAGATCCGTTATATATATGATATGATATGGTGTCATGGAGATGTTTGGCTACCTTGATTCGGTCCGGCTTAGGTAGTTGCTGGCTTCGAGGCTAGGCCATATCCCAGGCACGGTCCGCTGAGTCGTGGACCAGCTCGAGCATATATGTATGATTGTTGATATCGATCATTTGACTCCTGATATCCTGATATCTTGCATCTATTCATGCATTGCATTCATGCATGGCATCATTGCATTTCTGTGTCATATATCGTGGTTGCTTGATGTCTTGTACTAGGGTTGCTGACCCCCGAGATGGGGCTGTCGTGTCTTTTGTGTGTGGACATGACAGGTGGTACAGGTGGTTCGACCTCAGGCGCTCGAGAGGAAGCCTCATNTCTTGATGAGCATTTATTTCCACTTCTTTCGTTTCCTTGGTATGTTGATTTTGCAAATTGTAGTGACATCTTCCAACAAAATTTGTCCTTCTATCAAAGAAAGAAGTTTTGTCCAATGTTAAGCATTACACGTGTCTTCTTTAAGATTTGTGCGGACAATATTATTAAGAGATGTGTTCCTACAGAAGAGATGAAATCCATTCTGAGTCATTGTCATGATCGAGAGGTAGGTGGGCATTCGGCCCAACGAAAACTATAGCAAAGGTAATCAAATAAGGTCATTTTAATTCATTTATTATTTGATTTCGGACTACACAATTACTTACCATTATTGATGACTTCTCGAGGTACAGGTATGTGCATTTAATGAAATACAAGTCTGAAGATTTTAAAAAGTTCAAAGAATTCAAAAATGTAGTGGAGAAATAGCTAGGAAAAAGTATTTAAACTCTTCGATCTGATCAAAGTGGATAATACTTAAGTACTGAATTTCAAAACTATCTTAAAGAGAATGAGATTCTTCCACAGTGAACCACACCTATCACACTACGTTGAATGATATGACAGAACGTCGTAATCAAACATTGATAGACATAGTTCAATCTATGATAGGATTCACTGAATTGCCACTATACTTTTGGGAATTTGTGCATAAGACTACGGAAATGTTGTTGAATCAAGTCCATACAAAGGTATTGGATAAAACTTTATATGAGATATGGATGAGAAAGCCTCCCAAATATTCTTTCTTAGGAATATGGGGATGTCCTGCTTATGTGAAGCAGACAGTATTATACAAATTGGATAGAAGAGCCAATTTGTGCTACTTTGTGAGAATCCAAAGAATTCTGTTGGATATTATTTCTATGATCCCGATGAAAAAAAGTGTTTGTTTCAAAGAATGTCACCTTCTTAGAGAATATTTTTTTATTAGATAGAAAAGGTGGGAAGATAGAGCTAGAGGAGATACGAGAAACACTCACTCCTAAAATAGTAGCATCCACACCCCAACAACCAGTTGAATAGACACAAACTCCTAGGAGATCCGAAAGGGTCTCAAGACCGCCTAGGACGATGAACATGCTTCTTGAAAAGGGTCAAGATGGGTCATTCCTAGTTGTGATCTAAGAAACTTCAAAGAAGCATTATCATATGTCGATTCATCCAAATGGCTTGAAATGCAGTACGAGATGGGAAACATGTATTCAAATCAAGTATGGTCCTTAATAGATCCACCTTAGGGAATTAAGAATACAGATCTATAGGATAGATCAAAGAGGATGCTAAGGCTTAACCAATCCAATTATATCAATACCATACTGAGGAGATATTATATGGAGGAGTCTAAGAGAGGATATCTCATAATGTGTCATGGAGTAACTCTATATAAGTCTATATGCCCTAAAATTGATGAGGAGATAGAAACCATAACATGCATTTCATATGCATCTGTCATTGGCAGTATTATGTATGGTATGATAACTATACGACCTGATATTGCATTTGCAATGAGTGTTGCAAGCAGATATCAGACGAATCCGGGTCCATTACATTGGAAGGTCGTGAAGGATTTTCTTAAATATTTGACAAGGACTAAGAATTTGTTCATGGTTTACAGGAATAGAGAATTAAAATTAGAAAGCTATACTAATTCTAGCTTCAAATCAGATGTGGATGATTTGAAATCAACATCTGGATTTGTATTCAAGCACAATGAAGGTGATATCTCTTGGAAGAATTCCAAGTAAGATACTACAGTGGATTTAATCACTGAGGCCGAATACATAGCTACAGCAAATGAGGCAATTTGGATGATGTATCTTTTTTAAAATTTAGGAGTCATTCCTCAAAAATTTGATCCAATCCCGGTCTACTTTGACAACACTTGTGTCCTTAGGCGATCAAAAGAACTGAGGTCTCATCAGTGATCCAAATACATACTGAGGAAGTTTCACATAATCTGAGAGATTGTGGGAGGAAGAGATATCAGCAGAGAGTATCTCCTCTGAAGATAAAGTTGGTGATTCACTTACAAAACCCTTCTAAAGATCATTGGTTGAGAAGCATCATAAAGCAATGGGTTTGAGATCTATGGGTAGTTGTCTATAGACAAGTGGGAGATTGTTAGAGTAAGTGTCTATCTAGTCAACTTATATATTGCGATTTATTGACTCTTATGAAAGTACCATGAGGCTTATCTATCAACGTATGATCATGAACTCATTAGGAAGCATATTGTATATTCTAAACTGGTTCACAGTTGATTCAACCACATAAAATAAGGATAAAAGTTGCTCGAGCTTGAGACTATCATTTGTGATGTAAATGTCATGTTTCTTTTGTAAGGACATGGAGATATCTATTCATATAGATGTGTGACCATTTGATGAGATATTTAACTACCCTCCCTAGGGCTTTTCATGTGGTTATCACTTATCGACTGGAATAGCTCGTGGTTATAGTTGTACACTATTAGTCTTTTGATCAGAGACAACGTGGATGCTCTACGTACTAGCTTACACTTTGATCCGTTTAAGGACTCTATTGAGGGTCATCAGATGGCAAGGTTGGGTGTAGTTTCGAAATATGCAGAAGTCAATGCATTGTAGTCGGGGATTCATCGCCCACCTACGGGTGAAGATATCACATGCTATCTGATGAATTAATAGTACAAAAAATCTCTGGCCAGAGTAAGACGTGCATTTTGGAAAGGTGTTTTCTCAGTTACACATACAATGCCGCTATTATTACTCAAAGTGTTGGAACTTTTCAAGTTCGCAATCTTTGCTTAATTTTGATGTTAACAAAACTTGTTATTTTGTTTTTAATAACCTACCTTAGTGCGCAGATAGCTGAAACTGAAATGATCAGTTTACGAGCCAAAACTGAAGCTATCGGAGATGTTAACTGAAAGAACCAACTGATCAAACGAACTGAACCAGTTCAACTGATGCATCGCAACCAGCTAAACTGAATGTCCAGCTGATAGGTAGTTCAACAGAAGATCTTCAGAAGCCCGGCCAGCTGATGAAGAGTTCAACTGATGAAAAGCCCAACTAACCAGGTAACTGAATCAGTGAAATCAGTTCAGCTGACGAGTCAACTGATTTCACTAGATCAGTTCAAAGACCAGTTGCTGATCAGTTTGAAGCACCAGTTCAGAACATCAGTGAGGAGCAATCAGTTGCAGATCACGACAAGCTTACTTAATGGATTACAGCTGTGCGCAAAGGTACAAAAGCAATTGTACTATCACAGTACAATCATGAACGTTGCATCAGAAGCTTAAAGCCAAAAGTTCCGGAATGGATTCCAAAGAACAAATTCAAAATGCAACAGATACAATAATTGAGTCTCACTGTACGATCAAGCTTCGGGCCTATAAATAGAAGATCAGTGAATACTCAGCAATAACGATATATATATACACAGTGTGGTTAAAAGAGAGAACACAAGAAAAGAAGAGAGGGTACGCATATTGCATATCTGCTTTGAAGAAGCAATCAGCCCAGTCGAGGGAACACTTCAAAGTTATATCAGCTTAGATTAGAATTTTATTTCCCTCAGTGTGCGAGAACACTTTCGGGTAGTGTTCATTGTTCAGTTCTCACACACACGCACACACCACCACCCAAATTACAGTCTGGCACAAAGACAATAAACTTGTGTATGTAGTCTTTGACACATAGACGTTAAAGAAGTGTTGGCTGGAAGGTGCAGCCTTCAGTCTAGACTAGGAGTTCAGTTAGGCAGTGGGTAAGCCCTAAGCTGTGTAGGATTTATACAAGGTGTTGTATAAATCTAAGTCTTCTAGTGTATCCTACCCGTGGAGGTAGAAAGGGTGACGTAGGAGCAGTTGAAGTCTCCGAACATCCATAAACATATCCTGTGTCTTTTAACTGTTTAACTGCTTGTTTTGTTCTTAACTGATTTGATCAGTCCAGTTGATATCTGTTGGAACTTTTCAAGTTCGCAATATTTGCTTAATTTTGATGTTAAAAAAACTTGTTATTTTGTTTCTAATAATCTACCTTAAGTGCGCAACAGCTGAAATAGTCGAAACGGAAGCGATCGAGATGCTAACTGAAATCGCTAACTGATCGCACGAACTGACCAGCTAAACTGATGAATCGTAAGAGCAGTTCAACTGATAAAGAGTCCAGCTGACCAGTTCAACTGAATCAGTGAAATCAGTTAAGCTGAAGAGCCAACTGATATCACCTCACCGCAACAAGACCAGTTCAGAAATTCAGTTAAGTGCAGACCAGTTGCGGCATTCGACAGCTGATCTTAGTGTATTCCAGCTGTGCGCAAAGGTACAAAAGCAATTGTACTATCACAGTACAATTATGAACGTTACATCAGAAGCTTAAAGCCAAAAGTTCCGGAATGGATTCCAATGAACAAATTAAAAATGCAACGGATACAATAATTGAGTCTCACTGTACGATCAAGCTTCGCGCCTATAAACAGAAGATCAGTGAAGACTCAGCTACAATAACAACATACACAGTGTGGCTAAAAGAGAGAATACAACAAAGAAGAAGGGCACGCATATCGCGTATCAGCTTACAAGAAGCATTACGCCCAGTTGTGAGGGAACACTTCAAAGTTATATCAGTTTAGATTAGAAGCTTATTTCCCTCAGTGTGTGATAACACTTTCGGGTAGTGTTCATTGTTCAGTTCTCACACACACGCACACACACACCACCACCCAAATTACAGTCTTGCACAAAGACAATAAACTTGTGTATGTAGTCTTTGACACATAGACGTTAAACAAGTGTTTGCTGGAAGGTGCTGCCTTCGGTCTAGACTAGGAGTTCAGTTAGAGAGTGGGTAAGTCATAAGCTGTGTAGGATTTGTACAAGGTGTTGTATAAATCTAAGTCTTTTAGTGTATCCTACCCGTGGAGGTAGAAGGGGTGACGTAGGAGCAGTTGAAGTTTCCGAACATCCATAAACATATCCCGTGTCTTTTAACTGTTTAACTGCTTGTTTTATTCTTAACTGATTTGATCAGTTCAGTTGATATCAGTTCAGCTCTGTCCATAACTGAAATGATATAAGCTCTAACTGATTTTCCCGTAAATTCAGTTCTTCAATTGCACAGTATATNCCGAATCGGCAGGTGGTAAGACATTCATCCCCTTTTCCATTCTAGCCCTTTTTCGCCCCGACGAAGGTGTGTTGGTATGATCGTGAGCTGACCCTGACGAAGAACTTCGGTTGCCTAATTTTTTATGCGATGCTTGAGAACCCCGACGCATTCTATCAACAAATTATACTACTCCACACGATTCTCCCACAACCAACAACATACATGAGTCACAAGCACAAATACAGAAAGAAATAATAGGCACACACAGTGATATCCAATTGCAAGTGAAACGAATAATTTAACAAGACACCATATAAACACCGATAATCGAAATATGAGGGGTAGGAAAGATATCACCTAGAGTGGCGTGGCGACTGTGCGGGATGCTGCGGTGGAATGGTACCAGTGGTTGAGCGAGAAGATGGTCGTGTAAATGTGGGCTGGTGGGCTAACGATGTTGTGGGAGATGCGGTCGATGTTCCGTGCACTGTTGTGGAACGGAGCTGCGAGATGTTGTGTTGAAGAGATGATGCTGTGCGAAGGTGGCTGCGAAGTGGGTTGGTGCGAAGATGAGATCGGTGTGCCGTGGCCTGGTGTGCAGAACGGAGAGATGGAAGTCGACGGAGAAGAAGAGGAAGCCTGCGAAAAATTGAGAAGGGGAAACAAAAATAGGGTAAGGAAAGTGTAAACGCTATTTCTATTTCATTTTAATTCAATTACTTCAATTTTATTTATTTAATTTCTATTTGCAAACCCTTTTATTTTGTTTAACATCAGAAGAGGTATTCGGGTAGGGCGTGATCATGCCTTAGCCGAATACATCTACCAACTATGAGGGACCGTTATCCTAATCATAATTTATTAACATGCAATCATGATTAATCAGTAAACAACGGAAATTGAGTTAAAAATTTGCGTTTGGGCCTATAAAAATTTCGACGTGACCTTCCTATAAATATGACATACCAGGAAATCAAATACTTAAAATAAACAACATATGCCCTCAATAAACACAACAACATAAACATGTGCCAACCAGACACAATCACGACATATACAAACCAAAATATCATAGAGCCGACAAGGCTCAGTAATACCACAATACAATCCTCCAAATATATACATTTACTATCTGGGAGACAGCAACACTACGCAGTACCTAAATACAACTGAGCTCACTCTCAAGGAGCTCTAGTACTTCCTGAGGCTTCCTCTCGAACGCCTGAAGTCGAACCACCTGTACTACCTGTCATGTCCACACACAAAAGATACGACAGCCCCCTCTCGAGGGTCAGCAACCTTAGTACGAGACATCAAGCAACCACGATATATGACATAGAAATGCAATGATATCATGCATGAATAGGTGCAAGATTTCAGGATACAAGGAGTCAAATAATCGATATCAACAATCATACATATATGTTCGAGCTGGTCCACGACTCAACGGACCGTGCCTGGGATATGGCCCAGCCTCGAAGCAAGCAACTACCTAAGCCGGACTGAATCAAGGTAGCCAAACATCTCTATGACACCATATTATATCATATATATAACGGATCTCAATCAAAATATAACTGGATCTCAATAACAGATAGACTCGATATGATATGTTCAGTGATATTGATGTGTCTAACTAAAATAAAATGTGTGTGAACAAAAGAAATATTAATTTTATTTTTCACATCAATTACCAACTGATAATATGCGAGTCAACATATAATATCACATAAATCAACAAATAGCAAATAAATCATACACATGATCATCAGATGCCTCTCTCAGACATCGTGAAAATAACTGATCTCTACGTACATCAACTAATTTATCAGTAACTTAAATCCTCAAGAAATTCCTAGAAATGCTAACTCAGACAAATCACCTGAATATTAACTTAAATGGTCTTATTATCATATAAAAATTCCACAACCATTTAAATTCACTAAAAATCCAATTTCAGCTATTTAGTCATTTTAAATTCCTAAAATTCCAATATTCGACTAAAATGCCTAAAATCAATTATTTCTATTTTAATTCATCATAAAATATTCTTTTTAGCTTTAAATGACACTAAACTAATAGTCAAGCGACTGCGATAAATTCTAGGTTCACCAGATTATACCTCCAACGCGCACAATTCCGGAACCTACAACAATAACCCAATAATTAATTAATACTGATACAATATTTGAGTCAAAATTAAATTAAATTCACATAGACAACAATTCGCATTGATACAACTTGTACTTCCAATAACAGTGGCTAAAATCGAGCCTAAACCGAAGCTAACCGGCAACAGGCGGTAAACTCGCCAGAGAAGATAACCGGAATTGCGCAGAAAAACAGTGGGTTCTCGAAAATTTGCAAAAATGGTACCAAAAGAAAACTTACGACATAAGGAACAAAACCCTCAATCAATTTTTACTTTTGAGCTGCGNTTATGTTGTGTTTATCTTTTCTTCTTTTAGGTTCGAAACTTGAACCGATCTATTTTATTTCAACTCTTGTGTGCTATAAAATTTAAATATGCATTTTAATATCGTCTATAAACTGATATTTTCTAATACATGTTTTAAACACAAAATTTAATTATTTAGCTTTTTTTTTGTTTTTTGTTTTTTTTAAATAAAAAAACAACAGTGGATGTGTTCGGGCAAGGCGTTATCACGCCTTGTCGAAAGACATCTACTGTGTTGCGGCTACAGAGGAAGTATACGAACAAGGCGTGATCACGCCTTGTTAAAAGACTTCATCTGCGTTTAGGACTCCCTTTTTTTTACCAGAAGAAGTTTTCTTATAAGGCGTGATCACGCCTTGTTAAAAGACTTCATCTGCGTTTAGGACTCCCTTTTTTTTACCAGAAGAAGTTTTCTTATAAGGCGTGATCACGCCTTATAAAAAGACATCTTCTGCCCAAAAGTAACAACAACTTATAAATTTAAGAACAAAAATTTGGGTTGCCTCCCAAAAGCTCAAATTTTTTACGTCGTTATGTTCTACATTTTTCGTCCCTTTAAACTTCTGAATAGTGTGGTTTTTCCAACTCAAGTTCGAGCATGTTTACCACACTTCAATCCTCGTGACACACCTTCAATCGATGTCCATTCACCTTGACAATGTTAACAGTATCCAAACTTTTGATTTCCACTGCACCATAATGGAAAACATGAGTAACAACAAACGGTCCAATCCATTGAGAACGAAGCTTACCTGGCATGAGCTTTTGCCGAGAATTGTAAAATAGTACTCTTTGGCCGATGATAAATTGCTTTCGAAAAGTCGAATTTTCGTGAAACAACTTCGTTTCTCCTTGTAAATTCTCGAATTCTCATATGCTTCTAATCTTATCTCCGCCAACTCTTGCATTTGCAACTTTCTTGATTCGCCCGCTTCTTCCAAGTCCATATTGCACTGTTTGACCGTCCAATAGGCTTTATGTTAAATCTACACCAGTAAATGACACGTTTTTCCAAAAACTAACATGCAAGGAGACATCTCTATTGGATTTTTGTATGCAGTCAGGTAAGCCCAAAGTGCATCATTTAGACGAAGGCTCCAATATTTTCATCCCGGAATGACGGTCTTTGCAATGATAGACTTGATCTCCCGATTGGAAACTTCGGTTTGGCCATTCGTTTGTAGATGATAGGCAGTTTCCACTCTATGATGTACCCCCATATTTTCAACAATGCTTCAATTGTTCGATTGGAAAAATGAGTTTCTTGATCACTTATTAGAGCCCTTGTTATTCCAGACTTGCTGAAAATGTTTGACTTGATGAAATCTGCCACTAATTTATAATCGTTAGTCCTAGTGGGTTTTGCTTCCTCCCACTTCGAAACATAATCAAACGCCAATAATATGTAAAGATAACCTCCCAGTGAAGATCCCATGAAGTTCATGCCCCAAATATAAAAAATATCACACACGAGAATTGGGTTTCGGGGTATTTCATTTCTATGGGACAGTGAACCCGTTCTTTGGCAATGTTCACAGCATTTACAAAAGATATAAACATCTTTAAAAGGTATTTCCAGCATAACCCACTATCCAAAAATTTTCTAGCAGTTCGTTTTGGCCCAAAATGACCATCATATGCATAATTATGACAAAAAATCCAAAATCAGCTTATGCTCGTTTTCATGCACACATCTCCTAATTACTTGATCAGCACAAAATTTTCACAAATGAGGTTCATCCCACACATAATACTTTGCTTCACAACGAATCTTTACCTTATGGGATTTGCTAAGACAGTTAGGTAAAATTCTGGTAACCAAGTAATTAACTATGTCTGCATATCAAGGAATCATATATGTCAATCTAAACAGTTGTTCATCAAGAAAAATTTTAGAAATAGGCAAAAAATTTTCTTCTTTTACCAGCCTACTCAGATAACAGCTACTGGATTTTCAGTTCCTTTCCAATCTTTGGTATCGATGTCTAACTATGGCAACAAGAGTATCCATCTTATCAACCTCGATTTTGATTCCTTTTTCGCCAATATATATTTCAATGTTGCGTGATCAGAAAACACAATTACTTTAGAGCCAAGAAAATATGATCGAAATTTATCTAGGGCAAAAACAATAGCTGAAAGATCTTTTTCCGTAGTGGTATAGTTGCACTGCACAAGGATTTTTTTTGAAGCATAGTATATGACATGACTCTTTTTATCAATTTGCTGGCCTAGAACAGCACCCACCGCATAATTGCTCGCATTTCACATGATTTCAAAAGGCAAATTCCTGTTAGGTGGCTGGATCATGGGTGCTATGATCAACATATTCTTAAGTGTGTCAAAAGCCGCCTTGCAATCTCCCCAAACTCGAAAGGTATATCCTTTTAGAGTAACTTGGACATTAGCAGAGTGCCAGAGCAACCTCAGAAAAATCCTTAATAAACCTGCGGTAAAAACCTGCATGTCCAAGAAACCTCGAACTACCTTAACGTTCGTGGGAAAGTGTAAGCTAGTGATCACTATATCATCCGAGAATAATGAGTCTGAAGTCTCAATAAGACTATCCAAATAATACAAATTACATATAACAACATATAGTACGTGTATGACATGATTAAAAGCATAACTTCAAACATACACATCCATCTTGGAAGATAAATATGATGTAAATTGTAATCGTTCTTGAGTCTTAATCATATACATAATCATGCATCTAGTTTTCTGTAACATATGATACAGCCTGCATTAGGCAAAGACGATATGCATACCGTTTTGTTTTTGGGAAACCCTCCCCGGAACTCATCTCCAAGTATTAAAGGGTGCGCTCAAAGACAACAGTTTTTATCTGTTGTTGTAGCTACAATTTGAAAAACCGTCGCAAATAAAATTAGCGACGTATTTATGTCTAGCCGTCGCTAATTAGCGACGGATTATGCAAAAACAACGGTTGGTTCATGATTTCCGTCACTAATATTTTCAATAAAATAAAAAAATTTACTTTTAATTATTTAATAAATCTAAAAAAATTTACAATTTGAATAGACTAACAATATTCATGATCTTAACTAACACTTAAAAATTTACCAAAAATTAAAGCGAAAAAATTTACCTTAAATCGAAACTAAAATCGTGTAAGAAGAAAAATTTTTAGTGTTGTGAAGTGGTAAAATCGTGTAAAAAAGAAAAATTTTAAGTTTTGTGAAGTCGTGTGTGTTAAAATGGACCAAATGTGCGGATATTTATAGACAATTTGCGACGGTTTTTGGTTAAACTTTCGTTAATAGCGACGATTTAACCAAAAACCGTCGCATTTTTAAAATTTGCGACGGTTTTGCATATAACCGTCGCTACTTTTAGCGACAGTTTCAGCAAAATAGCGACGGTTTCAGCAAAATCGTCGCTAAATACGTTGTTAACGATTTTATAGAACAGTTGTCATTGACCCTAAAAACCGTTGTATTTGACCCCTAAACGACAACGGTTCTCAATAAAACCATTGTTAAAAAGCATACGATAACGGTTTTATAAAAATCATTGTCGTAGGTGGGTTGTTGATTTGTATTTTTCTTGTAGTGACACATAAAACATGAAAAAATCATCAATAGTTTTCAGAAATCTCCTTCACGCCATGAAAATAACTCACACTTAAATGAATAAAATGTAAGAAAAATGACCCATATCATAAAGAAAGAAAAACGTGTAGGAAATGACGACGACCATAGCCTACAATTTTGAAAAACGGTACATGCACCGCCGCCTCAACTTAAAAAAAATAATAATAATAAACAAATGAATTCATTGCCGACAATTGCTTCAATTATATATGGGTAAATAATAATAATAATAATAATAATAATAAACAAATGAATTCATTGTCGACAATTGCTTCAATTATATATGGGTTTTTTTCAACAACAACAACAACAACAACAATAATAATAATAAATAATAAATAATGTGTTATTAAGTTAAATATATAGTTAGGTATACATATAGCATTTGGATAATTTGTACACATTAAAATATTTCTAAAGTTTATGTATAATTTAATTTGTGCATAAAATTTTTATTCTATTATATGTATGTATAATTTGTTGTTTATGTATATACATACAATATTGAGTGGAATAATATTAATAAACTAAAATTAAAATTATAAATATTGCTTATGGTTTCTTGAAATAGTATGATATTTCAAATCATTATAATTCACAAATTGCTCATATTCAATTATTATGTTTATATAATTTTATATGAACAAATTAAGTAAAAATGTGAATATAAATTTATTTAATAAAAAGTTTTGGCTTATAAATATTCACATAAATATGGATAATTAAGTTGAATAATAATTATAAAGTGACATGAGAAAACATAATCTGAAGGAGTTCTTCATAGATCAGTTTAAACTGCCTTGGTCTCCCTGATGAACGTTGCTCTGTATAGAAGTTAGGTATTTAAAGGGTCTTAGTCCTTCCTATCTTTCATGGGAACACTCTGAGAAAGTGTTGATTGTGTTACTAAATAATTATTATATAAAGCATCAAGTAAAGCCAAAATTTAGTTTTGTGAACCGTCTAATTTTAAATAATTGAAGAATATCCACATCATCCTTAGTTATGGAAAAATGTGCATTAAATGGATTTGAATCAAATAATAGCCATCAACTGTAATTAATTATATAAACATAATAAATTTTACCCCACAGAGATTTTTGTTATATTTATACAACTAATTAAGTTAAAATATCAAAATTATATTTTTCTTAATTTACCCACATGAGTTAAGGGAAAATATATTTTGATAGTTTTATCATAAAGTTTCAGAAAAATCTTATTGAATTAAAATTTTAGCCCAAAGGAAAATTTTATATCACTAGATTTTTAAAACATGATTTACATTGGTAAAACATGATATTATCTCAAAATTTTAAAAATAATAAGCATATTATATTTTTATGCAGTTATGCAACCTGTAAGTTTTTCTGATATCAAATGTGACATTCCCGAACTGAAGGTCGATAATTATAAAATATGAAAATAAATAATTCTTCTTCAATTCGGTTGGATGGATATTGATTATGCTATATGGAAAGACGAACCATATGCTATTACTGAAAACAACATTCCGTATGATGTTGATCTCTATAAAAAATGAGAACGATCTAATTGACTCTGTGTAATGTTCATATAGACCAAAATATCTGCTGGTATGCGTTGTTTTGTCGATCAGTATAATAATGTCAAAGAATCACTGAAGGCTATTGATAAACAGTTTCAGCCTTCAGATAAGGAACTTGCAAGCACCCTAATTATGAAATTCTCTTCATTAAGACTCACCAGTGTGAAAGTTATGCGAAAGCACATCATGAAAATACGGGATATAACGGCTTGACTAAAGACACTTGAAGTTGAAATGTCTGAAATTTTTCTTGTGCACTACATTCTCTTCTATAACAATATGGACCCTTCAAAATTTCCTACAACACACATAAGAATAAATGGTCAATCAATGAATTAATGATTATGTGTGTTCAAGAGGAAGGGAGATTGTTGATGGAAACAAGTGATAATGTATTTATTACTACAGAAGGAAAGTATAAGATGCAAGCCAAAGTCGAGGGAAAAGGGAAATGAATAATTCCACCCCAACATGACATCAAGAAATAATCCAAGTGTTTCGGGGGTACATGCGTGCCTTGATGATTATACGCTTGAAAACTCGAAGAACTATGCATGGGACGTGAACCGAAAAGGGGGGGGAAGCTTTCTTGAAAAATAATCAAAGGACGAAGCTTGCTGCTAGAAAAACATGGGGATGGAAGCTGCTGAATGAGGGGAGGGGGCGGCCAAGGGGTGTATTAGGTTTAGGGTTTGATTAGGTTAGGTTTAAGTAGGAAATTTGTGCACTAAAGGCCCTATTTAAAAATTAAATGGATTAAAATGATTTTGAGCCCATTAAGGATTAAAAAAACCCAACAAGTCCAATAACACTCCCGAAAAATATTTCGTTTAAGTACGTTTTTGAAAATATTGTCCGAACCCTCAAAAGTCCTCCGAGTCGTTAAGGATTGCGTATCGGTTAAAAATATGATCCAGCTACACAAGGTTTTCAACCGATATATTATTTTCAAAACAAACTGAGTTAAGAAAAAGAGATATTTAAATTTTAGAATAATAATGAATATAAGTTTTTTTTATGGAACTTTTACTATAAAATGAATGAGAAACTTTAACAATATCACATTTATTATTAAATAATAATAAAAATAATAATAGTAACACATTTCAATTATTTTTCCTAGCAATACCATATTATATTTATCTGAAATTTCAAACAAAATATGAAACCTAAAGAAAATCAAATACTAGAAATAGAAAGTCGACCAATGGATGTCCTTAATTTGTGAACCGCACACCATCTGTCGGGTCACACGTGTATTACACCTTCTTCACCAGTACGCCACACACACATATATATAGAATATATATAAAATAAAAACAATATTTTAAAAAAAATCCCTTTATCGTATATCTAATTTTCATAAATCATTGAGTTCTGGATCCTATTTTTGTGATTCTTCATAAGCCCACGAAGTTATTCTCTGTTTTTCGGCTGATACTTGGTGGTTCAGCTACCATTTGACTTTTTGTCTGTTTTGTTTTGGTGATTCTTGGTATGTTCTTCCTTGATTGGTTGGTTCTTATGGTTATTATATATTTGGTCGAATTTATGATTATGCCTTTCAGCTTTGAATTTTCTACCTGTTTTTTGCTTTTCTTCTATCTTTTTGCATGTTTGTTAGCTGAATGATTGGATGTATTAATCCGTCGACAAGAGATTTTGTATGTTTTCAGTAATTTCTTGCGGATTATTGTAATATTCTTCATGCAAATAAGATCAAGATTCTTGAAGAACAGGTTAAATTATAGGAATTTGCTGCTGAATCAGTCGAATTTAATTCTATTCTATGGCGGGCATCTGGAAATTTGGTGTTTTGGACGGATTTAGTTTTATGCTTTTTGTTTTGTTTTTGGTTATTTTGGTCAATACAATTTTGATAAACGGGGTGTACAAAAGGAATCTTGTTATTTGCTGCGAGGCACAATTGGCTAAAGTCATGTGTGGCTCTCTATCTTGCACAAAACATGGTTGTTGGATTGCCATAAAGTTTAAAAGATTTGAATTGGATTGTCACTATTTTTATGTTTTTGTTACAAGTTCAGTCGTCGCATATTGTACATTTTAGAGCGACTTTTATATTGTTTCGGTTTTAAAATATTCGCAGTTAGGTAGTGCATATTTCGAAGGAATAGGAATTGAATATCTTTGCTTCATCCTTCAATCCCTGTTATGTGCTGCCCATCCCTTTGAATTTCGCACCAGCTAACACCGAGGTCATCCTTCAACCCCTGTTTGGTGGTTATTTCTTGGAGTGAAGATGAAGTGTTGTTCGGTTGATGATGACATAATTCGGTGCTGCCGATTTGGTGGAAAGTAATGCATTCTAGTATGATGTTGAATTTTATGAGTGATTAGATAAAGTTTTGGGGTTTCTAAGTTGTAGAAAGCAATAGGTGAATCATTTCCGATAAAAGAAATTTTAGGATACACGGTGACCTGAATCCGGAATTATATGGAGCAGTTGATCTACTTGAGTTCTTATGCAAAACACATAGTCCTTGTATTGTAGGATTTGATTTATACTTAATAACACAAGTAATTCTATCTTATTCATTTTACTGAATCAAGAAATCAGCTACATCGACATTTTTCTGATTATGCAATCCTTAGTTACCTTCTCATCATCCTATAGTAAATCTCCGTTTCTTCTATATCCTGGCTTGATGTTACTCTGGTGAAAATATGATCCAAAATAGTTTGACAATTCTCATGTTTCATCTCTACTTTACTCGTACGTGGTGATGAAAATCAATTTGTGTCTCCTGCCATCGGCTCATTATAGTCTGAGAAGTTTCAGAACTTATGAATCTGATTATTTTATGTAGCCCTTCCTTATCCATATGACCATGCAATAATCATCAGATAAAATTACAAGAAACGAAGGAGTGGTTTTCGTCCTTTTGCTATTCATGTCATACTTCTTTTCATGGTCAATCCTTTCGGACGTGCATGGGTGAACGTTCTTGGCTAAGGGAATGTGATTGGGATAATGAGTGGAGGCAGAGACTGGACATAGTTTGGGGCATGAAAATGTTTATTTTTGTTCAAAATCGTAAAGGTCGGAGCAGGGTGAGTATGAGTTGTCAAGTGTCCGAAGTGAAAAAATTTTCGCTGATAATGATAACAATCGTTATTCGTTTCTTGGCTTTGAAGTTATGAATTGACCTCTGTTAACTGTTGTTTATCTTAGATTTCTGTTATTTCAAAAGAAATTATTTATCCATTAAACTGCAGCATCGCTTGGAAATTCAGGTACTGAATCAACTCTTCATAGTTTTTATCTGAATGGAGGGTGCTAAAAACTTCGAAGAAAATGCTCCTCCTGCACAAGTCGTTCCATCGCTTGATAAAGATCAATCAGAAAGTTCTTCAAGAACCAAAGATGGGGATAGGGAAATGGAAGGTTCTAAATCAGCAATTTTAAATGATGATTTCAATGGGTTGAGTCCGGAAGCAAGTCTCAAATCTGGAACAGATGATCTGACTTCAAATTCTCGAACGGTGCCCGGTGAAATAGAAGCTTCAGAACATAATATTTTCGCACCTGCGGTTGTAAATAATGCCACACACGAAGTGGAAGAGAATATGGAATCACCGGTAGCAAACGACGTGGTTTCAACTTCTCCAGTTGCACAAATGGAAATAAAAACTTCAGAACATAATGTTAACACACCTGTGGTTGGTACTGATGTCCCACATCCAATAGCAGAAAATACTGGATCACTTGAAAGTCACAAAGGCAATAACTCCGAAATACTATTGCAGCAAAGTTCGTCAAATATGTTGGAAAAAAATATAGGCGATGCCTCTGTGGAATGTGTAGGCGATAATTTTGATGGATCTGCAGTTGAGAAGGATGTCCCAGCTGCATCAGTCAGGGATCTAGACACGCGTATGCCTCAAAAAGAAGAAAACTTAGAGGTCAAAATAGTTGCGTGGCCGTCTCCAGAGGATGAAGATGCACCTTCTGTTTCATCTCCAGATGTGAGAAATGGTAATGCTGCTCAGCTCGTTGCCAAAGTACCTGTAAGTTCCTTGGAGAGTCAGAAATCCATGGGAAATTCTCAACGGACCGATGATATGAAAATAAACAGAGGTCAAATCGACACAGCAGCACCATTTGAATCTGTCAAAGCAGCTGTTTCGAAGTTTGGTGGAATTGTGGACTGGAAAGCCCATCGTGTTCACACTGTCGAGGTATAAACTTCTTTAATTCTTTTTTAACTTCCAGTAGGGGTCTTCTAAGTTATATATGAGAAGGAATTGGTTTTCATATCTATGTCTATGGTTCTCATGGATCATTATAAATCTTTAACACATGATTTCAATAAACCTTCGCATAAAGATACAACTCTTCCCGATAAACCTTCACATAAAGATTGCTTTAAGTGATTCTGGTTGCATACAGAGACGAAAGTTCATTGAACAAGAACTGGAGAAAGCACAGGAGGAGATACCATCTTACAAAAAACAATCTGAAGCTGCTGAAGAGGCAAAAATTCAAGTTTTGAAAGAACTAGACAGCACTAAAAGGCTCATAGAAGAATTGAAGCTTAATCTTGAACGGGCACAAACAGAAGAACACCAAGCAAGACAGGATTCAGAACTTGCTAAGCTAAGGGTTGAAGAGATGGAGCAAGGGATTGCTGATGAAGCTAGCTTTGCAGCCAAGGCGCAGCTTGAAGTTGCCCGAGCAAGGCATGTGGCTGCAGTTACTGAGCTTAAAAGCGTTAAAAATGAATTGGAACAGCTCAAAAGAGACTATGCTGTGCTGGTGGCGGAGAAAAATGCAGCAGTGAGCAAGGCAGAAGAAGCCGTCTCTGCGGCAAAAGAAGTTGAGAAGTCAGTGGAGGATTTGACCATCGAATTAATTACTGCTAAGGAGGCCTTGGAATCTGCGCATGCAGCACATCTGGAGGCAGAGGAACATAGGATTGGAGCAATTATGGCGAAGGAGCAAGACACTCTCAATTGGGAGAAAGAATTAAAGCAAGCGGAGGAGGACTTGGAGACACTGAAACAGCAGATTGCTTCTACGAAGGATCTCAGATCTAAGTTAGACAGTGCAACGACATTACTAACGGATTTGAAAATGGAATTGGCAGCTTATATGGAATCATCAGTAAGTACGGAACTACAGGAGCCAGAAAAAAGAACACGAGGTGATATTCAGGCTGCTGTTGATTCAGCAAAGAAGGAACTTGAAGAAGTTAAACTCAGCATTGAAAAAGCAACAGATGAAGTTAAAATCTTGAGGGTGGCAGCTACTTCGCTAAAATTTGAGCTGGATCGAGAAAAAGCAGAACTTGCCGCCATTCAACAAAGGGAGGGAATGGCGTCAATTGCAGTTTCATCTCTTGAAGCTGAGCTGAACCGGACAAAGTCTGAAATTGCTCTTATTCAGGTGAAGGAGAAAGAAGTGCGAGAGAAAATGGTGGAACTTCCCAAGCAACTACAAGAGACAGCTCAGGAAGCTGATCAGGTGAAGGAACTTGTTGAAACGGCCCGTGGAGAGCTTCGAAAGGCTAAGGAAGAGGCAGAACAGGTGAAGGCAGGAGCAAGTACAATGGAAAGTAGACTGCGTGCTGCTCAGAAGGAAATTGAAGCTGCAAAGGCTTCCGAAATGTTGGCACTAGCAGCTATAAATGCGTTGCAAGAAAGTGAATCTGCTCAAAAAAACGACGAGGACTCACCTACTGGTGTAACTCTTTCGTTAGAAGAGTATTATGAGCTTAGCAAGAGAACTCACGAAGCAGAAGAGCGAGCCAACATACGGGTGGCGGCTGCTATTGCCCAAATTGATGAGGCGAAGGAGTCTGAGTTGAGGGCCTTGAAAAGGCTTGAGGAAGTCACACAAGAGATAGCTGAAAGGAAAAAATCACTAGAAATTGCAATGCTTAAGGCTGAGCAAGCGAAGGAAGGAAAACTAGGTGTAGAGCAGGAACTACGAAAGTGGAGGGCTGAGCATGAGCAAAGACGCAGAGCTAGTGAATCTGTTCCACCAGCAATTAACGTGAGTAAAAGCCCACGAGCAAGTTTTGATGACTCGAAAGCTTATGAATCGAGAAATTTCATCAGCATCCCCGATGTTTCCACTCTTCATCAAAGGTTGAGTCCAAGGTCATACACCAGCGTCACAGAAAATGATTCGTCACCTGATGTAAGAGCTCCCACCAAGAAAAAGAAAAAGTCGTTCTTCCCACGGATTTTCATGTTCTTGGCTCGAAAGAAGGCACAAGCTAATAAATCAGCTTGATAGTTTGTCTATACTACTGAAGAATGTTTTTTTTATTACAATGTGGTATATGTTCAGCTTGCTTTTGTCGATTTTTTTCCTGAGTTTCACCTCAGCTGAATCTTGTCTCTTTAGAATTATAGTCTGTATTCATACACGCTGATTGTTGTATTTTATGTGTAAATTAGATGAATAGTGGAATAAGTCTTGTATGGCTTGCAAAGAACTGAAGTGGTACAGTGAAGAATGTGTTTGGGGATTTAAAATTACTTGTTTCGATTTTTTAAATATTTGTATGTTAATTTATAATTATATGCTTTAGTTTGCATGTCAAAGCCCTCCCATAATGAATCGGTATGTATGCACTTCCATTACTTTGTTTGGATCGCATTAGATATCTCAAATAATGACTGCGTTGAGATTAGGGTACATGACTTTCAGAAATCTGGAGTCGATGCGGCGGCCGTGGTAGGGGTGTCGGCCGAAATTATTTTTCCAAAGGAAAGTGGTTGGCCAAAAGTTGTATTGAGAGGGAAGGGAGATTTTTCTATAGTTGTGTATTTTTTGTTGTGTGTTGTATTATGTTATCATTGTTCGATAACATATTTATTATGATGGATTGGTTCTCACACCTGTAAGGGTGCTTCAAACACAAAATTCTCAACGAGCTTCAATAACTCGTGTTCTAATAATGTAAACAACGACGAATTAAATCGAGTTTGGTTTTAAACCAAGCGGAAGATACTCGAAATAATGCTTTGTTAAGAAAGCTGACTAATTTGACAGCCTTTTAACTTGTGTAAACTCAATAACTGAAATAAGGGGATCAGTTCTTGCATGTATCAGTTCAGTTATGGTGAGAACTGATTGATAACAGCTCGAATTGATCAAATCAATTTAAAATCAATAGTTAAACAGTTAAGTACACAAGATATGTTATGGATGTTCGGAGACTTCAACTGCTCCTACGTCACCCCTTCTACCACATCGGGTAGGATCTACTAGAAGACTTTGATTTATACAATGCCTTGTACAAACCCACTCAACTTAGGACTTACACTACTTCCTAACTGAACTCTTAGCCAAGACTGAAGGCAACACCTTCCAGCCAACACTTGTTTAACGTCTATATGTTAAAGACTACATACACAAGTTTAGAGTCTTTGTGCAAGACTCGCTGAGCTTTTCAATACGCTTTACTTTCTGTATGTATGTGAGTGATGGGGTGTGTGTGTGCGTGAGAACTGATACGAAAGTGTTCTCACACACTGAGGGAAAAGTGCTTCTAATCTAAGCTGATAACACTTTGAAGTGTTCCCTCAAATCTGGGCTGATTGCTTCTTGAAAGTTGATATGAGTTGAGCGTGCCCTTTTTCTTTTCTGATCTTCACAAATTTCTCTATTTCTCTCTTATTTGTTGATGGTCTTGGTCTTGTATTTATAGAGGCTACGAGACCGTTCATCAAGACTCATCAAATATGTCCGTTGCAGTTTGAATCCGTTCCTCGATATTTGTGTCTTGTCCTTTCTGACAGTCATTCTGGAACATCTTGACTTTAAGCTCTGCTGCAACGTCCATTATTGTCCTTTGACTGGACAATTGCTTTTCTTAAATGCGCACAGCTGGATTACACTTAGATAAGCTTGTCGTGTTCTGCAAACTGGTCGTCTCCTAACTGATGTCCTGAACTGGTAAGTTGAACTGGTTTGGTGAAATCAGTTGGCTCGTCAGCTGAATTGATTTCACCGCGTCAGTTGAACTGGTTAGTAGGGCTCTTCATCAGTTGAGCTCTTCATCAGCTGATCGGGTTTCTGAAGGTCTTCTGCTGAACTACATATCAGCTGGACAATCAGTTGAACTGGTCTTTGATATATCAATTGAACTGGTTCAGTTTGGGCAATCAGTTGGCACTTTCAGTTTGCGTCTCGATAGCTTCAGATTTGGCTCGGTAGCTTTCTGTGTACTTAAGTAAATTTATTAGAAACAAAATAACAAATTTTGTTAACATCAAAATCAAGATTGCGAACATAAAATGTTCTAACATATTATTATGCACAAGTCTATGTTACTAGGATTCCTAATCCTAACGTCCTTAAAGACTCTTAATTTTCAATAATTAGATTCTCGTGTAATTATATCATGTATTAATCAACTCTTGATAATCAATGATAAATTTATATACACACCTTTATATCTCCATAAAAAGTGTGTGTGTGTATATATATATTAATACATCTATATATGCACATATACTATATGCATAGATATATTGTTTAAAATTAAATAACTAGTATTTAATTTCTTTGATTAACTAATTAGTTAATTAATTCTAGACCACTCTAAAATATTTTTATGAGAATTTTGTACACATTAGTAGTCACTACTACTAATACTATTATTTAATTAGTAAATTCTAAATTCACTAAATAAATAATTATGAACTGATTATAATCATGATCGACGATCTGACAGTACTGATGTATCAAGTATACAAATCTTGTTCATATAATGAAAATTAAAAAGTTCAAAGATCAAAATTTTCACTGATCAATTTTTTGCTGCTGTCATTTTTGTGAACTCCTTCACCAAAACAGGCAGTCCTCTCCTTATTCAGTTAGCATTCAAGCTAACTTTCATTTCTTTCATACTATAGAATCAACTTATAAATTCTTTTAAAAGCATTCAGTTTGATCTCCATCAAGCTACAATCGTCAAATTCAACTCCTTGAACTTTGACTATCTCAACAGGAACACAGAATCTAATACTTGTGTGACCCTCAATGGTTAAAGAATACAACTAGCTGTGGGTTCACAGATCTATGTGATTCAAAATAACATTTATTCTTATTTTGGCTTATCCTAATTAACCTCGTTATTTTCATCAATACCTTGATCAAGAATATTAGAACTCATTTATGATTGTACCCATCGGATCTTGGTAAGAGCGTCTAGTAGCATCGTCCCATGATCTCCTAAGTATCTCTGATAGTGTCGGTAAGAACCTTACGTTATGGTTAGCGTACAATACGGTCCCTTCAACTCATATATCCTAATCGAATCTGCAATTATTGGTATATCGAGAGTTTTATTTGAATTCGATAACAATGTGATGTATCTTTGAGTAATAATAGTGGCATGGTATATGCAACTAAGGAAACACCTTTCCAAAATTCACATGTCTTACTCTTGCCAGAGATTCATTGCACTATTAACTCATCAAATCATAAAGGATATCTTCACCAGTAACCAAAATATGAATCCCTGACTACAATGTATTTTGAAGAGTTCGATACAATGTATTTACTTCTACGTATTTCAAAACTATACTCAACCTCGCCACGATGACCCTCAATGGAGCCAGTAAACATATCAAAGTGCAAGCTAGTACGTAGATCCTCTACGTTGTCCCGAGTTAAAGTACTAATGGTGTACAACCATAGCCACATACTATTCCATTCGATAAGTGATAACCACTTAGAAAGTTTGAGAGAGGTTGCTCAATGCATCATCAAATGATCACTCATATGTATGAATAAACATCTTCATGCTCTTACCAATGAAACATGACGTTTACATCACAGATACAAATCTCAAGCTCAAGCGGTCTTTATTCTTATTTTAGGGGGCTGATTCGACTAGGAACCTATTTAAAATATATGGTACACTTCCTAAGAAGTTTCATAATATGAGCCCATAACTCCTAATCGTTATTACAATACAATTTGATTAATGTTAATTAATTACAGAAGAAAACGAGTAAAAATTTTCTTTACAATGGCCCAAAATGTGTCAGTTATAATTATAATACTAAAAATAGTATATAATAAAGTCTCGTCTAAACACATCACATAATGAAACAAGCCCACACATGACTAAAATCAACTACATACAAATCCTCGGTACATGTCCCGGTATATAGATACATATATAAACTATGATAGACTACTCAACCTCAACTCAGACGTGACTCCCACCAGAAGTACCATATCCGGTCTCCTGATAACTTGGAGTATCTGCCATTGTCCACACACAAAGACAACAACAGCCCCCTTTGGGGATGAACAAAAGTTCTATATGGAACAACCATTATATATATAATATGTATCTACACAAGGATATATGATATGCAATGCATGCATGTCGTGGAGATATCAGGTCAAATGTCAATCCACTGAGCAAGTATGGAACCAATCGAATCGCTATCAAATCAATGATAGAGCTAGCACACCGGCCTCAGTCAAGTATAGGGATAATCCGTATGATAGCGTCAGCGAAGCGCAATCAAATCCCAAATCTCAACCAATCAATCATAGGGGCCACAAATGACTATGTTTTTAAGGGCCACATAATGTCAAACATAGCATCGTGCTCACAAACCCCAGAATCAACATCCAATTATATAAGGGTGTCCAAGAATAATAGCTCAACGTACATGTCATGTATCGATGTATGAATAAAATGATGTGTGTTAACAAAATATTTATTTTATACATCGATATACCAATCATGAACGTCGTGTATGCCACATCAACTCAATAAATAAGGCATATAAACAAATCTTTTCAGTCAAATCAATCAAAAATATATCATATGACACCGATACCTGTCGTATGTTACTCGATCGCAACATACATCAATTCTTCATTTCCAGTTTAATGTAGCTTTAAGATTTCAGTACAGAAAATTTATCTACATAATCAAATATTTATTTCAATCAATTACTTTATTCATTTACAATCAAAATTCAAGTTTCCAAAATCTTTTGAAACTTTGAAAATTCATAAAAAAATTGAAATAATAACATAATTCAATTCCGACTTTGAAAGTTAGTTTCTTGTCGGTTCTTCTATTGCATATATTGAAGACAAATTCTAATGCATGCTATTCCAGCGATTCAATAAATAAAAGTTCTGAATCGAGAAGAAAATTACCTCAAACTCAACGCGAGGATTCCGAATATGTAATTTGTTTCGAGTTTCGACAACGTTTCGAAGTAGATTCAAACAATAGAACTTGAATTCCAATTGTTTTCTTCAAACTTGCCGAGGAAAGGAAATGAGGCATATCAACAAAACTCATTCTTATCAACTTTATATATTAATGTGCGTGCTGGGGCGCAAAAAAAATGGAGTCATTGTGCGTCGAGTTCTGCCTTGAACGTTTTTGCTTAGTCACGCGCACTGTGGCTCGAAAGAAATGGTGCACTAGCGCGCATCATTCATTCCGGATGGATTAAGTTTCGAATTAGAAAAAATGTCAACATGAAATTGTAGATCTATGTCTTGGCTTTCATTTGCCACTGACCTCACTCAATTCGGATATATGACGCGAGAGTTATACCCATTTTCCCAAAATATATCAATGCAGGAACTTCAATGCACACGATACATTTCGGGATAATTTTGCCCCTATTTTCAAATGGATTTGGACAAAACTCAAAACATTAAAATTGTAGTACTATGTATTAGCTTTCTAATGAAATTGGTTTCATTTTATTTGAACTAATACTCATATAATTATGCTAAAAACCGTAACATGTGTCACTTTTCTATTGTGGTTCAGTATATTTTTCCACAAATCAATTACTACTACAAGCTTTCATTATCACAACATATTTTCTCAATTTCATTGTCAATTATATACTTCATACACTTAAAAATATGACAATTTCTTGAATTATCGAGAATCAAATATGATTTACGGTAATATGATACGAGGTCCTTACACATAATCTTACATCGTGATCGTTCTCGAGGTATTCTTGGATTATCTCAGAAAGGGAGACAAATTTAGTCTCAAACAATGCCCCAAGAATGTTTTTGAGAAAAAAAAAATGCAGAAGATTCCATATGCATCTGCAGTAGGGAGTCTAATGTATGCTCAGGTTTGTACACATCTAGTTATTGCGTATATGACTGGAATGTTGGGACGATATTTAAGTAATCAAAGAGTGGAACATTGGAAAGCAGTCAAAAGAGTTTTACGGTACCTACAAAGAACAAAAGATTACATGCTCATATATCGGAGGTTGGATCGGCTCAAATATGATTTAGTCTCAAACAATGCCCCAAGAATGTTTTTGAGGAAAAGGAAATGCAGAAGATTCCATTTGCATCTGCAGTAGGGAGTGTGATGTATGCTCAGGTTTGTACACATCTAGTTATTGCGTACATGACTGGAATGTTGGGATGATATTTAAGTAATCCAAGAGTCGAACATTGGAAAGCAGTCAAAAGAGTTTTACGCTACCTACAAAGAACAAAAGATTACATGCTCATATATCGGAGGTTGGATCGGCTTGAGATCATTGGGTGTACTGACTTCGATTTTTTTGAATGCCAAGATAGTATGAAATCTACATCGGGCTATATCTATCTCCTTGCTAGAGGTTTCATTTCCTAGAAAGTTCTAAACCGTCTCTGTAGCTTCTTTCAGCATGGTAGCTGAGTTTGTAGCGTGTTATGAGGCATCCAATCATGGAATATGGATACAAAATTTTGACACAGGACTGCGCATTGTTGATGGCATTGAAAAAACACTAAGAATACATTGCGACAATAAATCAGCAGTTACGTATTCCAAAAACAAAAGGAGCTCGACAGAGTCAAAACATATTGACCATTGATGGGTCTAGTTACCTTGAATGTAGCGAAGACTGCTTTGATCTTATGTTGATGTGATTGATGGACTATACTAGTTATAGATACGTTTCTGAATAACAATGTTTTTGAGCTCATAAGATTATTTTCACAAACATAATTTTAAGGTTACACATATAGCCCAAGTGGGAGATTGTTGGATCAATTTTATTTATATGACCTTATATGTGAATAATTATGTGTTGTGGGTTGTCTATTAGATTAAACCCAAAATAAAGTGATAAACTAAGGTTTCAGGTTATTGCGCTTAAAAGTATCTAATAGGTTGTGGGTCTTTAATGAGTAAAGAAATAAGTGTAATTTATGTTTTTATGATGGGTTAAAATAGAAATATCAGAAGATAATGATATATATTATCTATATATGGGTCATTGTCCCAAGATCGCACGACATTACGTTATCTATTATTTCCCCATTAAGAATATAGTTAAGAGAAGAAAGGTAAAGGATTCTCTTAAGGAAAGTGCGCATAGATGTGGAAGATCAAGACACGTTCTAAAGAATTCAGAATTATGGTTTCAAGTAGGCTTTCGCTTAAGTTTTCAGTCAAATTCTTAATGATTTAGTATGATGGATTCTTTGGTTTATGAAATTTTTCCAACATGTCGCTCGTTGATTCCTCAATTTACATCATATGGGTAGTTTTTAAAGCTCAAATATGAGGATTCAACCTACTATTTTTGTAACTTTAAAGATTAAACTATGGTGATGTCTTATCTTTCTAAATAGCATATTTATACTCTTCATCCTCATTTGTACACTGCAAATTCCTTTTTCCAAACCATTTTTTGTTATTGTTATAATAATCCAACTTACTTGTCTATTGTGTCCACCCTATTTTATGGCATTCCAATCTATAATTCTTTTTTAAAAATTACTGTTATTCTTTACTATGTACCTAACTATGCAAGTACCTATAAACAATTATAAATAATTACAAAATGTTAGGGGGTGTGTGTATATATATATGAATGTGAAGAATAGATGATAACGTAATTCAAAATTTGATAGTTACTGATACCTCGATAATATTCATAGTCTTGACCCAGTTAAGAGCTGACCGAGGACCCGAGGAGGTGGTGAGGTGGTGAGGAGGCACCTGGTCCACCCGGAGTACGGAAACAAGTTTAAAATAGAGATAATCCTTGAAAAAGAAGGAGATGAGAGAGTTGAGAGATGAGGATGAAGGATGAAGGGGACAGGCTCCTCTCGAACTAAAGGAGCACAAATTTCTACCTCAAGGTCGTGGATGATCCCGAGACCACCAACTTCAGACCAGTACAGGTAGGAGACTATGATGAAAGTGAGGATTCGGAAGAGTACTTGGGGAGGTTTGAGAATGCATCCATGCTACACTGCTGCACATGCAGTATAAATTTCAAAGTCTCCCAAACCGCATTGGTGAGAGCAGCCTAGCAATGGTTCAATCAACTCAAGCCACATTTAATTACCTCGTTCCAGGACTTTAGCGGGACCTTTCTACACCAGTTCACAAGAAGTAAGAAGTAAAAGAATACCACTTTGATTCTGTTTGATATGGAGGATAGATGGAGAAACTCTAAGGAAATTTGTGAAATGCTTCAATGCTGCGGCCCTAGATGTCCCGACGTGTTCATTAGAGATGTAGATAAGCACCATCACCCAGGGTTTAAAGGGAGGAGACCATCTTTGATCTCTAGTCAAGAGACCCCAATCACGTATGACCGCCTGACCAGGGCTGGAAAGTACATCAAAGAAGATGAGGCCATGGCATTAGAGCTCATGACCCCGGAGGTCATTTCGTAAGTCCAGGAGGGTGAGATCCTAGAAAGAGAGCTCATGAACCTTGAGGTCGTTCACTAATTCCAGGTGGTTCACGACCCCCGAGGTCATTTCTATAGTCCATGTTGATGAGGCCGAGGTGGATGAGTCCCCGCCAGAAGAGGTCATGACCCCTAAGGTCATTCACTAAGTCCAGGTGGATGAAGTACTGGCAAGAGAGCTCATGATCCTTGAGATTATTCACTAAGTCCTGGAGGATTAGGCCCAACCATTAGATCTCATGACCCCCAAGACCATTCCTTAAGTCCAAGAAAATGAGGTCCTGACAAAAGAGCTCATGAGCCTTGAGATCATTCACTAAGTCCTGGAGGATGAGGCCTAGGCAGTAGAGCTTAAGACCCCCGAAGTCATTCCTTAAGTCTAAGAAGATGAGGTCCAAGAAGGGCACATGACCCCTAAGGTCATTCACTAAGTCCATGTGGATGAAGTCCTGGTAGTAGATTTGATGATCCTCGGGGTCATTCTGTAAGTCTAGTTATATAAGGTCGAGGTGGATGAGTCTGAGTTAGATGAAGCCCTGGTAGAAGAGCTCATGACCACCAAGGTCATTCCGTAGGTCCAGGTTGATAAGGTCGAGGTGGATGAGGCCGATGTAAATGAGGCTCTGGCAGGACAATAGATGACCACTAAGGTCATTCAGTAATTCCAGAAGGATGAGGTCCTGTAAAAATAGCACATGACACCCAAGGTCATTCCTTATGTTTAGGTTGATGGGGCCTAGGTAGATGAAGTTGAGATAGATGAGTCCTTGGCAGGAGAATTCATGACTCTTGAGGTCATTCGATAAGTCCAGGTGGATGAAGTCCTGGAAAGAAAGTTCATGACCGATGAAGTCATTCACTAAGTCCATGAGGATGAGGCCATTGCAGTAGAGCTTATGACCCCCGAGATCATTCCTTAAGTCCAGAAAGATGAGGTCCTATAAAAGATCTCATGACCCCTAAGGTCATTTACTAAGTCCAGGAGGATGAGTTCATAACAGTAGAACTCATGACTCTCGAGGTCATTCCTTAAGTCCAGAAGGACGAGGTCCTGTCAAGAGAGCTCATGACCCTAAGGTCATTCACCGAGTCCAGGTGGATAAAGTCTTCGCAGTACAGTTCATGACCCTCAAGGTCATTCTTAAGTCCAGGTTGATAAGGCCGAGGTAGATGAGGCTAAGGTAGATGAAGCCCTAGTAGGAGAGCTCGTGAACTTTGAGGTCATTCACCAAGTCTAGGATGATGAGGTCCGGTTAGGAGAGCTCACGACCCCTGAGTTCATTCCTTAATTTTAGGTTGGTAAGGATGAGGTAGATGAGGTAGATGTAAATGAAGACCTGGTAGGATAACTCATAACCCTTGAGGTCATTCAGTAAATCTAGGAGGATGAGGTCATGGAAAAAGAGCTCATGACCCTTGAGTTCATTCTTTAAATCCAAGTTGAGGTGGTCAAGGTGGATGAAGCATAGATAGATGAGTCCCTGGCAAGAGAGCTCATGACTCATGAGGTCATTCACTAAGTCCAGGAAGATGAGGTCCTCGAAATAAAGCTCGTGACCCCTAAGGTCATTCACTAATTCAGGTGGATAAAGTCCCAATCTAGTTCATGACCCACGAGATCATTTCGTAAGTCCAGGTTAAAAAGGCTGAGGTAGATGATGTCCGTGGCAGTAGAGCTCATGACCCCGAGGCCTCGACATCCTATTTTGATCAGTCCTCAGACACATCCCTTAAGCCCAGTGAATGAGGTTTGGGCACCCTAAGCCCAAGTAGATGAGGCATGAACACCATATTTGGATCGGTCCTCGGTAGCTTCCCTCAAGCCCAAGTGTATAAGGCCTTGGCACCGTAAGCCTAACCCGTGTAAGAGGTGATCGAGGACCCAAATACCCGAGGAGGTAGCGTGAAGGTACCCGGTCTACTTGGAGTGGGGTTCGAGGACCCGAAGAACGGATGAGGTGGCGAGGAGGTAATTGTACTACCGGGAGTTGGGGCCAAGGACACGTTGTCACGCCCCATGTCCGAAGCGTCGGTGACATCCGGCATTGTTAATCAAATAACAATAAGCCTCGTAGCAAATAGCCAAATAATCAGTCTTTTTCATAAATAAAACATTGTCTTTATATTGACAATAGAATAAAAATTATATCAGAGTTTTTCGGAAGTTAAACAAAAGGAAAGGTAAATAATCCTTGAATTCCTGATCTTGACATTCGATCACCATCTCCAGAAGGCTTCTTGCTCCTCCTCATTCATTTTCTCTTCATTTTTATCTGAAATTTTGTAAGGGCTGAGTGTTTTGGGAAACACTCAGCAAGTGAGGGTCGATCGATTTGCAAATATACATATAGAACTTAATATTTAAAACATTTCTTTAACAAACTTTCAAAACTTATTACTTTTAACTTATCATAACAGAAACAAATCAAATATGAGATAGAGGTTATCAGAGGATTCAAAGTAGTTCAAGAGCAAATCAGATCATTTCAGAACAGACACAACACTGTTACTCATCTCATTTCCATGGTCAAATTGTCCCCAATATGTTAGTCCTTTAAGGGGTGCGACCAGAACACGATTTTATACCCACCGATGGGGACCAGACAGAATATGGTTTTATACCCACCAATGGGGGCCAGACAGAATTACAATTTTCGTCCCATTTCAAATCAATTCGTAACAGTGCAACACAGAATTCAGGCTTTATCAGACAGAACTTATCAGAATTTCAGATAGCAGAATTTCAGAAGGATTTAGCTGAATCAAAGAATTTCGAAGTACAAACAGAGCATATCATCGATCGAAAATTTTAAAAGAATAGACTGACATTTTCGAAAAATAAAGACACACACATGCATGTCATGATATTTATATTCAAAGTTCAAAACACAAGAAATTACATAAAAAAAAACCCACTTACAAGACTCTCGAAGTTACGGTTCAAAATGCGCAGAACTTGGGCGAACGAAACTTGTTGAATTTTGGCCAAGTGATGACCAAACCTGGAGAGGATCTTCACAACAATGTGGACATCAAATCACAGCATTGAAAATCCGGAACAACTCCTCCTTCTTTCTTCTTGCAAGCGACAGCCGAGAGGTGGTTTTGGAGGGGAAGGAGACGATTTTTCTTGCTGAATTTTGGGTGTGGTTTCTTCAACACCTTTAGTGCATCTATAGGTGCCAAAATGTCTTCTCAACACTCCATGGCCAAAATATTGGGCTCCAAGAAATGAAATAAATATAGTCAAGGCCATCTCAAGCACCAAGAGTCATTTTCTGCACCATAAATGTGTCATAGTCCCTTAGCTCCTCGGCAAAAAATTGTGTGAGACGGTCTCACGGGTCGTATTTGTGAGACGGATCTCTTATTTGGGTAATCCATGAAAAAGTATTACTTTTTATGCTAAGATTATTACTTTATATTGTGAATATGGGTAGACTTGACCCGTCTCACAGATTAAGATCCGTGAGACGGTCTCACGTGAAACCCACTCTAGCTCCTCTCCTAGCTCTTTCATTGGTTTCTCAATGGTCATTTCTTGCATACTAAGTTTGTCCAAACCTTTAGCTCATTTAGCTCCTTCCTTGGTTAACTCAATGGTCATCTCTTGCACAATAAGTTTTTCCAAACATTTAGCTCTTTTAGCTCCTCTTCTTGGTTAACTCAAAGTTCATTTCTTGCACATTAAATTTGTCCAATCCTTTAGCTCTTCTTCTAGCCCCATTTTGGTTCTTTTAGGACAAGAAATGATGAAATTCTTTGAGCTAGGATATTGAATTCATGAGCTAGGGATTTTCTCCCCGACAATCAATGAGCTTCCTTGAGTTGAGGGTTTTAGCTTATGAGCTGAGGGTTTCTTTTCCAAGAATCTTGGAGCTTCCTTGAGCTGAGGGTTTTAGCTTATGATCTGAGGGTATCTTTTCCACGTGACGTACCCTCAATTCTCAAGGTTTTACATTGCCTCGGATTCTTTTTGAGCTACTTTCCGAGCTTTTTGAGGTGCTTTGCTTCGAAAAATCCGGGTTCTCACACACGTTGACACAAAGACCTAAGGAGTTGACGAGGAGGTGTCCAGTCCACATAGAGTAGGTTGGAGGACTCAGGTTAAGGATAAAAGTGTTAGGTTGAGGTTGTGACAGTGGCAGGGAGTATCTGGGGTCTTGGTTCAAGTGATCATTGAGAAAGTAATCGAGGGAAGACATGGTGTTTGGACAAATAGAGGGAAGACTCAGGATCCGAGGGACAAGAATCGAGCTCAAGGATATAGAGTCCTAGGAAGGATGAATATATATAAAATCAAATATCTTAAACCTTATCAATATATCCCCATATATGTAGATAATGATAGAATCCTTGATAAATTAGGAAACAAGTTTAAAATGGAAGCAAGTATCATTATCTGAGGTAAGATGGCTAGGGTTTGCTATCCTAGATAGGTGGAGGAATTACTTAAAGAATTTACTCAATGAGACGAGTATGGAGGAGTTAAACGTGGGTAGACATGAGATGCAAGATGTAATGCATCTATTGTTCCATCGTAGTGCTAGTGCTAAGGAAGTAATAGAGGCATTGAAGAAGATGAAATATGGGAAGGTAGTTGGACTAGGTGGTACACCAATTGAGGTATAGAAGTATCTAGGAGAAGTTGGGATCCAATGGCTTATTATGCTCTTTAATAGGATTTTAAATACTGGGAAAATGCTAGAATCTTGGAGACATAATAATGTAGTACCAATTTTAAGAATAAAAGAAATATACAGTGTGCTCAAACTATATATGGATTAAGCTTATGAGTCATATGATGAAGATATGAGAGCGAGTGATAGAGTGGAGACTTGGAATTATCATTGGGGTATCAAAGAACCAATTTGGTTTTATGCCATATAGGTCTACGATGGAAGTTGTTTTCTTGATTAGATAAATGATGGAGATTTATAAAGAACAACAGAAGAGTCAACATATCGTATTTATTTACTTAGAGAAAGCCCATGATAGAGCACACAGAGAATTATTATGTTGTGTACTTAGAAGAAAGTGTCTACCTCAATGCTACATCAAGATCATTAAAGATATGTACGAAGTTGTCATAACTAGTGTTAGGTCTGTTGGATGAATGTCACGTGAATTTCATATGGTAATAGAACTTCATCGAAGTCAATCCCCTACTAGGTAATTGCTGCATTTTACGTTATTCGTTTCTACCAAGAAGTCACTTTGCTCATCATTGCGCCTTAAAGGTGTTTGTGCATTTGTCCAAATGAAAATCCATTAAAATTTTGTTGGTGTCATCTGCTATCCCAATAAAAGCCGCCCAAGCTGCAAGCGCGAGTCACCATAGTAGCTCATTTTGCGATCTGAAAGGCTTCCATGATTTGTTCCATCACCCATACTTTTTACATTTTTCAACCAAGGAAGAGAAGACCCTTCTCAATATGCTCAAGCTCTTTCTAATAGTCATCTTCTGTGTACCTCAGCTGCTCAAACTGTGCTCTCTGGTCGGCGAAATTTCCGGGGTTAACACAAATTTTGTCAAAGCATTCAGCGACTCGCATTGCCACGGGTTGTGCGAAATGAATGTCTGCCACTAAAGGGATGTGATAAGTTTTTCTAGACAAGGGAATTTTTAATTTCAAAGCAGGAATCTGCTTCTTTCTTTCCTTGCACTGTTTATTCGAACAAATATCTGCTCCTTGGTATGCTATTTTCATTACCTGTTCAAATGTTGCAGCAACATCCTTTGTATCTGTTATGGTCATTGTTTGAATTCTGATGGGATTATCACTACCAAGAGCAAAATTTCCAACCATCACTGTGCTTGTAAGGTCCAAAAATAAGACGACGTAATCCAACTGCATGCAAATCTAGAGAAAATGAAAATTGGGTAATTGATTGATTTTAATTGCTAAATTGATTATGTGACATGTTTATATGATGTTTTAGTAGTTTTTCTACTTACATGCATTAAAGTGTATTTTTAAGGGTTATTCGAGTTGCGATCGAGGAACGGAGACCAAGGACTGAAAAATGGAAAATGTTTTCATTAAATAATTGTTTTTAATTATTTAAAGTATGATTGATGCTTTTTTTATTTTTGAAAATAAGAGGTTTTGAGGTGATTTTATACGTCGGGACGTAAATTTTATCGGTGTAGGATTTTCAACAAAAACGTGAACGTTTTGGCAACCCGGCTAATAAATTCACGAACTTTATTAAACAAAATATTTTTCAAATGCACTAATGGGCTTAATGGACCTAATTAACCTTGTTAATGAGCTTAAGCTACCATTAATCTTTTAATTACTATTTAATGTACAGTTTACCCCACAATTCAAACCATAACCCACACCCCCTTCCCCAAACAAATTAACAAGGATTCTTTTCTCCCCAAAACCACCACACGGCACACACAAAATATCAAGGGAAAAGCATCAAAGTTCTTCAAGGTATTCAAGCCAACATCCACTCGTCGTCGTTCTTCAACTCGTCAACGATAATTCGTGCATTTTACACACAAAGGCACGCCATATTCTTCCTTCAAACATCTATCACACCATAGTAAATGTTTAAGCATATTTTGAATGAAAACATGGCATAAAATTGTTATTGTCGTAACTATGCATGAACATGTGTTAAACTCTTGTGTTTTGGTTCAAAAAATCATGTTTAATATGTGTTAAGGGGCTGCCATGGTTAGGGTATGGATTAAGGGTGTTTTACACGAAGTTTAGGGTCCTAGACACACACCAAATATGCTGCACAACATGAAAATGAAAAAATGGAACCGATCGGGTGCTTGTGTATCCTAGGGGCTCGGTTTATGGGATTGTTTGGCTTGGCTTGGGTTCGGCTTAGACCAGGGCATAGCTAGGGTCATGTATGAGTCAGGGAAGGAGTCCTAGCCATTCTAGGACTCGAGCATAAGGAAGAAGTCCTAGCAAGCTAGGACGCCAACCCGAGAAAGTGACATGATGGTCGCTGGTGTGCAACAGCTTGTGCAGGGTTTGTTGGCCTGGACAGGGGCTTTGGGCTGGGCTAGGTTAGGTCTTTAGGGTCCTAAGAAGGTGTATGAGGGGCTGGTTCAAGGGCTGGCTCGTTGGGTAGATGGCTAGGCAAGAAAACAAGAGTCCTTGTCAAGTAGGTTTTCTCAGCCATAGCTTGTATGTGATGTATTGCTTCGGTTTTGAGCTTAGGGTCATGTCCAATGAGTTCTAAGGGTCCAAGAGGGAGCCTAGAGGGGCTAGTCAGGGATCGGCTAGGGGTGGCTTGGTGTAGCATGGTAAAAATCGAAGTTGGCTTGAGGGTTAAGGGAAGGGTTCGAATTAAGGGTTTAATGGTTTAAAAAATTTGAAACATGGCTCACGGGGGTCGAGACATGGTTCACGAGGGTCAAATATTTTATTAAAAGTTAGAAATTTTATATTAAAGTTTGAATTAATTCAGGATTAAAACGCATTAAAAACGAATAATTAAAGATTAATTGAAAAGTCTAGTATTTAAGCTAAATAAAATTATGAAAAAATTAACGTAAGCTTAAATAATTATTTGGGACATGTTAGATTCAATGGAATCAAGAAAAAGTCAAATTCGAGGATTTTTTCGTCTAGGAGTAAAACGGTAATTTTACACCCGAAAATTAGTAAACGTCATGGCAGTTTCCTGAATGCTGTTTTATATGCTAATATGATTATTTTAAATGTTTAAGAATTTTTATATGTTAAAATATGATTTTTAAATGTTTATGGATTTTTATGAGTTAATATGGACATTTAAAAGATATTTTGTGTTGGAAACTAAGTTTCGGCGTTTGACAAATTGCGAACCAACTGATTATGCAAATAACTGAACACGAGAAAACTGAACTACGCGACTGAATCCAGCAACTGAATGCGCAGATAACTATCAGCAGTTGTATTCTCTACCAGCTATCACCTAGCAGCTGATTCTTCAGATGAACACGTCATCAGTTATCGACAATTGACAGTAGTACACTGCAGACTGTTACTTAATGGAACGCCGCATTTCAGAGATCACAATATACAGGTGTCAGAGGAATTTTGACTTGGCAATCAACGGATATAAAGTTCAAATTTGTTTAAAGTTACCGTTGAAGAGGGAAGCCTATAAATAGGTGAAGAAAGCATCTGAGAAACAACTACGAAACAATTTCAACGCAACTATTCTATTCAAGCTGTTACGCTACTAAAATCACTACGCAAATCAAAAGCTCACACTTACTAGTTTTATCCGTAGCATTCAAGGCTACTATCTCGAGCTTATTAGTACGTTGTAATCTTTGCTAGATTCTTTAAGTTGTGCTAAGATCAGTCACTAAGTGTAGAAGCTTTTTGTAACTAAGAGTTTCAGTGTTGGCAGTGATAAGTCCAAACTGAAGTGGGTCAGTACAACTATTATATTCGATCAAAGTCTTTTAGTGGAAATCCTATCTTCGTGATAGAAGGGGTGATGTCGGAGTTATTCTATTCTCCGAACATCCAGAAACAAATCGTGTGCATTTTATTTCAGTTATCATTTTACTTCAGGTATTCTATCTCTCAGTCAGTTTACTTCCGCAACTGTTTTTTCAGTTAAACTGATTGTTATCGACTGATGAGATACCGGGTGTCAGTTTGTCACTAAACTGAACTCAATTTTCGAAAAGAACATATAATCTGTGAGTGCTTATTCAACCCCCCCTTCTAAACACTTATTACTTTCTAACCGATCCTTTCAAGTGGTATCAGAGCCAAGGTCACGGGTTCGATTCCCATTGATTGCAAGGAGTGCAATTATTGGGTGGGAGATTGTTGGGGGCAATAATTGTCCCTGCTTGGTAGAGCGATCGAACCGTGGTGCTTGAGCTGCTGTGCGGTTTAAAAGATTTGAGTTGCACCATTACCACCAGTTATAGCTCTTGGTAAAGTGGTAAGCGCTTGGTCCTACAATTGGTATCAGAGCAGTTGTATCTCGTCTCAGAATATTTCTACTCAAACTTTTCATCATGTCTTTCTTCAATAAGATCCCAATGTTTTCCAGAGAGGATTTTGATGACTGGAAAATAAGAATGCAGGCTCACTTAGCTGCACAAGATGACGATATGTGGTACGTCATCACTGACGGACCAATGAAAATTCTGAAAGCCAATACATCAGTCGCTATTACTGAAGGGGCACCTCATCGCATAGAAAAGCCCAGAGATTAATGGACGACAGAATACAAAAGAAAAGCTAATTTGGACAATGTGGCAAAGGATATACTGTACAAAACACTGGATAAAGTAACCTTCAGCAAAATCAAGATGTGTAAGACAGCTAAGGAAATTTGGGAAAAACTGATCCAGCTGTGTGAAGGAAATGAACAAACTAAAGAGAATAAACTTTCTGTTGCTGTTCAGAAGTTTGACAATATCAAGATGAGAACTCGAGAATCGATGCATGAGTATGATGAAAGAGTCAGTTGTATCATCAATGAGCTAAATGCACTTGGAAAAGTGTATACCAACAAAGAAGTTGCATTAAAAGTGATCGGAGGTCTTCCCAAGGAGTGGGACGTTAAGACCATGGCAATGAGGCAATCCAAGGATCTAAATAAGGTTGAGCTTCATGACCTATTCGCTGATCTGAAGGCCTGTGAGTTTGAGCTGCAAACTCGAGAAGGAGAACCTTCTACTCCAGCAGTTACAACTGCATTAGCTGCTGTCAGAACAGAACCAACTGGTTCAGTCGAGAAGTCTGCTAATCAAATGAGCAATGATGCTATGTCATTGTTCATCAAAAAAAAAATTTGGAAGGTTTATGAGGAAAAATCAAGGGAACTTCCACAAGCATTATCAGATAAACAATTCTAAAGAGGAATCAAATGTTTGCTACAACTGTGGCAAACCCGGTCACTTCATTGCTGACTGTCCCAAACCCAAGAAGGACAGTCAAGGCTCGACTGAAAGAAAAAAGAAATCATATGAGCATAAAAGGAGATCCAAGGATGATAAGAAGTCTTCCAGGAAGAAGCATGAGGTGCTCTTAGCTGAAGAAAGTAAATCTAAATGGGTAGAAACTAACAGCGAGGACTCAGAGCCAGAAACCTCATGCAGTTCCAGTGATGGTGAAGAGGAAGTGAAGCGTCTAATGGCTGGTGATACAGAAGTGGAGTCAAGCAGTCAACATGTATTTGACTTCAGCTCAACTGATTTCACTAGAGAGAAACTTATTTCAACTCTTCATGACATGGTTAATGAGTACCACAAGCTTGCCTTATCTTTTGAAAAGGCCAGAGCAAAGCAAACTGATCTCATAGACAATAAAACTAAAACTGATGTATCAGTTGATGTGTTGAGTCTGAAAAGAGAGATTGCTGAGCTCAATGCTGAAAGAAGCAAGAATCAATCAATGATTCAAAGGTTGATGCTTGAAAATTCAAAGCAAACCGAGCTTATTCAGGCTTGGAACAAATCATCTGTTGCATTAACTGAAATGAAGAACTCACAGAAATGAGTTACTGATAAAACTGGTTTAGGGTTTAGCAACCAAGATGAAATGTCTCCAAATGATACTCAACCAAAACTGAATATGGATAAAGGGAAATACATTCTTTGCCAAATCAGTTATGGTACAAGAACAAACTGAGCCAAATAAACTGGTTAAACAGCCTACTGAAAGTACGAATAAGGCTAGAAGATATGGTATTGGTTATAGCCCAAAAGTTTTAACTGACTCACGCAGTCAGTCGTCAAAAAGATTCAGCAGAAATCATTCAAATGACTACTCTAATTACTATAACAACAAGCCGGTTCAGAAAAGATATCAGTTGAACAAAGCTAAATCACATGTTGTCTCATCTGCACACTACACACCAAACACACACAAATCGAGAAAGACCATCTGGAATACAGCAACTGGGCAGTCAGTCAGACTAATCCAAGTCTGGGTTCTTAAAGGACTAATCAATTTAGGACCCAAATAGATAGGGGTACCAAAATTATATCTTGTGTGATTGCAGGTAACAGGTACAAGCAAGGAATCAATCTGGTACTTGTATAGTGGATGTTCACGGCATTTGACAGGGGATGCAAGTTTGCTATCCTAACTGATCAAATATACAGAACCAAACATCAGCTTCGAAGATAACTCTAAAGATAAAACTGTGGGTAAGGGTAAGCTTATCTATGGTAACTTTACAATTGAAGATGTTTTGCTAGTTGAGAACTTGAAGTATAACCTAATAAGTATCAGTCAGTTATGCGACAATGATTTCTCAGATCAGTTTGATAAACACACTTGTTCAGTTAGAGACTCAACTGGTGAAGTCATCTTAACTGGAAATCGTTGTGGAAATACTTACAACGTAAGTTGGACTGAACAATCTTATGCACTAGTTTGTTTCATTACTTCCAAATCTTCTAAAAACTGGTTATGGCATAAGAGGTTAAACCATTTGAACTTTAAATCTATTGCCTATCTGAACAAACATGATCTTGTAACTGGTCTGTCCAAAACAGATTTTTCAAAAAAAAAGTTTGTTCAGCATGTCAGTTTGGAAAATAAGTAAGATCTACATTTAAAAACAGAGATTGTAAATCATCTTCTCGATGCTTAAAGATGTTACATATGGATCTTTTAGGTCCAATACCAGTCATAAGTTTAGGGGGAATGAAATACACCTTAGTGGTTGTGGATGATTTTTCAAGATTTACTTGGGTTATTTTTCTCAAATCCAAGGACCAAACTGCTGCATAACTGATTAAGCTTTTCAAAATACTATTTAATGAAAAATCAGTTGGGATTGATCGAATAAGGTCTGACAGAGGGATTGAGTTCATCAATCAAAATCTTTCAAATTTTTTAGAAGATACTGGAATCAAGCATGAGCTTTCTGCAGCTAGAACACCTCAGCAAAATGGTGTAGCTGAGAGAAGAAATCGGAAACTAAAAAAAGCTGTTAAAACAATACTTGCTGATTCTGATATTTCTCAAAGATTTTGGGCTGAAGCAGTAAACACTGCGTGTTACACTCAGAACAGATCGATGATTAATAAGAATCACATGAAAACACCTTATGAGATCTATGGAAGAAAAAGTGTGGTTTCTTATTTCAAGATATTCGACTGCGGATATTTTATTCTTGACAATGGTAAAAATCATTTAAAAGCCTTTGATGTCAAATCTGCAGAGGGAATATTTCTTGGATATTCTTCAGTTAGCAAAGCTTATAGAGTTTTTAATAAAAGTTCTTTAAATGTTGAAGAATCTATTCATGTTGTTTTTGACGAAACTGTGCTAACTGATAAGCCAACTGATCCAGTTGAGCTAGTTGATCATTTTTCAGAGATCAGTTTGGAAGAAGATACGGAAAAAGATAATCATATCAGAAGAAATAATTTTCGAACACCTGAACCTAAAATACTAGATCAATCAGTACAACAGGAACATGTTCCTATCAATCAGTTGGTGGAGCAAACTGAAGATATTCAGTTACAAACTGATACAGTTCCAACTGAAACTGAAAACATTCAGTTGCCAACAGAAACACCTGCTAATATGGAAATGGCAAATACTGAACTCAGATGGAAGAAATCACACCCTTCAGAATTGGTGATAGGTAATCCATCTAATCCGGTAAGAAAAATAAATCAGATGCTTAATTTGTTCATATATTCTGCTTTTGTCTCACAAATAGAACCAAAGAAAACTGATGAAGCTCTTGCTGATCCTAACTGGGTAAATGCTATGCAAGAAGAGTTAAATCAGTTTACCCATAACAATGTCTGGAACCTAGTTCCAAGACCAGCTTGCAAAAAAATTATAGGTACGAAGTGGGTATTCAGAAATAAACTGAACGAAGATGGTTCAGTTGCACGCAACAAAGCAAGACTGGTGGCACAAGGATATAGGTAGGAAGAAGGAATTGACTATGATGAAACGTATTCACCAGTTGCAAGACTGGAAAGAATCAGAATATTCCTTCCTATGCCTCATTCAAGAATTTTAAAGTCTACCAGATGGACGTGAAGAGTGCATTCTTAAATGGTCAGCTGCAAGAAGAAATCTACGTGGAACAACCTCCAGGTTTTGTCAATCATCATTTTCTTGATCATGCCTACCATTTGAACAAAGCATTATATGGTCTTAAACAAGCCCCAAGAGCTTGGTATGAAATTCTTTCAAAATTCCTAACTGATCATGACTTTTCAGTTGGATCAGTTGATAAGACTCTGTTCAAATTCTCTAAGAATGATCATATTTTACTTGTTCAAATTTATGTTGATGATATTATATTTGGGTCAACTAACCCCAAATTATGCGAGAAATTTGCTAAGTTGATGCAGGACAAATTTGAAATGAGCATGATGGGTGAACTGAAAATTTTCCTTGGACTGCAAGTGAAGCAACTGGAAACTGGTATTTTTATCAGTCAGACAAAATACACGAAGGAGTTGCTCAAGAAATTAGGCATGGAATCATGTTCAGCAGCAAGCACTCCCATGAGTTCATCAGTCAAACTGAACAATGATCAAGGGGGAATATCAGTTGAGGCGACATTATACAGAGGTTTAATATGTTCATTATTGTACCTAATTGCTAGTCGTCCTGATATTGTATTTGTTGTTTGCATGTGTGCTTGATTTCAAGCAAATCCTAAGCAATCGCATTTCTCAGCTGTCAAAAGAATTTTAAAATATCTCAAGGGCACACAAAATGTGGGATTATGGTATACGAAAGACTCTACTTTCAATTTATTTGTATATTCAGATGCAGATTATGCAGGATGTAAGCTAGATCGAAAAAACACCAGTGGATCTTGTCAGTTCTAGGAGACAGGCTGATCTCATGGTTCAGCAAGAAGCAAACATCCATAGCTACTTCCACGTCTGAAGCAGTATATCTTACTGCTGGAAGCTGCTGTGCCCAACTGCTCTGGATTCAACAACAACTGAAAGCTTCGGTTTTCACAAGGGTTTCAGTCCTAGGAGTCTACATCGATGTTCTTCGCATCTTCGCTTTGTTTTCGTGCGTAATATACGCAAAGACATGCCATAATTCTTTATTTTCTCATCTATCACACCCTAATATATGTTTGATTATTGTTTGCATGAAAAACATTATTGTTTTATGGAAATTTTTGTTTTATGCATATACATGTGATTAAAGTATGAATTTTTGTCCCAAAACTTGTTATATACTTGCGTGAAGGGGCTGCCATGATTAAGGATCATAGAAAGACGTTTTTGAACAAGTCTAAGGGTCCTAGGATGCATGGTTTTGAAGCGTCACAAAGCTAGAACAAGCTGGAGCCATTATTGCGTGTTGTGATGTCAAGGGTTCTGTTATGAGGGAACCACGGCTCATGGCTCGGCCAGGGCATGACCAGTACTAAGCTGGACATGGTTGGGTGTGTGGAGGAGTACTAGCCACGCTACGACTCAAGCTCAACGGCTAGGGAAGAGCCCATGCACGATGGAACTCTTCATAAGCCTACCCGAGAGAACAGCTGGTGCGATGGGTTATGGCTCGGCCAGGGTGGTCAGGGCTGGGCTAGGCTAGGTCATAGATAGGACTAGGGTTGGTCCAAGGGTGAGGGCTCGGGTGGTTGCCTGGGCGAGGAGTCCTTACGCAAAAGGGTTAAACACACACGAGCTTCTTGTTTCGGGCAGGGGGATTGCAGCGGCTAGGGGCTGAGTCCTAGGGGTTCAGTGAGTCCAGTAGGGTCCAAAGAGGGTCTGGGAGGAGTTTGGCTCGGGGTGGCTCGGGCTTGGCTCGAAGGAATCGCAATATGGCTCAAGGGTTAGGGTTAGGGTTCGGTTTTTAGGTTATAATTGGCTAAGGGTTTGAACGTGGTTCAACAGAAGTCGAATCATGGTTCACGAGGTTTATTTAAATATAAAAAGTCTATGTTTAAAATTTGAGAATTTTATAGTAAAGTTTGAAATTAATTCGGGATTAAAACACTCTACGAATTAATAATTACGAAATAAATCAAAAGCCTCAATTTTAAGCTAAATAAAGTATCAAAAAATTTATTTAAGCTTAAATAATTATTTGGGATGATCTAGAGTCAATGAAAGTAAAAAAAAGTCAAAACCGAGAAATTTTACGTCTAGGGGTAAAACGGTCATTTTACACCAGAAAAATAGTTAACGTCATGGCAGTGCCCCGAATATGCTTTTACGGGTCACATAATGTCAAACATAATATCGTGCTCAAAACCTAGAATCAATATCAAAATCCAATTATATAAGGGTATCCAAAGATTATCGTTCAACATATATGTAATGCATCGATGTATGTATAAAATGATTTGCGTTAACGAAATATTTATTTTATACATTGATCTATCAATCATGAATGTCATGTATGTCACTTCAAGTCCAATAAGGCACGTAGACATGTACTTTCCTTCAAATAAATCAATCATATATCAAATAACACATACATGTCGTATGTTACTCGGTCGAAACATATCTCAATTTTTCCTCTTCAGTTTAATATAGCTCAATTCGAAATTAGGATTTCAATGCAGAAATTCAATCTACATAATTTAAATATTCATTTTAATTAATTCATTCATTTAAATGCAAGTCTAATAGTGTATTTGAATGTATCAGTTCATTCTATGATATTCAATTTAAATTTCACATTATCAGGATAATTATATTGTGTTATAAATTCTAATAATTCATTCTTATATAACCATTAATATGCATCTATTCATTTACAATCAAAATTTCAAGTTACAGAATTGTTTTGAAACTTTGAAAATTCATGTAAAATTGAAATCCTAACATAACTCAAATTTAACTTTGAAATTAAGTTTCTCGTTGGCTACTCTATCGCATATATATTGATTCGAATCAAATACATGATATTCCATCAATTCAATAAATAAAATTGCCAAATCCAAGAGAAAATTACCTTAAAAGAACGCTCTCAACACGAGGATTCCGAAGACGTCATTCGTTTTGAGTTTCAACAATGTTTCAGTGTAGTTTTGGTTGATAGAGCTTGACTTCTTACCTTTCTTCATAGGTGGAGAGGAAAAAAGAATGAAACAATTGTCAAAAAATGTGCTTGTCAACCTTAAATCTCATGAAACTAAGGTGGTGGGCGCGGGTGCACATTTTCGTCACGCGGCCACGCTCTTGTTGCTAACCAGATGGTGTCAACAGAACTTGGAGCACGGGCACGTGTTTTAACTGCGCGGGTGAATGTTTATTTATGTCTGAAACTCTATTTTTACTTCGAATTAACGAACATTGTCAACATGAAAATTGTATATCTACATGTTAGCTTTCATTTTCTATTAACCTTATTCAATTGAAACGTTGGATGTAAGGTCCAAAATACGATAATGTAATCCAAACTGCATGCAAATCTAGGAAAAACGAAAAACGCTTAATTAAATTATTTTAATTGCATTTATTAAATGTGACATGCATGTTTACATGGTTAAAATAGGATTTTATATTAGAATGCATAAAACTATATTTTAAAAATTATTCGAGACGCGATCGAGAAACGGAGACCGGGGACCGTAAAGGGAAAATATTTTTATTTTTAATTATTTAATATTTGATAAATTTTAAATGGTATTTTTGAAAATGACAACTTTTGATGTGCTTTTACGTGTCGAGACGTATTTTAGACCGATAATCGATTTTTGACAAAAAAATGACTTTTAGGGAACTCGGCTAGTATTTTCAAAAATTTTTATAAACAAAATAATTTTCTACTTTATAATTGGCATATTTTACCTAGGTTATTGGGCCTAGCTTACTACACAATTATTTATACCAAAATTAAGTTTCCAAACCCTAAAACAAGTCATAACACACGCCTCACCCCTAGAAGAAATACTAGGACTCCTCCATCAGCAGCTTACACGATCACACACCATACTTTCAAGGAGTTTCACGTTGGTTTTGAAGAAAAAATTCAGCAAGTCCCGTCCCTCTCCGTCGACGTTCTTTGCATCTCAAAATGTTTTCGCGCGTAAAATACACGAGGGCATGTCTTAATCTTCCTTCACTCATCGTTCATACCATACTATATGTACGGATAGATGTTTGCATGAAAAATATGATACAATATCTTATATTTTCGTTTTTATGGCAAAACATGAACAAAACTAGAGTTTTCATCTTTTTAAATTCATGGTATTGATGCACAAAGGGGCTGCAAAGGTAGGACTATTAGAAGGGATGAATTCCAGAGGGTTTAGGAGCCTAGATAAGGCTGCATAAAGGCTGATGTGAGGGAATAGAGGCTGAACGAAAATTGGGTCACAAGGCTAGGGCACAGTTTATGGGAAGAAAATAGAATAGTGGTTGTGCAGCGGCTGTCTAGGCAAGGGGCTGGCCTTGTGAGGGTCCTAGCCACGAGCCATGTTGGTCCAAGGATGGCTGGAGGGTCGAGGATGGGTAGGCGCACAGCTAGGGGCTCGATCTTGCCTTGCGCGGGTATTCTTTGATCGCACCACTCACGCCCTCATGCATGGCGCTTTAGGGGTGTTCTAGCAATGTACCTATGGTTCAGTGACGGTCCTAAGATGGTCGGTCAGCTAGGGTCTGGTTGGGTCGGCCATGGGCTAGGGTCGAAGCAGTTGAAGGTTTGATCAAGCTAGGGTTTCGAAAATGAGCAAAATTTTCCAGCATCTTTCTAGGCTTTTTTTAATGGTTTTAATTGGCTTTTTTTGGATTGTATAGAGTATGGTTAGGTGTTAATAAGTTATGATTCAAGTTTGGTAAAGTTTGGTTAAGTTTCAAGTTGATTCGAACTAAAATCGAGACGTATGTTTAAGGTTTAAAACGAATTAGAAAATTAGTTGGTGAGCGTAAATTTACGTCTAAAAAATATTTGTGGGTGTGTTTTAAGGTGTGGTCGTCGTTTTAAGGTTTAAGGATAAATTGGGAAAGTTATGATTTAAAATGATTGCTAAAAGACGTTTTATACGCTTGGTTTAAAAGAAAAATGATATATATGCATGAAATTTTATAAGTGATGAGAATAATGAAAGGTTGAAGAAAGTGACTTCATTGTTACTAATACGATGGTATGATGATTATGATGATATGTAAAGCCAATGCTCAGTTGACGGGTGAGAGTGTCTCTGATGTCCTCGCTGCCTGATACCATGGTTATACGTAGATAGATCCATCGACCTACAGGTGATACGAAAGTCACAATTAACGATCTGAATTCAATAAAAAGAGAAAACGTATACGTATATGATGAAAGGAAAAAGGTTTAAAGATATGCAAGTTCATGAAAAGCTATTTTATTAAAAGTATCTTTCACTGTTACTTATGAATGTATATGTATTATTTGCTATCATGGTTAAGGTTTGCTGAGTCAATAGATTCACTAGGCATGATCGAAGCAAGTGAGCATGATGTTGTTGATGATGGAAGACTTGATGGTTTAATTAACTGGACTGATGGTGCACATAATCCGAGGACCTTTGCTAGTTTTCCGCATTAAAATTACTTTGAAGATTGTATGACTTTATGCTTTTGAGTGGTTTTGAGAGATTTAAGAGTTGATGCTTTATTTTGAAAAATATTAGTGTTAGGTTTGGTTTTATAATTTACGATTTTATGTTTCGAATTTTGTGTTTGGATTTTTAAANAGTCGAAATTTTAAAAAAAATCTAGTATATTTTCAAGAAAAATGAGAAGTGAACGTTTCATTGGACACAAAATTTATGCCCATTCTACAATTATGTCAACACATGATGTAATGGCCTCTGGATTCGTGTTTGAAAATTTGCGGAAAAATTTAAAATTTTTCTTTTTAAATAATTAAAATGTCTCATTCATAAGATAAACTGATAAATAAAGTTTAATATTCAAAATAGCACCGGAAGTAAATAATGTTTCAAAACGACAGCTTAAAATAATTCATTGTAATAAAAATGAGTTTTTGAAAAAATAATAAATAAACTGATAAATGAGGTCCTCGGGTCCCACTACTGCCGACTCGAGCTGGCTCACTGGTCCCCACTCTCGATCCCGACATCATCAGTACCTACAACAATCAAGTCTGGTGAGTCTAAAGACTCAGCATGCATATATCGTAAATAACAAGTAAATAGATAATAATAAAATTGCATGCGAAGTAAAAATATCATGTCATGAGGAATTATAGTTCTTGCATAACTGAACTGTAAATATCTTATCATGGATAATTATAAATACATGCATAACTGAACTGGAAATCATAAGTGAACTGTTTTCTCAATAGAGCTCTGTAATAAAATAGCCTGTCATAATTTTGCTGAGATTATGTTCTACGCAGGTGGCCCCATGAACTGCACTGAACTGAACTGAACCGGTAACTGACGACCGGGTGAAATAATAATCGTCTGATCAGACTAATGCCACAGTATACTGGGTGGGACCGGTAAGTGACCACCGGGATAAACTGAACTGAACCGGTAAGTGACCACCAGGTGAAGTAATAATACCATGACAGTGAAGTGGCCACAAGCAATATCGCATAAATCTCAAAAATGAATCTTTTCTATTTTTATGCACGTATTATAATTACATAAGGTAATTAAATATCCTGTATATATTTTACCGAATGGGTTGGATCGCTCCCAGGCTCGCTGCGACTTAAATCTATCATGAAAAATATGCAAATGATTTATCTTGACCAAACTTTGTAATTAAATCCAAAAAAAATGAGACAATTACGCCCAATAACTTCGTATTTAATCGTGACTCCGTACCAACACCGAACCATCATTTAGTCATGATTAAAATACGCCTAAAATGATGAAATAATGCTCCTAAATTTACAGTACTCGAAATTTAGTGAATGGAGGCCAAAAACATGAAACGCTCTTTCGAGAGTCATTTTGGCACATTGCACCGTAAATTCTCGTATGACCTCTAAACTGATCCGAATTACGAACGACCAAAAACACAGCCTTCCTAACTTGATGAGGTACTGTTCAGTCCAAGGCCATAGGCTAATAGCCGACCAAGAACCCGAAATTCATCTCTGAACCGCAGCACACATGCTGTCATTTGTGAGGCTAATGGCCATTGGGGCTTGAACCACCGACCAGAGCCTCTTACCAACATCCTAGGGTATGGTTTGAACCATGTCTAAGGGCTAAAAAAGCCAACAAAGATCCACACCAACCCCTAAACTCGAAACTACACATGCAGGAAAAGAAAAATCGAAGGGGTGCTTGTCTTGTTTTGTTTTGAAAACCAATGGAACCATGGACCAAGCCTCAAAAGGCCAACTTGGTCACGTCTTAGAAAAGCCAAGAAGAGATTCTAACCATGGCTACAGCCCCTAGGGCAGCCAAGATCAGAATCTTCACCTTAGGCACTAAACATGAAAATCGGGACACAAAACGCCATGCTGGGGAGTTGCTGTCCAAAACGCGATGCAAGGGGAGAAAGGGCTGAGACTAATGGACAAATCCCTTCCTAACACACCCTATATCATGTCTAAAAGCAGCCTTGAGCCCCTGGAAATCGAGCCAACCCTGCAACCACAAAAACAACAAGAACCATGAAGAATGAAGGGAAGTAGAAAAATCTGTGCAGACTTTTGTTGTGTAGTTGCTGTAATATTTCGGTTTTGCTCAAAAAAATCATGAACAAATATGGTTTAAAAACATGTATATGACTTGATTGAAGAGCAAGGAAAAATATAAACATGCCTTTGTTTGTTTTGAACAAAAACAAACGAAACGACGACGCGGCGCGGAGGAGACGGAGTGTGCTTCTTTTCTCACTTTCTCTCTTGTTTTCCCTAGCTTTCTCACGTTTTATCTTACTGAATTTTACTCTGAATTTCGTGAATGAGGGTGGGGAGAGAAGGTTAGGGAGATAAATGGGAAGGTTGCAAGATAAATGGAAAGAATAATCTTTCTATCTTTCAAGTTTATGAGATAAGGAAATAATATTGATATGATTTGATTTCAAGAGATTAGAGGTTGATATTCTAGAGTGAGGGCCGATTTTAGCTTGCAAAATAAGGAAGGATATTGCTTAATTAATAATTTTAGTAGATAAAAAGGTGAGGAACTATTATGTCAAGAAAAGGATCAAGGAAGGATATAAAATAGTGAGTTGACAATATTTTTAAATCTCCTAATGGAGATGGCCGATTTTGCTATCAAAAAAATGGGTAAGAATATTGTTTAAATCATTAACTAGTGAAAATAATATTGAAGGGATTATCTACCATGAAATGGATATGAAAAGGAATCAAAGTTGAGTTGTAAATCAAAACTAAATCTTTTAAAAATTGAGATGGCCGAAAATTGCTAATAAAAATGGAGGGGAAATATTTCTTAAATATTGTATTTTAAATCTTTAGAGTTTTATTTACCCATTAAATATTTTAGTGACTTAAGAAATTAATTATGGAGTAATATTATCTTGCTTGCATGGCTAAATATTTAAATTACTCAAATAATTCCTTAAACATTCTTTTATATTACATTGACTTATTATTTATCCTAAATAAATTCTAGGAATGTTTTCTAAATATTAGATTTTATCTCAATTCTCCATCTCCAGTCCGACCTCACTTAATTAACTGAAAAGGTAGTAATTAAACTACTGCAATAAAACAATTAAATTTAAAGAAAAGAATTTAAATACTCATGCAATAAAATCATTTTAATTTAAATACTAGAATTATGCATGGCTTATACGTAGTCTAATTTACGGGTTCTACAACCTTCCCCCCTTAAAAGAAATTTCGTCCCCGAAATTAAAACTCACCAAATAACTCGGGATTCCGACTCCTCATCTCTAGCTCAGACTCCCACGTAGCTTCCTCCTCTGAATGGTTAAGCCATTTGACTTTCACTCGCTTAAACAGCTTGTTCCGATGCTTCTTCTCCTGTCTGTCTAAGATCTGCACTGGTCTCTCTTCATAAGACAGGTTCGGAGTGAGCTGCAACGGTTCAAAATTCAAGACATGCGAAGGATTTGCCATATACTTCCTCATCATAGAGACGTGGAACACATTGTGTACTCCGGCCAGATTCGGCGGAAGAGCAACACGATAAGCTAACGTCCCAACCCTGTCGAGGATCTCAAATGGTCCAATGAATCTCGGACTGAGCTTCCCTTTCTTCCCAAATCGCATGACACCTTTCATAGGTGCTACTTTCACAAAAACATGGTCGCCGACTGCGAACTCCAGGTCTCTCCTCCTCTGATCCGCATAACTCTTCTGTTGACTCTGAGCAGTCTTCATTCTATCACGGATCTTGACTACTACATCGACAGTCTGCTGAATAATCTCCGGACCCAACTCTGCTCTCTCTCCTACTTCATCCCAATGAATAGGAGATCTGCACTTGCGACCATACAGTGCTTCATACGGAGCCATTCCTATAGACAACTGAAAGCTGTTGTTATAGGTGAACTCCACTAATGGCAAGTTCGACTCCCAACTCCCGGAGAAATCAATAACACAAGCACGGAGAAGATCTTCCAAAATCTGAATAACTCGCTCTGACTGCCCATCTTTCTGAGGGTGGAAAGCTGTGCCAAACAACAACTTCGTACCCATAGTCGAATGCAAACTCTTCCAAAATGAGGAAGTGAATCTGGGGTCTCTGTCAGACACGATAGAAACAGGAATACCATGAAGTCGGACTATCTCCCGGATTAACAACTCTGCATACTGACTCATGGTGAAAGTCGTCTTGATAGGCAAGAAGTGCGCTGATTTGGTAAGACGATCAACAATCACCCAGATAGCATTTGATCCTCTGACTGACTTCGGCAACCCGGTCACAAAATCCATGGTAACATTCTCCCACTTCCGCTCGGGAATAAGGAGAGGCTTGAGCAAACCTGCTGGTCTCTGATGCTCTGCCTTCACTAACTGGCAAGTCAGACACTCGGATACAAAACTTCTGATATCCTTCTTCATTCCTGGCCACCAGTAAAATAACTGCAGACTTTGTACATCTTCGTACTCCTTGGATGAATAGAGTACGGCGATATATGGGCCTCTGATAGAATATCTGCTCGGATAGAATCACTACTAGGGACCCATATCCTGTCCCGGTATCTCACAATACCATCACTAACTGAATACAAGACACTACCCTTGGCCTCATCTCTCTGCTTCCACTTTGCCAACTGCTCATCTGCTGACTGACCACTGCGAATACGGTCTAGGAGAGAGGACTGAATAGTCAAGATAGATAGACGGGGAACTCTACCTCGAGGATAAGTCTCTAGATTAAACCTCTGCATCTCAGACTGAAGAGGTCTCTGAATCGTCAAATGAGCCATCACTGCAACTTTCTTGCTCAATGCATCCGCAACTACATTAGCTTTACCCGGGTGGTAGCTAATGTCACAATCATAATCCTTCACAAGCTCCAACCATCGCCTCTGACGCATATTCAGCTCTTTCTGCGTAAAGAAGTACTTGAGGCTCTTGTGGTCGGTAAAGATCTGGCACTTCTCTCCGTACAAATAATGCCTCCAGATCTTCAAAGCAAATACCACGGCTGCCAACTCTAGATCATGGGTAGGGTAATTCTTCTCATGAGTCTTCAACTGACGAGAATCATATGCTATCACCTTCCCATGCTGCATCAATATTGTGCCTAAACCGAGCTTTGAAGCATCGGTATACAAGACAAACTCACCGGGCCCTGACGACATGGCCAAAATCGGTGCTGAGATAAGAGCTTGCTTTAAAGTATCGAAGCTCTTCTGACACTCGTCGCTCCACTCAAATTTCACATTCTTCTTTGTCAATGATGTGAGTGGAACTGCGATGGAATAAAATCCCTGAATGAACTTCTGATAATATCCTGCTAAGCCCAGAAAACTGCGGATCTCAGATGCATTCTGCGGCACAACCCAGTCTCTGACTGCTGCAACTTTCGCTGGGTCTACCTCAATACCACTGCTAGAAACAATGTGGCATAAGAACGCCACCTTCTCCAACCAGAAGTCTCATTTACTGAACTTTGCGAATAACTTATGCTTCTGCAAGGTCTGCAACACTGCGGTCAGATGTCTGCTGTGATCCTCTTGATTCTTCGAGTAGACGAGAATGTCATCTATGAATACTATCGCAAACTGATCAAGATACGGCTGAAATACGCGATTCATGAGATCCATGAAGATCGCTGGCGCATTTATCAAACCGAACGGCATCACAAGGAACTCGTAGTGGCCATAACGAGTCCTGAAGGCAGTCTTGGAAACATCAGCGTCTTTCACCCTCAACTGGTGATAACCGGAAAGCAGATCAATCTTGGAGAATACCGAAGCTCCCTGCAACTGGTCAAATAGATCTTCAATCCTCGGAAGTGGGTATTTATTCTTCACTGTAACCCTGTTCAACTCCCGGTAATCGATGCAAAGTCTCATAGAGCCATCTTTCTTCTTCACAAACAAGACTGGCGCGCCCCATGGTGAAAAGCTTGGGCGAATGAACTCCTTGTTAAGAAGTTCCTGAATCTGCTTCTTAAGCTCTGCCATCTCTGTCGGTGCTAGTCGATACGGTGCTTTTGAGATCTGAACCGTACCTGGCATAAGCTCAATGGAAAACTCCACCTCTCGCTCAGGTGGCATACCAGAGACGTCTTCCGGAAAAACATCCAAAAAATCTCTGACAATTGGGACATCTGAGGCCGACTGACTGGGTGCCTCAGGAACGGATACAAAAGTCGCTAAAAACGCTCGACACCCTCTATGCATGAGCTTCCTAGCCTGGACATAAGGAATAATGCGAGGTAAAAGAAAGTACATGTCCGGCTCAAATAAGAACTGTGTCATCCCAGGCGGTCGGACTAGAACAGATCTCCGCTGGAAGTCTATCAACACTCTATTCCGCAATATCCAATCCATGCCTAATATGATGTCAAACTTTGGCATCGGCAATACGATCAGATCCGCATAAACGAGGTTGCCATGAAGCTCAAGATCTATGTCTCGGATCACATTGGTAGCTGTCATCTCCTCTCCCGAAGGCAGTACTACTGAATAGGCTACATCTAGCCCAATGGTCTTAACTTTGAGAAAATTAGCGAAGACCTCTGAAATAAACGAGTGAGTAGCCCCTGAATCTATCAAGGCTTTTGTAGCTGAGCCAGCTATGAAAATTCTCCCTAAAAGGTTAGAACACTATGCTGAACCCAATAATCACAAGAGCTAAGCTTATAGACATGCATAGGCCAAAGTTCTACTAACTTAAATTCCCAAAAATAATACTAAGTAGAGTATGCAACCCTATCGCAATTCTAGGTTCAAAATCTCAAACCCAAAACATTAAATCCCAAATATAAATTTAAAGCTTAAAGGTACCTGTCATAAGCATGGTATCGGGGTTCGTCTACGCTGCATGGAGAGCAAATACCCTGCCTTGGGTAGGCAGGTTTCTCTGAGGGCACTGCGGTAGCACGTGGTCTGGGCTACCGCACTTGTAACACTTCCCAGAGCCATACATACATACTCCAGGATGGCGGCGTGAGCATTTAGGACATATCAGACGCTCCATAGGCTTAGGGACTGCGTGTCCCCGCTGCTGCTGCTGCTGCTGGCCCCTGTTCTTGGGTGGGCCGTGGAAAGGCCTCTTATTCTGCTGCTGATGCTGCTGAGGAGGAGGGCGGTGCGGTACCTGGACTGGGCGCTTGCCCTGACGATCTCTCTCGATATCCCGCTGATCCTGCTCTGCGGCTAGAGCTCTGGAAACAGCGACCTCATAAGTAGTAGGGTCAGATACCCTAACATCACGGCACAAGATCGTCCGTAGACCTACCAAGAAATGCATCAACTTGGCTTGAGCATCATTCGCGAGCAGGGGCACAAAATGACAACCCCTCTCAAACTTACGGATGAACTCCGTAACAGTCAAATCTCCTTGCCTCAGACTCTTGAATTCCGTGGTCAACCTGGTGCGCACTTCCTCAGTAAAATATTTGGAGTAGAATACCTCCGTGAAACGCGCCCAAATCAGTGTAGCCAAGTTCAGGGCTACTGATGCTCCTTCTCACCATAAGCGGGCATCTCCTCCTAATAAGTAGGTAGCACAACGAACTCTGTCTGCATCTCCAAGCTCCATAAACTCGAAGATAACCTCGAGGGACTTGATCCAGCCCTCGGCAATCATGGGGTCCGTCGTTCCTAAAAACTCCTTCGGACGCATCTTCATGAATCTCTCGTAGACAGCCTCAGGCCCTGTCGGCCTGGTCGCCACAGCATTGTTCCCCACATACTGTGCGAAGAACTGAGTCATCCCAGCTAGCATCTGGGCGTTCATATCAGGGGGTGGAGGTACGTGCCTCTTTTGCCTCTGATCCTCCCTGTCCTCAAGACGAGGCTCGTCGTCTCTCACTCGCTCAACAAGACGTCTAGGAGGCATACTGATCCATACATATAACCCATAGTAACCAACATGCATAATTCCATAATTTATTTAAATGTAAATAAATACTGAACAATTAAAATCCGAACGTAAAAATACTTCATGAGAACATGCAGTTAAAATAATTCCGGCTTTAAATAAAATGCATGATTGTAAAACTTACAGACCGAAGACGTGACTTCGTGAGCTTCTCGAGATCAGTAGTAGTGCAACCCTTTACAAGAACATAGGCTCTGATACCACCTGTAATGGCCTCTGGATTCGTGTTTGAAAATTTGCGGAAAATTTTAAAATTTTTCTTTTTAAATAATTAAAATGCCTCATTCATAAGATAAACTGATAAATAAAGTTTAATATTCAAAATAGCAGCGGAAGTAAATAATGTTTCAAAACGACAGCTTAAAATAATTCATTGTAATAAAAATGAGTTCTCCCAAAAATAATAAATAAACTGATAAATGAGGTCCTCGGGTCCCACTACTGCCGACTCGAGCTGGCTCACTGGTCTCCGCCCTCGATCCCGACATCATCAGTACCTACAACAATCAAGTCTAGTGAGTCTAAAGACTCAGCATGCATATACCGTAAATAACAAGTAAATAGATAATAATAAAATTGCATGCGAAGTGAAAATATCATGTCATGAGGAATTATAGTACTTGCATAACTGAACTGTAAATATCTTATCATAGATAATTATAAATACGTGCATAACTGAACTGGAAATCATAAGTGAGCTATTTGCTCAATAGAGCTCTGTAATAAAATAGCATGTCATAATTTTGCTGAGATTATAATTCTACGCAGGTGGCCCCATGAACTGCACTGAACTGAACTGAACCGGTAACTGACGACCGGGTGTAATAATAATCGTCTAATCAGACTAATGATACAGTATACTGGGTGGGACCGGTAAGTGACCACCGGGATAAACTGAACCAAACCGATAAATGACCATCGGGTGAAGTAATAATACCATGACAGTGAAGTGGCCACAAGCAATATCGCATAAATCTCAAAAATGAATCTTTTCTATTTTTATGCACGTATTATAATTAAATAACGTAATTAAATATCCTGTATATATTTTACCGAATGGGTTGGATCGCTCCCAGGCTCGCTGCGACTTAAATCTATCATAAAAAATATGCAAATGATTTATCTTGACCAAACTTTGTAATTGAATCCAAAAAAAATGAGACAATTACGCCCAATAACTTCGTATTTAATCGTGACTCCGTACCAACCCGAACCAACACCGAACCATCATTTAGTCATGATTAAAATACACCTAAAATGATGAAATAATGCTCCTAAATTTACAGTACTCGAAATTTAGTGAATGGAGGCCAAAAACATGAAACGCTCTTTCGAGAGTCATTTTGGCACATTGCACCGTAAATTCTCGTATGACCTCTAAACTGATCCGAATTACAAACGGCCAAAAACACAGCCTTCCTAACTTGATGAGGTACTGTCCAGTCCAAGTCCATAGGCTAAAAGACGACCAAGAACCCGAAATTCATCTCTGAACCGCAGCACACATGCTGTCAAAAATTACAGCAGCATGCTTGCGTTTCCTTTGCGTCGTTTGTGAGGCTAATGACCATTGGGGCTTGAACCACCGACCAGAGCCTCTTACCAACATCCTAGAGAATGGTTTGACCATGGTTAAGGGCTAAAAAAGCCAACCAAGATCCACACCAACCTCTAAACTCGAAACTACACATGCAGGAAAAGAAAAATCGAAGGGGTGCTTGTCTTGTTTTGTTTTGAAAACCGATGGAACCATGGACCAAGCCTCAAAAGGCCGACTTGGTCACGTCTTAGACATGCTGGGGAGTAGCTGTCCAAAACGCGATGCAAGGGGGGAAAGGGCTGAGACCAATGGACAAATCCCTTCCTAACACACCCTATATCATGTCTAAAAGCTGCCTTGAGCCCCTGGAAATCGAGCCAACCCTGCAACCACAAAAACAACAAGAACCATAAAGCATGAAGGGAAGTAGAAAAATCTGTGCAGACTTTTGTTGTGTAGTTGCTGTAATATTTCGGTTTTGCTCAAAAAAATCATGAACAAATATTGTTTAAAAACATGTATATGACTTGATTGAAGAGCAAGGAAAAATATAAACATGCCTTGATTTGTTTTGAACGAAAACAAATGAAACGACGACGAGGCGCGGAGGAGACGGAGTGTTCTTCTTTTCTCACTTTCTCTCTTGTTTTCCCTAGCTTTCTCACGTTTTCTCCTACTGAATTTTACTCTGAATTTCGTGAATGAGGGTGGGGAGAGAAGGTTAGGGAGATAAATGGGAAGGTTGCAAGATAAATGGAAAGAATACTCTTTCTATCTTTCAAGTTTGTGAGATAAGTAAATAATATTGATATGATTTGATTTCAAGAGATAAGAGGTTGATATTCTAGGGTGAGGGCCGATTTTAGCTTGAAAAATAAGGGAGGATATTGCTTAATTAATAATTTTAGTAGATAAAAAAGTGAGGAACTATTATGTCAAGAAAAGGATCAAGGAAGGATATAAAATAGTGAGTTGACAATATTTTAAATCTCCTAATGGAGATGGCCGATTTTGCTATCAAAAAAATAGGTAAGAATATTGTTTAAATCATTAACTAGTGAAGATAAAATTGAAGGGATTATCTACCATGAAATAGATATGGAAAGGAATCAAAGTTGAGTTGTAAATCAAAACTAAATCTTTTAAAAATTGAGATGGCCGAAAATTGCTAATAAAAGTGGAGGGGAAATATTTCTTAAATATTGTATTTTAAATCTTTAGAGTTTTATTTACCCATTAAATATTTTAGTGACTTAAGAAATTAATTATGGAGTAATATTATCTTGCATGCATCGCTAAATATTTAAATTACTCAAATAATTCCTTAAACATTCTTTTATATTAAATTAACTTATTATTTATCCTAAATAAATTCTAGGAATGTTTTCTAAATATTAGATTTTATCTCAGTTCTCCAACTCCAGTCCGGCCTCACTTAATTAACTGAAAAGATAGTAATTAAACTACTGCAATAAAACAATTAAATTTAAAGAAAAGAATTTAAATACTCATGCAATAAAATCATTTTAATTTAAATACTAGAATTATGCATGGCTCATACGTAGTCTAATTTACGGGTTCTACACAAGAACTTCAATACACACAACATACTTTGAGGTGATTTTGCCCCTACTTCTGAATGGATTTAGATTGTTGGGTTTATTATTTTTCATTTTTTATGTGAAATTGTTGAGTATTATTTATTTTTTTAAAGTGAGTTTATTGTGAGATGTATTTATGGATATTTAATCGTGAGACTCATCGACTTAATGACATAAAGATGTCATTAAATAGTTTGTTGTGATTAAGATAAAGTATTAGAAGATTTGATTGAAGCACATTATGTTTTTTTTAAAAATGTATTATTTATCTGCTTAAATAATATAGCTATTATTTATCTACTTGACAAAAATATAATTTCAATCAATATTATGTTTCAATTTCAATAGTTGTCATCTATCTTTAAATTAATGTTTGTGTGTATGATATGAATATAATAAAACTTGTTCAAATTTGGCTTGCATTATTGGTTTGTGTTTGTTTTGCTGTAATAGGATCGGTTGAGAAGTGAATAAGTGTCTTTTTTTGGGGGGGTGGGTGTGTTTTAATAAACACTTGACAATTTTATACTCTTTTCGAATAATGAGTCGTTTTAGTGATAAACTGAACTCGGGAATCTTGTTTGTCAATGTCGATCAGTTAACTAATGAAAGTGCGGAAATAAACTGACTGACAGATATAATAAAACTGAAATTAAGAGGCACAAGACTTATGGATGTTCGGAGATTTCAATCACTCCTACGCCACCCCTCCTATCTGTGAGATAGGATATTCACTAAAAGACTTTGATCAAATACAAAGAATTGTATAGACCCACTTCAGTTTTGGACTTAACAATGCAAAACTGAAAATCTTAGTTTCGATACAGTTTACAGTACTCGACTGAATTGAAACTACTTAGCACAACAGATCTCTATAAGATTAATAATACAACAGTAAGTGTTTGTGCTAGTAAGCTCAAATTATAGCCTTAATGCTATGAATGTATATGCTAAGTGTGAGCTTTGAAATCTTCTGAATATGAACAGAAAGCTTGTGAAGAGATTTCAGCAGAATAACAGCTTGGTTGATTATGTGTCTGTTTCGTTTCGTATCGTTTTTCTCTGCTGCTCTTCTGGGCTATTTAAAGTCTTTTGCTTCCGACGGTAACAATGAATGTGATTTAAAACTTTATATCCGTTGTTTGCCACATCAACATTCTTCTGACAGTAGTACACTGTTGCATTGCTGAAATGCGACATTCCCACTATAAGTTACAGTATGCTCTTGTACAATTTGTCGATTGATAGCTACATTCCTCAATTGATGATGTGTAAAACTGTTTTATTAGTTTTGACAAAGCCGATAGGATAAGCTGACTGCTCTCAACTGATTATAGTGTCACTGATCAGTTCCCAACTGATCATTCAGTCGTCTATAATATTCAGTTAGCTTAGTTCAGTTGCTGTTGATTTCTGCGCACTAATATTCAGTTAGGCAACGAATAGTTTGCGTATATTATATCAGTTCCTTTCAGTCTTCTTGATCGGTTTGTTTAATAATTTATGCTCAATTTGTCAAACTACCGAAATTAAGTTTCCAACATGTTGTTTAATTGTCTAAACTTGTAATTATTTGTGGTGTACAAGTTTTAAAACTTTATTATAAGGCTAAACAATGTTATTTGTTGAATCACTTGAGAGGATTTGAAACAAATATATTGTTTCATTATATTTTTTTTATTTATCTTATATCAAGAATAAATTGTAACATTTGTATTTAAAAAATTAACATTGAAATACAAATTTTTTAATTAGTAATATGACATTTGATTACATGTATACTATTTTTGGGATCGAAATATTTCTTTTAAAATTTGATGTTTAGACTTAAGAGTAAAATCTAATTTTGTGTTGTGTCTATATTGTGTTATCTCGTATACTCGTTACCCTCCACATACAATGTCAATCATGTGTGCTTACTATCTCAAGGAGCATTTGAGCATGTAGATTAGATGAGCGTTTGACAAGTGGTCAAGAATTTGATTTCTACTTTCTAGGACAAGCATGTCGCATATGTCTTGCTCGTTTTTTACTTGGCTAACTTGGTTTGTAGACTACTGCATTATTCCGGATGTTTATCTAATGTACATTGATTAATAACGACATGGAAAAAAAATTCATGTCTTTTTACTATTATATTATCGGTATGAATTGTTGTCCTTAATGCTATAATTTGTTCATTAAATAGATTTCAAATTAAAAAAAAAACTTCAACAAAATATCCGATTGTTACTTAAATTTGAAGAAGTATCAAAGTTATTTCAATTTTTTTTTTTAACAAATTAAATTTACGTAATACAGGCCATATAGAAAATTCTTATGACAAATTATAAACAAAAAACAAACACTATTTAATTGGCTCTTAATTGATTTATAATAGTAATAGACCAAGAGGAAAGTATGCTGGTAGAGGTGCATCATTCAGTACAGATAATACAATCAACAAAGATAACATAAGAAAAATCGTAATAATATAATAATATAATTTTTTTTTGAAAATAATAATAATAACATTATTATTGATTGATATTAATATTATAATTAATAATAATAACCTTCGCCCCTTCCTGCCCCCGCTTTCGCATTAATATTTTGAAACGAGGATGGAGATTTGATCCCTACGAGGGTGAGGATGGGGATGGAAAACTCGCCCTCGCACCGTTCGTCATCCCTAGGCCTACACTACTAATTGCAATAGCTGACATTGTATCAAATATTACAACAGTAAGATAACTGGCAGCAGTCAAACCCCATTTAGCAGATCGGCATGATCACTTATGGAGTAGAAACACAACAATCAAAATAAGCAAAGAACAAGCGATTACAGAATGTTGTACAATTATATAAGGAGCATGAGGTGTGAGCAAAGGTGTGTTCACATGTGCAATCTACTGCTTGATATGCTGAAGGAGCTAACTTTCATTGGAGTTGCCACCACAAGTGGTGCTTCAGGTGAGTCGCTAACCGCAAACTTCTCATGCATGAAACGACTATCAACTATAGACTCGTCTTTCGGAACTACTTTGTAGCAGTAGCAGCTCTTCAAACCGACCTGATTCTGATAGCATTTGTGGGATCCATCCTTCACCTGTTGGAAATTCCATATCACACTAAACTTTCCGACAGTTGTAACCAGGTGGCGTTCCTGCTTCCCGTTTTCAGTTACCTAAGTGAATCAGCGTGTTCCTTGGTTAAACTATCAGTTAAATATGAAGGCTGCAACAAAACATATGGAAACTCGAACCATATATGTAGGGCAAGATGAAATGTCATCATTTTTCAAGAACTGAACGTGCAGAAAATGTAAAATGTATAGATGTCTACCACTAGTGAGACCAGAATGCAGCCATTAATTCGAAACAAGATATTCTTCCTCAAAAATGATCGATAGTAGGGAAATTAATTGAGATATTCCTACTGTTTCAACATAGTGGTGACATTACCATAACTCTGCAGACAGAAAAGGGATTAACAGAAATTCCTTATTTGTGAAAGAAGCCCTTCATTCCATTCATGAAGTTACTAAGACCACCAATGTCAGATTCCTTAGTCCTTACTCACCAATACTTTATACCTATTCCAGCCAAGAGAGTATGGATGAGCCAGTCACCCTCTGACTCTGTTCATGCATCAAGGGTTACCGGTTAATTATTCGATAAAGGCCACAATCATTATACGACCCTTGACTTCTTGAATAGGTCAATGACACCATGGGCTGTAAAGCACATGCACATAACAAAGAGTAGCGATCACGATATCAAATATGACACAAAAAAAAAATCCATCTTTCTCTCTTCTTCTTGGCTAAAATATCACTTGAAAGTCTCAGGATGAGATTTCCAGAATTTGATTGATATCTAAGCAAGAAAATGGTATGGTTTAGTGGGTTTATATATTCAGCACTTCTCAAACAGAATCAAACCATGAGCTTTCAGATATAAGACAGTATTAAACACCATAAATCTCTTCCCAAAATATTTTAATATCTAAAATTCCAGTTTCATCATAAAGTATTTCTATCAACTGTAGTCAATACCCAGAAAATAATAACAATGATGCTGATAACAACAATAACAGCAAGGACGACCGTTGTCATGATATTCAGAATAATAACAATGGTATTCACAGTAATGATAACAGTGATGATAATCATGATAACAATATTTATTATGATGAAGATGAACAAGATCATGATATGAATGATTTTGAAATTATTAGAATAGTTACACGATTTTGTGTTAGGGAAATACGTTTTCTTCCTTTACTTTTCCATTTAATATAAAAATGACATTTCGTTGTATTCTTCTGTGAACTTTTCCCCAATATATTATTTTGAGTTTTGTGGAGATTATCTTTCGTTCGTGTAGATTCATTTGCTAATATGGTATCAGAGCTTTAATTCGCAGTAATTCTGCTTATCTTCCATGACGAGAGGTGCTCCAAACTCAAATGTTCAAGGTTCCACCACTAATCAGGGCCAGGGCCAAAGAATCGCATTCAAAGATTCTGGCAGCCTCTTCTACTTGCAGAATGGTGATCATCCTGGTCTTGTTCTGGTGTCTCACCCTCTCTCAGGTAACAATTACAACACCTGGAGTCGTGCGATGACTATGGCATCGACGGCGAAAAACAAATTGAGTTTCGTCGATGGCACCTCTGTGCGTCCTCCAATTGAGGATTTGTTGTATGATGCTTGGATCCGCTGTAATAGTATGGTTATCTCCTGGATCCTTAATTCGGTGTCTCGTGAAATTGCGGACAGCTTGATGTACATTGATACTGCGCATGAAGTTTGGATTGATTTACGTGATCGCTTTCATCAAAGTAATGCTCCACGTATATTTCAGATTAAGAAACTCTTGAATGGTTTGCAACAAGGATCAATGGATATCAGTGGGTATTATATTCGTATGAGGACTCTTTAGGACGAATTGAGGGATTTCCAGCCGATTTCAGTATGTACTTGTAGCTCGATGAAAGAGTGGATGAACTATCAAAATCAGGATTGTGTTTTACAATTTCTGATGGGATTAAATGATTCTTATGCTCAAATACGAGCTCAGATTTTAATGATGGATCCACTTCCAGTCATGTCTAAGATTTTTTCACTTGTAGTACAGGAGGAAAGACAGCGATCAATACACAAAGGAGCTTATAGTGGTTCAGGTTCTGCTAATCCACAGTCCTCTATGCACCAATCTGTTGCTGCAGCCTTTGTTAAAGGATCTTCACATGGTAAAAACAATAAAAATGATAAACAAATGATTTGCTCCTACTGTCACTATCCAGGGCACACAGCTAACAAGTGCTATCAACTCTGTGGGTATCCACCTAGTCATCCTAAATACAAGCAAAAGCAAAGTAAAGACCGCAACCGAGCTAATCAAGTTCAAGCCTCTACTTCTGCTTCTGCTGATATTGTATTTGTTCCAGTCTGTTATTCCAGTGATAAAGGCTCAAATGGTTTGAGTGATTCACTTAGTCCTGAACATTGCAAGCAGCTCATTGCCTTCCTTAGTTCCCAACTCCAACTTGGATATGGCCCTAATTCAGCTGACAACAGCCTGAGCCTTCTGTTTCCTGTTTCAGTGGTATAAATCCCTTGTCTTTCGCTTTTACTTCAATCCTGAATTGTGATTGGGTGTTGGATACTGGAGCAACACACCATATTTGTTGTTCTCTATCACTATTCTCTTCATATACGTCCCTTGCTTCCACTATCACATTGCCAAATAATTCCACTACACCAGCCACACACATTGGTTCTGTTCGTTTGTCATGTGATCTTGTTCTGGAGAGTGTTTTATTTGTGCCTCAATTTCACTTCAATTTGTTGTCAGTTAGTTCACTCACAACTAATCTTCCTTGCTCAGTTTCCTTTTCTTCTGATTCTTGTCAAATTCAGGCACTCAACGAGAACAAGATGATTGGGATGGGTAGACGAGTTGGCAATCTCTATGTGTTAACCAACTCCAGCCTGGTATCACAAGTTTCTCCATCATTATCTACTGTTTGTAACGCTTCCTTAACCCAATGTAAACTTTGGCACTTTAGAATAGGTCATCCATCTTCTTCCAGATTATCTGTCATAGGCAAAGATTTAGCTCTTGGGTCCTTATGTCCAGAAAAAAGAGTTTGATTGTCATGTTTGTCCATTGTCTAAGCAGAAACGTCTATCTTTTATCTCAAACAATTCAGTTAGTGACAATTTGTTTGATTTAGTGCATCTTGATATTTGGGGTCCATTTTCTACTTTAAGTGTTGAAGGTTATAGGTACTTTCTCACTATTGTGGATGATCATTCACGATTCACTTGGGTTTATTTCCTCAAAGCTAAGTCCGATGTCTCTAACATATTTCCCATTTTCTTCAAAATGATTTGCACCCAATTTGAACGTAAAATTAAGGCTGTTCGGACAGACAATGCTCTTGAGCTAGATTTTTCTAATTTCTTGCGTAGCGAAGGCATTATTTCTCAGCATTCATGTGTTGAGCGACCACAACAGAATTCAGTTGTGGAAAGAAAACATCAACATATACTCAATGTGGCTCGAGCTTTGTTCTTTCAGTCATGTATTCCTTTAGTTTATTGGAGTGATTGTGTTCAAACTGCTGTGTATTTGATCAATCGAATTCCTTCCCCTCGACTTTCGCATAAGACTCCATTCGAACTATTGCATTGCAAACCACCTTCTTATTCTCACTTGAAAGTCTTTGGGTGCTTGTGCTATGGTTCCACCCTCATGAGTCACCGAACTAAGTTTTCACCCCGGGCCATTAAGTCTGTGTTTTTGGGTTATCCATTGGGTTTTAAGGCATACAAACTCCTTAATCTTGATACAAATGAAGTATACATTTCTCGTGATGTGATTTTTCATGAGACAACCTTTCCCTTTCAAAGTGAATTCCCTCTTTCACATTTAGATTCTTTCTTTGATAATGTCTTACCAACACAATTTGAATCTTCTCATGTCCCTACTCAACATGACCCGGTACATTCAAATCGTTCCATCCGAATAATCAAACCACCAAGTCATTTGCATGATTTTCATTGTTATACTACTGATTTTCTTCCTTTATTTGTACTGCTCACCCGATGTCTTCTACTTTTGGTGATCATCGTTGGTCCCCAGCTCACAAACTTTTCGTACATACTATATCGTCTGTTGTCGAACCAAACACTTTCTCTCAGGCCGTTGTTCAACCTGAATGGAGACAAGCCATGTCTGAGGAATTGCGAGCTTTGGAACGTAATGGGACTTGGTCCATAGTGTCTTTGCCACCTAACAAGCGTGTTGTAGGCTGTAGGTGGGTGTATAAAGAAAAATTCTTTGCTGATGGCCGTTTGGAACGCTATAAGGCAAGGCTCGTAGCTAAGGGCTACACACAACAAGAGGGTATTGATTATCTTGAGACATTCTCACCTGTCGCAAAGTTGGTGACCGTGAGAACTTTGTTGGCCTTGGCTTCTATTCATGGCTGGTTTTTAACACAGCTAGATGTAAATAATGCATTCTTGCACGGTGACTTATCTGAAGAGGTGTATATGTCGTTGCCTCCGGGATATCAACGACAGGGGGAGTCTTTACCTTCGAATGCGGTTTGCAAATTGCACAAGTCCTTGTATGGTTTGAAGCAAGCCTCTAGACAATGGTTTGCCAAGTTCTCTTCCACACTACTTCGTATTGGTTTTGTTCAATCTCATGCAGATAAGTCATTGTTTATTCGCAATCGTGGAGATGTGTTTCTGGCCTTAGTGGAATATGTGGACGATATAGTCATTGCCACGAACAATGAGGAAGAAGGCACTGATTTAAAGACATTTCTGGACAATCAATTCAAGCTAAAAGACTTGGGTGACCTCAAATACTTTCTTGGAATTGAAGTGGCACGTTCCTCACAAGGCATTTCTATATGTCAACGGCACTATGCTCTCCAATTACTTTCTGATACAGGACTTACTGGGTGTAAGCCACGTACTACGCCTTTAGATGTAGGCTTGAAGCTCAGTGAAGAAGAGGGTGAATTGCTCCCTGATCCTTCTGTATATAGACGTCTTGTTGGTAGACTTCTTTACCTTACTGTCACACGTCCTGACTTAGCATACTCAGTCAACAAGCTATGTCAATTTGTCTCAAAGCCAAGAGACACACATTTACAAGCTATATATTCGGTGCTGAAATATGTTAAAGGGACAGTAGGTCAGGGCTTGTTCTACAGCTCATCATCCAACCTCAAGCTGAGTTTGTTTTCTGATTCTGACTGGGCAGCCTGCCCCGATACAAGACGCTCAATTTCTGGTTTTTGTGTTCTTCTAGGAGAGTCATTGATATCTTGGAAATCAAAGAAACAGCATACTGTTTCCAGGTCATCTTCCGAAGCTGAGTATCGATCAATGGCAAATGCAACATGCGAGGTGGTCTGGTTGCTTTCATTGCTCAATGATTTTCAAGTATGCTGTGATACTCCAGTACCTTTGTTTTGTGATAATCAGGCAGCCCTGCATATCGCTTCCAATCCTGTGTTTCATGAGCGTACTAAACACATCGAGATAGATTGCCATGTGGTGCGGGAAAAGTTACAAGCTGGGATCATCAAAGTGTTATATGTGGCCTCAAGTCTGCAACTTGCTGATTTGTTTACAAAGTCTCTTCTTCCCACACGGTTTCGAGAGCTCTTGTCCAAGATGGCTATTCACAATATTCATTCACCATCTTGAGGTGGAGTATTAGAATAGTTGTTACACGATTTTGTGTTAGGGAAATACGTTTTCTTCCTTTACTTCTCCATTTACTATAAATAGGACATTTCGTTGTATTCTTCTGTGAACTTTTCCCCAATATATTAGTTTGAGTTTTGTGGAGATTATCTTTCGTTCGTGTAGATTCATTTGCTAATAGTTATTAATACTAACCAGCTCTTTTAATCCATCGAGAATAAAAAACTTGTGAGTTAATAAGACAAGTAGAATACTACTAAGTCAATGCTATACAAGAATGAAATCAAAGCTGTAAGAAAAGATGCAAACAAGACTACATATGAACGATAAATTTCACCAACAATAAATGAATTGTGAAAATTCAAATGCTCACATACCCACGAGAACTGTGCGTTGCGAAACTTGTTGTTTGCCCCTGCCATGTGTGAATCCAGAGGATTTAACTTCAACAATCTCGGTGCCGAGATTTTATTCCCCATGCGACCAGCGAATCCAGTTTTTACCTTCCCATCCTTGTCCGAAAACAGACTACATATGAGAATCAAGTAAGTATCAGTGGTTCCCAAGATCCATTTCCCATCATAGGTAACATCCACATGAGTAATGGGAGAACCAAGTCCTGGAAATGCAGTTTTGGCCTGCCTCATAGAACTTGTCGAATACAGTCTAATCTTGCCATCAATTGACCCGACCACAATTGATCCATCACCGGTGGTTGCGAAGCACTGAAAATTAGTCCCTCTTGCAAACTGATGCCCCTGAGTCCAATTCAATACAGGGGTGCTCTCATTCACAATATCCTGAACGATACCTTTGCGATCACGCATATCCCATCGACACAACCTATTATCATCCAGACCCAAGAAGGTTGCTCCTGATGGATCCATTTGAGCTCCTTTACTATCATTCGTTATATCCCTCATAGTAATATCAGTCCCATCCTTCTCAAACCTCCACTCACTCACAATCCTCCCGGTTTCAATGTCAAGCTGATGCAACCCCGTGGAATGTGGTTTCCCATCCATCACTGGACTCATGAGAAGCATATTAGTCTCAGCCTTCATCAGCAAAGTCTTCCTCGGAGTCATGTAATTCGTGCTGCTACCCCCATTCGTCCTACTCAACCTTCCTTCATTGAAATTCACATAAATCCCCTTCCCCTGAATCCCATGATGATAATTTCTCACGACCTGAATCCCAGAGTCACCAACCAAGAAACTGTTGTCTAAAGCACCCAATGTCAAGCTCTGAATTGCACTACCAGTGACCGCACCCTCCTCAAACTCCTCTGTCAAATCATGCCCTCTTACATTTGTTTTCACCAGAGGAGTCACTGCGGAATTCTCTTCCGCATCTTGCCACATAGAATCGTCCGCAATCTCGGGGTTCGCCCACCCCATAAAGTCCTTCCCATAAACCTTTAGCTTATTCTCATTATTAGCTTCATACCCATAAGTATTCTCGAACATACATTCCTGATACCTCTTAGTAAAATCATCATACTCTTCCGTGGTAAAAAATTTAGTTGCCCAAACCCCATTGGCCACAAAATCCACACGCTTCTGCTCCTTAGACGCCTTCAGCTGCAAATTCTCATCAACCTTAGCTCTCACCTTCGACCCAATTCTCAAAACCCAGAAGTCATTCTGCTCAGATCCTTCTTCATCTCCATCATCATCGTCTCCGTCAGCATTAGTCTTGCAAAACGAGTAAGAAGCGAGCTTTTCCGACACAACCCATTTGGATTTGGAGGTGTTCCCACCGATGTGGAGGTACAGCTTCACCGCATTCTTGGGACTCAGGTCGTTGTTGACGTTATTGTACTTGAGCTTGAGTGCTTTGAGCCTGGACTCAACATCTTCCAAAGAAGACGGCGATTTGGGGTCGCGTTTCTTGTCCGAGAGGTACGACGATGGGGTTCCGTAGGTGTCTTCCGATTCAGATTCATGAGTGGCGGTTTCAAGGAATTCTGATTCGGATTCGCAGTCGGAGAGATCAAGATCTTCTCGGCTGTGGCCTGCTCCCATTACGGCGGCGTTCGGAGGTGCAAATGAAGGGACAGAGGAGCGGGAGTTGAAAAGTTTGAAAATCAAGCATTTGAAATCTATCTTTATTTATTAGAGCTTTTGTGCATTTCAAAATAAGTACACAATTATTGAACAGACAATGATGGAGTAATACATTATATTTATAGAAATAATAAGAAATAAATAAATAGGTAATTTTAAAAAATATTACTAATATCGAATACTGATACTGATATTAATATTAAAAATTCAATTTTTTTATTAATTTGTAAAATTTATTTTTTATTATACATTTATTTTCTCATTATAATTAATGATATTATTAATTTAATCAATAAATTAATTCCTATTATTTCTTTCTATTTTTATAATTAATATAATTATATGTGTTATTATTAATTTAACTCTTATTATCCATTATTTTTATTAATATGTTTACATTTTAATATTACTATATTTATTATTATTCTTATATATTATATTAGATCTCTTAGTTTTGGTGATAACAAACAATAATACAACGTATTAGAACAAACTGCTATTTCCGTGTATTGATAGGTACTCAACCATTCAACCAAAGACAAAGAACAACACGCTTCCAATTTCAAGATCTGGGTAAACGTTTGCAAGCTACTTAATCCGTTACCAAATCTAATTAGAATCCGTTAAATATTTTATGTGGATTTTTAAATAAATATCTATTTTCTAATATATTTTAGAACATTTTTTAATATTTTAAAAAATCCATTTTCCCATTATAATTAATTTCTCTTACATAATATGAAGGTATAATAGGAACAAAACATCATTATTATTGGGATGAGTACATAATCATACGACCCTAGTGTGATTAAGTATCCCACTAAATGTATGTACAGTGCGGGCCATATGAGGGCCAATGAGATATTTCAGAATGCACAAACTTTGTATCAAACAAATGATAATGAGAGATAACTAATCAATCTATTCTTTATCCTGCGAACCAAACACTGCTTAATTGTGCATGAAACTTTATACTTTCAAGCATTTTGAAATTACAATATCATCACTATTGAAGTTTTTTTTTAAATTTTGTTATAAATATAATTTCTAACCGATCAGAAATAACTTATCTCGTTAATTTTCGATATNATAAAGATATAATGAACACAAAAATTTATGTAATAAAACCCTTAAAGATATAATGAACACAAAAATTTATGTAATAAAACCCTTAAAATTTATTATCATAAAACAATATATGCGTACTATGATATTTTGTTGGTCACGACATTTTTATTTTACAAAGAGAATATTATTCTAAATATTAACATGTATGCACCTCACAAAGTATTATAGAAATAAAAATCTTAAACAATTTGAATGTATTGAGATGAATCACACAAAAAAAACTTTGTAATGAGATCATTCAGAAATGAGGAAAGTGTGTTCTATTTATTGAGAGCTCTCCTTGATATGACGACGAAAAACACATTATCCTCGTCTTTGCATCCTTCAACTTTGAAAAGAAAAGGCTAATAAATCTATTATTTTACTCTTATTATAAGTATCCTCTTAAAAAACTGTTTCTTAATTTGGTGAAGTTTTAGAGAACTGTTTCTATTATAACTCAAACTTCTCATCACACTTACTTTATTCTTTGAGATTTTCCAACGAATTTAACTCGTCTCTCACTCCTCTCCTCTCGTCTTTGTCCTCGTCGGTTTTGCACCCATGGTACCGTCGTCTCTGTCTCCACCTCTTCCGATCCCAACGTACGAGCCCAATGCAAAAAATGCACGTTGGGTCTTTGAAACAATTATGATCATTTTTATAAAATAATAATAATAATAAGTTTGATCTGTTTTACCAAGAAGGTCAATGGTTCAAGCCCGTATATATAGCCCTCAAGTCACTGCAAACATCGTCTTTGCCCACGACACAATCGCATTTGCCCTCGTCAGTGCTGCACCTAAGGTATTGTCGCCCCTAAGCGTGTCGTATTTGCCTCCACCTTCTCTGTCCCGTTTCCAAAGCCAAGACACTGAACGGACCAAGCTCATCGTCAGGAGAAATAACCATCCGAATATGATCCAATGAGTCCAAGAAAATACATAACCACTTTTCATTGCCAACAACTCTGCACCTGTAACGGATCCTGGAAATCTGATAGGAGTTGCAAGTGCACTCCAAATCAGCTCATGATCATCTTGCACCACAATCCCAACACTGAATCTGTTATTTTTCATGTCAAAACCTGCATCCACGTCTAAAATGAGTTGGTTTGGGGGTGGAGGAGACCACGTTTGTTCTGCCACCTGCTGAACCGCCGGGTCTCCCACAAAACATTCAAAATTCTCTTGCTTAAAGATTTTCAGAAACAACAAACAATTATCTTTTTCAATAATAATAATATTTAGATAACTTATCAAAAGCCTTATGAACAGATTATATTTTCAGTCTTAATGTTAATAGAGGTTTTTTCATAATTTTTTTCAAAAATACATCTTAACATATTGAAAATATAAATAATAAAAAACAGAGAGGACACAAGAAACACTATGCAGTATTCACCTAAAGTTTACATTCTGCATTATGAATACAACGTTTTTATTGACAAATGAGTAACTAATATGCAACAACATCACTAGCCAAGAGCCAATATCGCGATACCGCAAGATGACTACTTCGATTCCCTATACCTATAATTATATTTAAAAAAGTCACTACACAAAAAAATTTCTAAGTTTCCAAGGTTCAACATCATGATCCAAACAAGAGAATATATCCAAGCATTGAGACTGTTCATGAATGTCGTCGATTCACGTGAACGATGGAGATGTTGAAACCCCAGTTCATTAGGCTCCAACTGCACTCCACGGTTACCGCCCGGACAAAAATGATCCAAGAAACTGACTGTTATCTCTAATTATGTACAGTGTCTTTTTAAGTATAGTGTGCTTTCAGCTTTTGTATGAACTCTAAAGTGTCTTTATAAGAAGGATCGCCGCGACTCAAAGGCTTGCAAGAATTTATATGATCTGTTGAATCCAAAACCTGAAGAGGAACAACAAATTGCAAATCAGTGTTCAACATATAATATGAAATTTAACATATTAATGTGGCATTTGGCAATTGGATCCAATCCTGGTTTGTATGATTATGCTCTGAATATGGATGCAATCTTGATTGAAGCTGATTAAGATCTGAATCAAACAAATTTGAAATAAATCATTTGTTTTATTAGTTATCATTGATGTTACGAATTTCATGATCATGTTACACTATTTCTATACATAAAAACAAGACTGTAGTGTGATGATTTTATTACATAGACATTTTGGAATGAGAACCGCGTACAGCGTAAATTCGGACTTTGATAGAAAAATGACAATCCTACTGGATCTGAATTTAAACAAGCAAGCTAAAAGTATTGATTCAGGTCCAGGAGTACACACATCCGAATCCAACCCATAGATCACCCCATGAAAATATGAAGCGAAAATTTTGCACGGCCACCCTTCCGTCGCTAAAATGACCAAGATTTAGCATGCTTCCCACTAAGTGATGAGTTTTTCAATCAATTGCAATATAAAATTATAAAAATATAAAGATGCACAGAAAAAGCATATATATTTAAAAAAAATAAAGCAAACTCAATTTCACGTGCACTCTGAAGAGCTCGGAGTTGCACACTTCCACCCAGATTCCCTATCACATAATCACGTGTTCACTCAACTTCCTACTAGTACAAGTATGAAAAGCAATCTACTATGAGGTAAATCTCATAGTAGATTGCTTTTATGTTAGACACCATAATGATAACAATTCAATTACGCGATGCTGAACGCTAGACATATGCCTCAATAGTTTAGACTGAAGGGAAATAATGAAGTACAATAGCCAATACTTACAACAAGTTCACCAAATCCAGGATACGCTGATTCCAAGGGTACAATCTCCATTCGAAATGCCCACCCTCCATAACCTTCAACAATTGGGGTTACCTTGGTCTGCCAAAACGTAGATAGACATCAAATCAACAAATGATTGGTACGAAATGAATTAATGATTCAGACAAAATGTAGCTAACTACCTCACAGAAACTGAGGACGTCAAGCAACCTTTTCTTGTGAAGTTGACGGACAAAATCGTTAAGCTCAACTAACCGTGGAGATCCACTTCTTAGTTCTCCTATCTGGTGACAGCAAAAACAATCCACATCATTTCAATACTCACAGTACATTACTAGTTATGCAACAAGGAGATAAACTTCAATCACACTTGGGAAGAAAAGGGGGGATAATTTAAAGGACAGCACATATGAAAATGCAAAATACGAACAGTAGGTGCAGGACGCAACACAAGACCCATACGCCATGGCATGTCTGCAAGTTTGCTACCAAAATGCGGACAACTGTAGAACACCTAAAACATTCATGCATAAGGAACCTTTTAGCGCAAACTTAATTTATCTAACAGAAAGGCGAACACGCATTATTTAATCAACTGCAGAAACACATACAATTCCGATGGTATTATTAACAAAATTATCCTTGTTTTCTGTCCTTGCTTGAAATAACATCTGCTTGACCACCAAGCCTCCCATGCTGCAAAAAGAAAGAAATTTATGATATAAATTCTCAGTAGGCAAATGCCATATGGATTACAATTTTCCACGATGCGGAAACATGGGATGAAAATCATTTGTGATATCTTGTCATATCATGGAACAACTCCGATATGGAGGTTGACTGAACCGAATATAGTCAACTACAATAGGAATATTCTAAGTAATTGTTTTTTATTTCTGAAAAATAAACAAATTCAACAAACCAAACCTGTAAAAATACTGTTCTACAGGTTCAAGTTTGTATCCAGGCAAACAGAAGAAAAATCTTCCTATACATCCTTTAAGTTGTGGAGTCTAATAATAAATTTTCTACACCTGCCTGACTTCATGAATCTCCTTGACATCTTTCAAATATCATTGCCATTCATTAATTCATTCAAGCACCTTTCGAAATTCAGAGTCCTATGTAAAAGAGATTTGAATATGGGTGCTATATTGTGCTATTATTTTATTTAAGTGCTTTGCTTGCCACCTCCTATCTAAGACAGGTTTCTGTCGTTCTATAGACATAAAAATTAATTATAAACATCATAAATACAATTCATTAAAGCAGAATTGTATATATTGAAGCAAAAAGTAAGAATGTGAGTTAAACATCAATTTTCCTAAGAGAAATTGTGTATGCGCAGCAAGATGGGAGTTTGCCTATGAGTTACAAATACAACTGGTCGATCCCCAATGCCTGCAGCAACAAGTTTTTCCAACATCATGGAGCTAACTTCCTGCAAATTGCGAAGAAAGCAGAACAGCTAAACATCTAAATAGACCATAACATAAAGTGAAAAATAAGAGAAGCAAACCAAAATGACTGGAGAAAAAAATAACAAAATTAAAAGAAAATTAAAAGTCAATTCTACATATTAGACAATCCCCAAACAGTTATTTCACTTGACTGTCATCTCAAGGAACTAATAAGCATAAATAGAGCACGACATTGTCCTCGCATAATTCATTGCAAGGCTATACAAAGTAGAATTTCTATCTAACCAATTTATGGATCACATTTTATACCAACTATCACACCCCATTTATCTGTTTTGTATCCAGTAGAAATTTAAGTAGCTGTGAGTTGTGGTGGTATGAAGAAAAAATGTCTGGTACCAGTTAGGGTTAATCATTTGTGGTTCATTTATTTACACAAGGCAAGGTTAATGTGCTATAGCAAACAAATCAAGACACGCTGTTATTTGGTAAATGATTAAGTACCAAATGTTCAGTAACTTATCTACATAATTGCTAAAACACAAACGCACCTGAAGAGGTAGGCTTGCTCCAGACCATTGAGTAAGATTTGTCTGCATGTATCATTGGCTCAAAAGTCAGAGTTCGAAAAAGTAAACAATAATCCCCCAAAAGATCTCTTAATTCAAGTATCCAGCTTCTTAATCTGATTAAATAACCCAACTTTGATGGTAGCATATTGTTGAAATAAATCCAAGAAACTGGAGTAGTTTAAACACGGTAATGAGTTAAATAAGACAACTTGAACCTTGTATTTGAGGCTAAACAAGCGGGCATTGGGGAAGTCAGCTGCAAGCCATTCTCCAGGCCAAAATGTTCCTTGTTTGCCAGCCTCTTCGTCAATCTTTTCAACAAGGCCAGACTTTGTTGATGACTTGTCCTCGGATAACCGCCAAGTTTTGAAGGGACCTCCACGAAGGCCATGGACAAAAACGACGTCCAATGGAGGAATCTCCATTTCCAAGCAGTTTCTTGTTCCGGGTGTGGAAGCAGGAGATTTGTCATCTTCTGAAGATTTGGTACGTGACCTATCTTCTGTATCAATGGAATCATCATCAGCTGGCGATGTGTCAACAAAGTTTGGTGCTCTTTTCTCTATACATTTCCAGTGAGGCAATTCAGGATTAATTAAAAATATCATATCAGAATACCGAGGGCTGGACCGCTTTTTGTTTAAAGAACCACTTTCAGAAGCATCGTCATTTTCAGAGATCCAACAAGCTGGATCACTACAAAAAGCATTCAAGAGTATTGCCCTGGCATAACTCTGAATTTTAAGGTCATTACAACCAGGAATATGCCCTGTAGCACATTCCTCGAGCCATTTACACAAAGATTTATCATCTACAATTGCTTTCTGGATGTCAGGAAGAGCTGAAAGTACAGTAAGTAGTCGAGCTGCATGCCTCCGAATATGAGCTGTAGCAGGAACTCTTATATTAGATGGGTCATATGCATCATCAACAGATGAATCAGCAGGGGAAGATGGCAACCGCTCCTGTGCCTCCAGATCTCGTGATGCATCATATGCTTCAATTGCAGCTAGTTGCTCGTAATCATCTTCCAACAAAAGACGTCTAAGCAAACACAACACTCCGCACTCGGCTATTTTGTGTTGACAAATGGGATCTTCAGCACATATTTCTGCTAGAGCTTTGATGCCTTTTAGAGTGGCCAAAGCAGAATCTGCAGCAGTAATTTTTGGTGCTTTGTCCTTCTTAAGATTCTTAAATGGTCCTGCAAAGGGTTCGAGGCATAAAAGCTCAGCTAGTGGAAACATATCGTCATTGTCAGTGGCCATTCCAAGTTGCCTTCCTGCTAAGCTAACAACGGCATTCGCCAACTGACTTGCGGTCTGGGTAGCTGAAACAACATTCGACAGATCAATTTGAGTCTGCAAGGAAGAAAACTTTCACAAAATCATGAGAATGACCAAAATGGTTTGATGGAATCAATTTTTAATAAAAACAGGATGTTATCCATATTTATTCAAAACAGGATATGTAAATCTATGCGATCAATTACTCCAGTGTACAATTCATCAACAGACCTTCACTTTATCACTATCAAGCTGGGCACTTCCCTTTGTTAATGTTGCTTTCCTGCAGCTCAGAGTATCTGCCAGCATAACAGTCAACCATCCTTGAGAAATTGGTATCGAGGATGGCCCATAATCTTCGAGAATGTGTGAGAGGATATTTATTGCTGATGAACGAATTGTGTCAGAAGAAACTTTGCCAAATATCCAAGGAAGTAAAATTGCTGACCATTTTTGACTCTCTTCAAGAGACATATGCAGTTCCCTGGAGCATAATAATTTCAAAGCTTTTGACAATGATTCTTGGACAGGTTTATGCATCACCGTTCGTTTAGCAGCATCCCTCATCAAATGAAGACCTTTGTCCATCACTACTTCCTGAGCTTCAGGGCTTCTCTCAATGGAAACCAACAATGCAGATAAAGCCACTTGAGCCAAAGGTATGTCCTGAGTTTTGCTAGCTTGAGAAATAGTACAAAGAAGGCTTGAACCCCATTCAGAAATAGAATCATTTAGAGGCAGATTTTGGTCCTCTAAGAGTAACTGAGCCACCAAGCTCCCATGCCATCTCACTGACCTCTCAGGCGCCATCAAAGCGCTCATAACCGCATGCCCATCTCGATCTAGTTCTTGAATATGAGACCTATTACCTGCAGAAGCCATTGCCCAGTTCGCTAGTGCCCAAGCCGCAAATGGGACAGCCACATGTTCAGAATGCAAATCATCCCAAAGGCCAGGAACAACAGCAGAAGACAATTTAGCTTGTGCAGGAGAGACTTCACTTATTTTGTTGAAGAACAAATTCTTTGGCACCAATTTTACTGTCCTGAGGTCACTGGCATCAGAATGCTCCATTTCTGCAACTCCATTAACTCCTGAAAAGCCCAAAACTGTGGTACCTCCAAGAACCTTAATTCCGATACCCTTCAATCCTGTTCCACCATTATTATCATCTCCGTCCTCATGCAGCTCATCCCAGTGCATGCCTCCCTCGATCACTTCGATAGCTGCTGCAATATCTCTAGTTTCGGCATTCTCTGGTAGCAATGGCTTGAAAGTTAATTTCTCCACACTGTCACAGTTGGAAGTAACAACATCCATAATTGCAGCCACAAGCATGCTCCTACCTTTCAAAGAAGTAGAAACATCGAATGAACTACGTCTTGGTTGCTGCTTCACAGAAACACGGTATATAAGTGCCACTAAAACCAAGAGGCTCCAAAAAAAATTGGTATTTTGCGATTCCTCCATGATTTGGGAGTAAGCCATCCCACATAGTCAATGATAGATAAAACAAACATCAACAGAAGTTATTACCCAGAAAGGATGGGGCTCTGACAAAGGCAAGGACATCTCCTTTGAAGTAAAGTTTTTAACAAAAAAACAGTTTGTCACGCGTCTATCATTTACATAACGGAAACGACAATAGTACACAAAGTCTCTAAAATTGTGACTTCAAGAGAAAGAAAAGAATTGGCATTCAAGGTTCCAAATTTCTGAACACTGATACTTCAATCGGAGCTAAAAATTTTAAATAAACCAAATAGCATTAGCGTTCCCAAATGATTGGACTACTATGAATCAGACAGATCAAATATTTTCCCTTATAAGCACATTGCAGGATCATCTACCACACAATGCTCAAACATACAACAATTCCATCAATCTAAGTATACTTGAGAGAACAGAAACACATGCATAAAACATGAAAAACTCAATGAAATCAACAAACATAACCGCTTACGTTCTTTGATCGCCGAGGTTGAGCAGAGAAAATAAATTTCAACAAATAAGGAACAACATGAGGCCGTGCAAAAACCTCCTGGCACACATTTGGATCCGCAATCAAGTACGCTAATGCCCTGGCGGCTTCAGACTGCGTCCCATTACCCTCCTTGGGCACCGCCACAGTTTCCAACAACCAATCGATCACAGCACCGCCTCCGGCACCAACTATGGCAGCCCTCCGGCTCTCGCTCACCGCCACAATATCTGCCAACAGCGCCGCCACCCGCAGCTCGAACCCCGCCCTAACCTCATGGTTCGCGGACGACATCACCGACCTCAGCGACTGCCACAAAACCGACGCCGCCACGCTGGTCTGCTTCATCTTATGCAATACTCTATTGAAAGATTCGTTGTATCTTTCGACCGCAATTTCGAGTTCCTCGTACATCAATCTCGTTCTCTTCCAATGGTCCGCAGGGGCCTCGTTTTGGGAGGTTGTCAGGGTGTAGGAGGCGAGTAGTACGGTGGAGGTGATGGCGGCGGCGATGGAAATTTTTGAGAAAGAGGAGTAGGACGACGACGGGGAGGGGAGTGGGGCGGGACGGTGATTTTGGAGAGTAACTGGCGGCGGTGGAGGGACAAGGCTGGCATCCTTGAAGGGTTCGGAATTGGAAGAAAACGCACGGCGGAAGAGCGGGAGGCGAATATTCCGGCGATAGAATCGGTAGAATCGTAGCATTACGGAGAATTTTGCCACATCGAATCGTGTTTCATGTTATCTATGTGTGATCACATTGAATTATGGCGCCGGAGAGTGAGGGGCATTTTGGGAAATACGGGCGAAAGAATAAGAATGCAATTTTTTTAATCAAATAATTAATATCATTTTTAAAAATTTAAAATTGTATGGTTAAAAATTTTGTCTTGGAAGTGTTTGTTTGTTAATGGTGTAATTATAAAAAAATTATAATGATATTAATTATTTAGTTATATGATTGGATCGTAGATTGATAAAACTATAAATATAAGACTAAAAATATCACAATACAAAACTGAAATTGAAATTTTGCAGAATATTTCCGATTACACATCAATTATAAGACATTGGATCGAGTAATCTTATTATAACATCTCGTTAACCTCTTTTGTTTATTTTCCAATAAAAATGGAATATTTTCAATCTTTTTATGGTATTTGATCATTGATTTTTTTAGTTAAAATATTTTTCAACTAGTATTGTTATTTTTACCTAATTATTAAAATTTTTAAAAATAAATTTTACTATAAATCGGTTTAGATTAGAACAAAAACAGTAACCGAAAGCAAAACCGCATTTAAGATATTCGTTTTTTATTCCACATTTTCCTTTTTTGTTTGAAATCTCTCATTTGGGTCAAATACTTGATCAAAAGGCAAGAAAAATTATTTCAAATTCAATATTTTCTTTTGTTATTGGAAATTTAATAAAATTTTTGTGGTGATGAAACCTTGAAGGTGGCAGACAAGAACAGTAAAAATTGAGGTTAGTGTTGAATATTATATTTTTAAAAAGAATTTGCTCCGCTCTGATATTTCAGTGGTCGGCAATCTTCTACCAAGATATAACAACTTCTTTTACGATAACAACAAAGAAAATCACAAGTTTTATAACAAAAAAATAGTATAAACTATCTTTCTTTAAGAATAAATAAGCGCAAACAAAACGAATGAATAATGTATTAATAAGAAGTGTATTTAATAATGAAATTTGATCATCTATTTATAATTATTAATATGCATGGACATGTTGTTTCAAAAATTAGGTGTCTCATAATACAAAATTCTAATGAATAACATCAAATAATATCATCTAGAATGCATTGATCCATAAAAAACTCATCGGCTTCCAAACATCATTTTAGGCTCCAAGACGCCACTTTGCGGGCACTTGGGAGCCTCTTTTTTCACCTGGGCAACAAGCCAGTCCACACTTTTGGTGCTGAGGCGCCTAAAGCAGGCACCTCCGTTCCTAGCATGCACACAATGGGGCGCTGGGGCGTTTCTTTTAAGTACTTCAGTGTTTCTCCTACTGCTTGAAAAAATTTCTGACAGCTTTTAATGCTCATGTTTTTTTTCCATTTCTTTCGTTCGAGTTTTCTTCATGTTTTTCTTTGCTTAATTTCTATTCATTAAGACTAAAACATTCCAACAATCCCCCACATGAATGAAATTAATTATGAATGCACGTGATGTCCAAAGAGAGTTCACACAAATAATCATTGCAGCAGGAAAATGTAGCTTTTGGCTTTAAACATTCCTTAGTAGAATACTATCGAATTTACTAGGCCACAAATTGGACATGATGTTTTGAAATTCTTGGCGGTTTATGTAAAACCAGACAACTATACATACATGATAACTTTCTCTATAATTTTCTTTTGGTTTTCGATCGTGTCCGTTTTGTCCATGACACACATATGGCTTCATAAGTATTTCGCTGAGATGGTTCGTCCTCACACTTACAAAGATGATATCTTTTTAAGAGTATATTATCATATTTTGTCTTCTACAAACAATTGAACCGTTAAAAATACAAAAACTTATACTCACTACATTTGTAGGAAACAACATTTTTTTTATGATATTTGATAACTGATTTATTTAGTTAAAATATTTTTCAACAAGTACTGTTATTTTATCTAATTATTAAAATTTTAAAAATTAGATTTTACTTTAAATTGGTTCAGATTAGAACGAAAATAGTAACCGAAAGCAAAACTGCATTTAAGATGTTCAGTTTTTTATTCCACGTTTTTATTTTTTGTTTAAAATCTCTCATTTGTGTCAAACATTTAATAAAAAGGCAAGAAAAATTATTTAAAATTCAATATTTTCTTTTGTTGTTGGAAATTTATAAAATTATTATGGTGATGAAACCTCGAAGATGGCAGATAAGAACAGTAAAAATTGAGGCTAATGTTGAATATTATGTATTTAAAAAGAATTTGCTCCGCTCTGGTATTTCGGTGGTTGGAAATCTTCTACCAAGATATAATAACTTATCTTATGATAACAACAAAGAAAACCACAAGTTTTATAACAAAAATAACTGTATAACTCTCTTTCTTTAAGAATTAATAATTACAAACAAAACGAATGCATAATGTATTCATAAAAAAATATATTTCGGAATGACATTTGATCATCTATTTATTAATATGCAGAGACATGTTGTTTCATAAATTAGGCGTCTCTTAATAAAAAATTCTAATGAATTAACATCATCTCGAATGCATTGATCCATGAAAAACTCGCATCTACTTCCAAATAGCATTTTTGTTGCCAAGACGCCACTTTACGGGTGCTTGGGAGCCTCCCTTTCCCCTGGGCAACAAGCAAGTCCACACTTGTGGTGTTGAGACGCCTCCATGCCTAGCATGCACACAATGGGACGCTGAGGCGCCTCTTTCAAGTTCCTTAGTGCTTCTCTCGATGCATGAAAAATTCCTTGGCAGCTTTAGGGCCCATGTTTTTTTCCATTTCTTTTATTCGAGTTTTCTTCGTATTTTTCTTTGCTTAATTACTAATAATTAAGCCTAAAATATTCCAACAATCTCCCACATAAATGCACGTGATGTCGAAAGAGAGTTCATACAAAAAATCATTGCATATTTTCTGGCTTTGAACCTTCCTTAGTAGAATACTATCGGATTTATTAGACCACAAATTGAACATGATGTCTTGAAATTCTTGGTAGTTTGTGTAAAACCATACAATCAGACATGCATGGTAACTCCTCTAGAATTTTCTTTTGGTTTTCGATTGTGTCGTTTTGTCCATGGAACACATATTGTAACGCCCGAAAATAAGTCTACGTAGAACGCATGCATGAAAATTATTAAATTACTAAAATATTTTTATTAAATGATTTTGGATGCGTGAATGATATATTTTGAGAGACTAAATGATTAATTGTGTAATTTTGATTGGTTTCATAATTTAAAAATTTTCAGACGAATATCGGTGGTTGGCCATGGACGAAGGATCGGAGACGATTAAGGTGTTAAATATTTAAAAGCTAAATTTTTATTTTTAGATAAGAAAATATTTATTTTAAATATTTTAAGAATATTATTTAAGCATATTTCCAGCGTTTTAAACACAAAAGCACGTTTCTAAACTTTCTTTTTGCACTATGCAAACCATATTATGTGTGTTTAATAATGTTTGCATGAATAATATGAAACCCTCCTTTTATTTTCGTTTTTATGACTTGTACAATTTAAAACTTGGATTTTCATGCTTTCAAACTCATGATTATGATGCATAAAGGGGATGCCATCAAAGGTCTATGGGAAGGGATGAAGTTCATTATGTTTAAGGGTGGTTAAGGGCCACGATTAAGGGCTGTACATGTAAGGCAAGATGTTGAACGAAAATTGAGATCAAATGGGGATAGGGTTTGCGTTTCTGGTCCTAGGCGAGGGAGACTTCTAGTTGCTATTTGTGATGTGTTCAAGGGTCCTAAGAGAGTCTAGTCATGGTCCTAGATGGGCTGTGCAAGGGCTGGAAAGAGAGAATAAATGTTGCACATCATTTTGGGTTGTTTAAGTCATGTAGGGGTGCGGCTTAGGGCTGGGGGTTCTAGGCTCTTTAACCTCGGTCCAGCAAGGTCTCTAGGATAGTGTCATGGTCCTAGTATGGTCAGCTAGGGGTTGGTCGGGTCGGCCATGGGCTAGGGGTCGAAGGGATTGAGAGTTTGTGCAATCTAGAGTTTTCGAAAATGAGCAGAATTTTTCAGCATGGTTCTAGGCTTGTTCAAGGGTTTTATTTGGCTTGATTTAGGATGAAAAAGGGTTAGTAAGGTGTTAATAAGCTATGTTTCAAGTTTGATTAAGTTTTGAGTCAGTATATGTTAAATCGGGACGTACGGTTAAGTTTTAAAACGAGTTGGGAAATTAATCGAGGAGCTTAATTTTACGTCTAAGAAATATTTATAGGTCTATTTTAAGGTATCATGTTAAGTTTATGGATGAAAATTTTATGTTTAAAATTTGGGAAAGAAAATATTAAGTTTGAATTTATTCGGGTTAAAAAACGCTTCATGGTTTAGTCATTAAGTTATTAAATCGAAAGGCTCGGGTTTACGTCTAAGAAAAAATATTAGAAGTCAAATTTAAGCTTATATGATACTATGGGATAGGCTCGAGTCAATAAAGGTAAGAAAAAGTCAAAATCGGGAATTTTGGAGTCCAGGGGTAAAATGGTCATTTTGCATCCCAGGTAGTACGAAAGGCTTGGAAGTACCCCAAAGAATCATAATACATGCTAAATAATATTTTAAAAAGGATTATGATGAAAAATAGAATTTTATGATTTATGTTAAAGCTGTACGATTTTGACTGTAAAATGTTATTTTACGAATTTTGAAGGACACAATATTTTATGAATAAAAAAAAAAGAAAATATTTTGAAAGATGTGAATTGACTATGAAAAACATGATATGATATGACATTATTTGGAATATCGTGAGTGAAAAGTCCCTAGAGAGAGTCTGTCTATGGAAGAAGACCCCAGTGGGATCCCGGATGCGGGAAAAGACCTCAAAGGGAGTCCATTTAAAGGAAAAGACCCCAGAGGTAGCCTGACGATCGTATTTTCACTTACGACAAGGCCTAGTGCCCGTCCTTATGCGCAATGGTGATCTAAGACTGATCAGTCGACCATATGATGATACGATTACAGCTAATGTTTGTTAATGGTGTAATAATAAAAAATTTATAATGACATTAATTATTTAATTATATGATTGGATCGTAGATTGATAAAACGATAAATATAAGACTAAAAATGTCACATTACAAAACTGAAATTGAAATTTTGCCGAAGATTTCTGATTAAGCGATTGACTCATCACTTGGACTTGGCTGAGAGCCAACTACTACAGATACCGACTAATTCGGCTCGCATTGCGCGCTTAGCTTCACTAAACAAGGATCTGCTGGAAAGAGTTGAGACAGAGAGAGAGCGCGCTACTCAGGCTCGTCAGCGTCAGGAAGATTTCAGTGCCAAGCAAGAGCGGTACATCTCAAAGCTCCACGGCACTATGGACAGACTCCAAGATCAGAACAACTATTTGCACCTGGTAATAGAGAACATGGAGGAAGAGGAAGAAGCACCGATGGAGGTGGCCGATGAAGACAGTGACAGCGACAGCGACGGAGGAGAGATGATAGACTAGATTAATATCAAGATTATAATAAAAATATTTGGATTGTAATGAAATTATGATTAAGAAAATATTATGTACTGAATTATTTTTAAATGACACTTTCTATTATATTATTGCATATTAAAAAATTGGATGAGTATACTATCAATAAAATTGTGTTTTTATCTTTATAGGAAAACAAACATGGATCTTCAAAGCATTATAAATGAAATTCAAAAACAACTTCAGGAAAAGGAGACAGAAATTAAAACACTGAAAGAAAAAAATGAAAAACTTGAGAGAGACAACTACCAGCTGGATGGGAATAACGTATGCATGATGGAGGATCTTGTGAAGCCAGAGAGGAAGAAAAGAAACTACGCGAGGACGTTAGACGTTATGCTGCCTATCATCTGGAGACGGAACGTCGACACGAGATCACCAAGCAAGAGTTAAACAAAGCTCATGATAGGATTCTTACACTCCAAATCCGGGATAATAGCCTTCTCAAAACACAACGCCGTCTTGAAGAACGGATCGAAGAACAAGAATTTGATGAAAATGTAAGCCAATCAACAATACAGGAGCTTCAGAAGCAAGTAAACAACCTTGACCACCACAACACACAGTTGCAAAATTATATTGATCAGCTACAGAATAACATGATCAATATGGAGGAACTCTTTGAAGAACTTGAAGCTAACCAAGAAGAAAATCCTATTGTAGAAGAGGAGATTAATGAGGCAGTAGGAGACGGTGAAGTCATAGACGAGTAGGGAGAGAACTCTAGATTAAATATCAATTGTAACCAGAACTATCTGATTAATCATTTATTAGAAACTTTGGGTTGTATGAAAATATTACAAATTAATGAAATTATTTCTTTAATCAAATATTGTGACAAACAAATTAATAAATTACATGTTTATAGGATATGGCAGGCGGACCACCCCGAAACAACCGTAACCCTCGTAGTGCCAACCAAAATGAAAATCCACCACCACCAAGAGTGAATCTCAGTCAAGAAGACATGATGGCGATAGCTACTATCGTAGCCACGACATTGCAAGGATTCGTGAACCCATTGGCTAACGCGATCCAACCACCCCAAGCACCACAACCTCATGGAATTAAATACCATTATGAATCTCTGAGAAGAAATCGAGTTCCAACCTTCGATGGGAACCCAGACCCGGAAGTCAGCCACAACTGGCTGAAGAATATCGAAACACATCTGCATTTACTGGAAATACCTGAAGAACTGAGAGTGGAAGTTGTAACACCGTTTTTGGAAGACCGAGCTAGGAAATGGTGGGAAACTGTGTCACCATCTCTAGCAGAAATGGAAGAAATCACATGGCAGGTTTTCAGAAGAGAATATTTGAAACAATACTATCCAGCCGAGTTTCGTCTGCAGAAGTTGAATGAGTTTGAAAATTTCAGGCAGACACCGGATATGACAGTAATGGAATATACCTCAAAATTTAATGACTTGGGAACCTACGTCCCAACAATTATGTCTGATGAAACCTTGAAGATGCATCGTTTTAAGAAAGGACTGAACAGCCGGATTCAATTGGTTTTGGCAGTGTTCAAACCAAACAACTTTGCTGATTTGATGGGCGCGGCAATGAGCGCGGAAACAGATATTAAGCGCCGTGAAGATGAAAACAGAAATAAGAGACCGTTAGTCAACCAAATTACCCAAAATGGTCCCAAATTTAAGAAGCCAAATTATTCCAGCGGACCTCCAAGAGGAAATTTTAACAGTACTGGCAACACCGAAGGAAAGTGGTGCGATACATGTCGACAGAAGCATGTTGGAGAATGTTATCGGAAGACATGATCTTGTTTTAAATGCGGAAAGCAGGGTCATAGAATTAAAGATTGTCCAGACAATAAGGACAAAGGAATGGGGCACAGCAAGCAAAATGAAAACAAAACCAATGCACGGGTATATGCAATCACCCAAGAGGAAGCTGATAACACTAATGAAGTGGTAGCAGGTACTATCTTACTCAATGAAATGACTGCATATGCCTTGTTTGATTGTGGTGCTACGCACTCGTTTGTGTCTAGAAGATTTGCTAAAAAGCTTAAACTTGAACATGATACTCTTAGTGAACCATTAAAAGTGGAAATACCGGCGAGTAAAATAATTGAGACACACAAAGTGTATCGAAACTGTAAAATTTGTATCAGCGAACAAAATTTTGAAGTAGAATTGATTCAACTCAATATGGTTGAGTTTGACATCATTCTTGGAATGGATCGGTTAGCTAAAAACCATGCCATAGTGGACTGTCAAAGAAAGAAATTAGGCTTCAGACTTCGACTAAAGAAGAAGACATATACCACGGAAAATCCAAGGAAAGGAAATCTCTGTTATCCGCCTCACAAGCGTGGAAGGCCATAAAAGGAGGGGAAGAAATCTATCTGGCAATGATCACTGAGATCAAGGGAGAAGAAGTCCCAAATTTGGAAGATATTCCAATTGTTCAGGATTTTCCAGATGTTTTTACCGAGGAATTACCGGTTGAGATACCCGATAGGGAAGTGGAATTCGAAATTAATTTGGTCCCTGGTGCTGCACCAATCTCAAAGGCACCATACCGAATGGCTCCAGCCGAATTGAAAGAGTTAAAGGAGCAACTTCAGGAATTACTGGACAAGAAGCAGATTCGTCCCATTGCATCCCCGTGGGGAGCCCCAGTGCTGTTCGTAAAGAAAAAGGATGGGGGTATGAGGCTATGTATTGACTACCGGGAGTTAAACAAGATCACCATTAAGAATAAGTACCCACTCCCGAGAATAAACGATCTTTTTGATCAGCTAAAGGGAGCCAAAGTTTTCTCAAAACTCGATCTAAGATATGGTTATCATCAACTGAAAGTCAAAACCGAGGATATCCCTAAAACTGCTTTTAGGACAAGATATGGACATTACGAATTTACGGTAATGCCTTTTGGTTTAACAAATGCTCCGACAGCATTCATGGACCTAATGAATCGAGCATTCAAACCATACCTCGACAGGTTTGTGGTTGTGTTTATAGATGATATCTTGGTATACTCACCAAGTGAGGAAGAACACCTGGAACATTTGTGTCTCACGTTGCAAACACTGAGAGAAAAGGAACTATATGCCAAATTCAAGAAGTGTGAATTTTGGTTAAAAAGTGTGGCGTTCCTAGGTCATATAATTTCTGAATCTGGGGTGTCAGTAGACCCTAAGAAAGTAGAGGCAATCAAGGATTGGCCACAACCGAAGACAGTAACTGAAGTAAGGAGTTTTCTTGGTTTAGCTGGCTATTATAGGAAGTTCGTGGAGAAATTTTCGTCAATTGCCATTCCTCTTACTAAACTTACTCAGAAGAACTCAAAGTTCATTTGGAATGAAGCATATGAGAAGAGTTTTGAAACCCTGAAAACAAAACTCGCAACTACACCAGTATTAATCCTCCCTGAAGATGGCAAGGACTTCACAATATATAGTGACGCTTCAAAAGGAGGATTAGGGTGTGTACTTATGCAAGAGGGTAAGGTAATTGCTTATGTCTCACGGCAACTAAAACCATATGAGCAGAATTACCCCATTCATGACTTGGAGTTAGCCGCAGTGGAATTTGCGCTTAAAATCTGGAGACACTACCTTTATGGAGTAAAATGTGAAGTATTTACTGATCACCAGAGCCTCAAGTACATTTTCACTCAAAAAGAGTTAAATATGAGGCAAAGAAGATGGATGAAACTTCTGAAAGACTATGATTTAGTAATCAACTATCATCCAGGCAGAGCGAATAAGGTGACAGATGCATTGAGTCGAAGAAATTTTTGAAAGGTAAACTTATCTTCACTGTCAGCACAACCAGGACTTCGAGAAACCATTAAATTAAAGCAAAGTCAAGACACCTCCATCTTTAAAATTAAGGAACAGATCCAAGAAGGAAAACTTCCAGAATTTCAACTTGATGAGAATGGTATCCTTTGGATGGAAGGACGGTTGTATGTGCCCGATGTCGATGGAGTTCGAGAAGAAGTAATGACCGAGGCACATAAATCGATATTTTCAGTACATCCAGGAAGCACCAAAATGTACAGAGACCTGAAGAACAACTACTGGTGGAATGGAATGAAGAAAGACGTAGCCCTCTTTGTTTCCAAATGCCTAACCTGTCAACAAGTCAAGGCAGAACATCAAAGGCCTGGAGGACTTTTACAGCCATTGGAAATACCAACAAGGAAGTGGGATAACATCTCCATGGACTTTGTAGTCGGACTACCAAAATCAAGTCAAGGTCATGACGGAATCTGGGTAATCGTTGACAGATTGACGAAGTCTGCACATTTCTTACCGGTACGGATGACTTACAACCTGGATAAACTCGCTACCTTGTATATGGACAATATAGTGAGACTACATGGAGTCCCGACAAGTATACTGTCTGACAGAGATCCAAGATTTGTATCAAGATTCTGTAAAAGTTTTCAAAAGGCGATGGGAACCAAAGTCACTCTCAGCACAGCCTATCATCCTCAGACTGATGGCCAAACCGAGAGGACAATTCAAACCCTCGAGGATATGTTGAGAGCGTGTGCTCTGGATTTTCATGGAAATTGGAGTGAGCAGTTACCGTTGATAGAGTTTGCTTATAATAACAGCTACCATAGTAGCATTGAGATGGCTCCGTATGAGGCTCTGTATGGCCGAAAGTGTAGGTCGCCTCTATACTGGGATGAAGTCGGAGAAAAGGCTGTTACTGGACCAGAGCTCATTCAAATAACCGTTGACAAAGTAGCCATAATCAAGGAAAGACTCAAGACAGCCCAAGATAGACAAAAGAGCTGGGCAGATTTGAAGAGAAGACCGTTGGAATTGGAGATCGGTGGAAAGGCTTATGTCAAGGTCTCTCACATTAAAGGAGTAGTTCGGTTCAGTAAATCCAGAAAGTTAAACCCGAGATATGTGGGACCGTTCGAAATATTGGAAAAGGTGGGAACCTTAGCTTACCGTCTTGCTTTGCCGCCTGATATGTCCAAGATTCACAATGTTTTCCACATCTCACAGCTCAGGAAATATGTTCCAGATCCGAATCATGTACTCAAGGTTACATTACTGATGATTGAAGGAAAACTCAACGAAGAACTTAAATACGAAGAAGTCCCTACCCGAATAGTGGACTCAAAAGACCAAGTGTTGAGAAACCAGACAATACCTTATGTCAAGGTACAGTGGTCAAATCCAGGATTCACATTACCTTTTTAATCGAATTTTCCAGATTCTTTGTTGTTTTAGTCCATCCATTAATTTATTTTTATTCTCTTTGTTGATAGATCTCACCATGTTAAATTTTCCTATCATCTTATTGGTTTTGACCTCATATTCAATCCTCAGTTGAACAATCAGATCATCGTGTCCAATTTTTTTCGTGTGTGCTTCAATTACATTTTGAAATCCTTCCACAAAGGATGGAGTTTCTCAATCAGTTCAGCAACTTGAAAGACTCTTTTAAACTAATATCCTCCTCGTGAATATCCTGCAATAGTACTTGTATTTCTTTAACTTGACTCACCACAGATTTGGAGTTTACCATCTCAGCGCCGTTGAACTTTTCTATTTTTATCCTTGTGAAATTGGATCATTAGTTGTCGTTGTAGATGAGGAAGCCATATTCAAATTTTCAGTAAAAATTTATTCGTGACATTTTTGATGATAAAACCTCAAAGATGGCATATAACAACAGTAAAAGTTGAGGCTAGTATGGAGAAAAAGTTGCAACTCAATCCGGACTACCCTCCATTGACCTAAAAGCCAAAGGGAAGGGGATATTCGTCGAGCCAGAGAAAATATCAAATGCTCAAGAGACCATCAACTTGGCAATGCAAAGGGTTGATGAAATTTCTAAGGAGAGAATGAACCGGTTCCACATGTGGGTATATTATCGAACCGTTTTTCATTTTGACATCATTAAAAATGAAAAAAAGCTCAAGGTTGTGGCCGAGCTAGAAAAATAGATTTTGACATGGATTGAAATAGATCTTATCTTTGAAGCTCTAAAATGGCAAAACTTTATTGAGATGAAAATAATGTAAAAGCACTCTCTGGCATATTACCAAGTAGGAAAAGAAACAACTTCAATTCCCATTGTCCGACATCCAAAGATAATGTTGCAGTCATCAGCCACCTAAAGATGGACACTCCATCTCTGTCAATGATGGTGAAAGTCAAATGACATGATTATGAACTCCTAGTTGCTGAAGAAGAATATCTTTCAGCTGTTTTTGACTAAGGAAAAAGTCAGGCTGGTGACCATCCAGTCTCAAAAGAAATCCCAACAGGAGTTCTCCAAACTCAAGCTGTTGAGGAAAATGTGATAGAATAACAATTCAAACCACTCCTACACAAAATCAAAAAGAGTCTACAGCCTTGTACCACTACAATTAATGATTTAACCATTCCAACCGATCCCACCATTATTATTTCTACAAAAGCACCTTCATCTCCTCCTCCAACAGAAAATCAGATTGGAGATCTCTGGAGATGCCTTTGAATTTTGTGGATGAAGTGGTTCGTTCATTATCTAAGTTTGAATTCGATCAGTCCAAGATGGACCCTTCTTCTCTTTTGCATCAAGATCCAATTTCTGAGAAATAAGGAGTCTATACAGAAGAAGAGCTCCAAATTGATTCACTTTCAACCACTCCAACCGGTGAAATTATGGAAGAAGATCAGATAATATCTCCAGAAAATACGACGGTCAAGGACATAGTGATTCACAACGCTTTTAAATAAGAAGGTGAACATGTCCAACCGGGACCAAAATAAATGGAAAAATTGACTGACCTAAAGCCCAGTCAAAATCAAACTATATGTCCCAACCCTCTTGATATGTTCAAGCATGGACCTTCAACATCACAAAGCACTCAACTCTCAGAACCAAAAGACGAATAGATTGAAGATTTTTTCCCCCCACAAGTTTGAATCAACGAAAATAAAGTATTTTTCTCATAAAATGACATTTGATAATTTCAAACATCAAATTATGAAGGAATTGAAATCCATTAGGATGCGAAGCCACAAACTTCCTGTTGATCAGGTCAATGAAGCATCAAACTGTAAACATGAATATTGAACTATCCGGACAGATGCCCCAACTAAAAAATCATATGGATCAGCAGATGGATCATCTTCAAATAACCCTTGGTAGCCAATTGTAGGAAATCCTTGAATATATGCAGCATGATGACGTCAAAAAAGGGAAGGTATGTATTAAATAAAGCTTGAGGAGAAGGAAAAGCGGGTTCAGAGAGAAAGATATGAAGAATCGAAACAGTTTGATGAGAGAAGAAGGCAAGAATAATAAATCATAAATAAAAGATGAGGCGGAAGTAGTGGTGGTGGCAACTCGATTCAACAAAAATATGTTTTAAATTTATTTTTAGGTCTACTCGGCTGCTATTTGTCTTATGCAATGTATCAATGGGCTTCATTATCTCCATGAAAAATATTTTTCAATTCATGTCTTATTTTCCTTAGCTGTTTACCTATAATATTTTTAGTTTCGCATCTTTGTTTTTTCATCACCAAAAAGAGAAAAATTATTAGAACATAAATCACCTTAAGTTTTCGTAATGATAATAATAACATCGAGTTGTTTCAAGAGTCCAAATGTCGATTTCTTTGTATTATAGAACTTCCAACCCCTGGACCTACTCAAGCTGCTCAACATATTATTAGTGTTTCAGTATGCAAACTTCATAATATCATTTGTCTCTGACCGGATCGTTGAGGTGATTTAAAGCTTACATTTATTCGTCTGGTCAGACTTAGCAGATCAAAGTGAATACTTTAGCTCCAACCGTTCAGAGAATACCAGTTAAAGTATTAATGCACAATATCCTACTAACTCTCGATTGACAAAATTTTTCCTAAACTATCTAAATTCAATCAAATTTTTCAGAAGATAAGAGCTAAAAGTCGCAAAAAAAAACATTAAATGTGCAATTAATGTTGAACAATGATTGAAAGTGACAAATTCATTGTAATGCCCGAGATTTGATTACCGTAATCTGAGATTAATCTGAAATGATTTATTGATTAATCAAGGTAATTATAGACGGAAAGTATTAGACCGAGAAAGACGAGAAAAGACGCGAAATATGTGCGAGGGCGGTGCTATTCGCGCACATGCGCGACCGGACGCGCACGCATGCGCGGAACGGGCAGAAGACCCCGCGCATATGCGCGGAGTGATGGCGCGCATATGCGCGAGGTATACAGTAGCTAAAGTGTGAATTCCAGAAAACCTCGCGCACATGCGCGGAAGTGAGGCGCGCATATGCGCGAGTTGCAATATGCCGAGACAGTAGGTCTCGCGCATATGCGCGATGCGTCCAGTAGCTAAAGTAAATTTCCAGAGAATGTGGCGCACATGCGCGAAAGACGAACGCGCATATGCGCGAGAAGCCAAGCGCCATGTCCAGAGAACCTCACGCATATGCGCCGAGGGAAGGCGCGCATATGCGCGAGAGCTGCCGAGATACACGCGTCGAGACATATGGTCTCGCGCATATGCGCCGAGTGATGTCGCGCATATGCGCGAGACGTGTTGCGTGAAGGATTATGTCACGTTCTTTAGCCATGCAAGTGATATATATAAGTGTTTCAGTCCTTCAATTCCATAGCAAAGAAATCGAGAGAAGCTCCGGGGGAAGTGTGAAAAATCCACACGCCTTTTATTGTCGAAATTTGAAGTTTGCGAAAGATCCGTCCGTCCGATTTTGAATCCGACTTCAGTACTATGTTCCTATCGACGCAGGCTACAACTGGACGTAAGTTTTGCTACGTTTTGATATGTTTTGAAATTATGATATTGTCAGAATCGAATATGAATCATATATGGTGTTTTGATACAGTAGGCATCGTATATTTGAGGTCAGATCGAAGAACGGACTGTGTATGTAATTGTTATGATTTTTGGAGTTGATTTGATTGAGATTCGATATCAGATTTGTATTATAGTTGAGATTATGAGTTATACTGATATCGAGTATGAGTTCTGATATTATATCTGTGATGTTGAGATTGACGCGGTTATTGAGATTGTATTAGTATGTCGTCGAAACATCAGTAGATTGATATTGATCAGATTCAGTATTGCTTTAGATTATACCGTACTTTATTGACATTGATCAGAGTATGTCTTGATTTGTGTATTGATCAGAACAGGTCTTAAATTGAGTTGTACATTGATATTGTGCATATTGATATTGTCATTGCCAGATTTGGGTATGGACAGATTGGAATGCAAGACTTCGTCTTCGTCAGACTGAGAAGACAAAGGTATAAATCAATGTGAATCGGGAGATCGACTTAAGTCAGATTGGACTTGAGTTTCCCTAAATCACATACTTGTATGTTATTGCTTTTCATATATTTGTATCATTTGAATGAATATGCTTTGTTTATTGATTTATAGAAAAGCATAGAATAGTAGATAGCTATTGAGTGAGAGTCACTGACAGAAGGGCCAGATTAAGACAGAGTTGTTAATGGCCCATTGCACATTGTCAGAATTAGAGTTTAGGTAGATACACCTAGTCTTTGGCAGAATAGCCAAGACACCGGACGTTTGGTCGTATCGAAATGCTTATGAGTAGAGCAACTCCTGGCACAGACATTCGATATAGACAGGACCAAAGTCCGTAATAAGAACGTACCGCCACCACGATCGGGACAGTAGGTGGGAGACCTGTTGCGTTCTTATTCAAATCGGGATCCCTAGATTAGAAATGAGTCGAGTTTGAGTCTGAGAGTCACAGAGTGTGATTCCTTATTTGATATTGAATTATGTTCCTGATTTTGGTACTTGTTTAGAGTATGATTGATAGTTGATATTAATTCATGTGTTGATTGAGATACATGTTATGTATATCTGATGCATGCTTTTATATTGTTTATATGACTGCATGTATACTTGGTTTATACTGGGAATGTAATTCTCACCGGAGTTATCCGGCTGTTGTCTTGTTTGTATGTGTGCATGACAACAGGTGGGACAGGATCAGGGTCAGGAAGAGAACGAGACAGGACTGGTTAGCGTGGAGATCCGGGCTCAGAAGTAAATTAGGATTCATCACTGATATGTAGTTGGACCTAGTTGAATTATTATAAACACTACAAGATTTGTATGTTTATGTTTAATATGTATTTCAGATTGAATTACATTACGTTTCCGCTTTGTATTTTCAAAAAAAAAAAAAAAATTTAGACCCTGTTTATTATCATTGATTAAATTGTCCCAATGATGATTAAGAATATGATTAGCGTCCGGGTCCCCACATTCATTATATCAGGAGATAGTATTAATGATCGTCGAAAATAATTTTCGAGTATTGGAGTTTTTCAACTATAAATATGCAGATTCAGAAGTCGAGAAAAACAGAATAATATCTAATCAACTTAACTACATGTACTTCAATCTGCAATATTACAAGATCTCGAGCACTCTTATTCGATCAAATCTCAAGATGCTCAACTTAGCACACACTTATCAGATTATATCAGATCTTCTAAGGATCTGTGGCGTCCCAAACCTCGCCACTTAATCATACAACATTTGATGTCATATTCGTGAAAATTTTCTATTCAACGAAGTAAAAATAAAATGTATATATGACAAAATAGTGCAATCATCACACTATCTACATCAGTGTAGCAAATACAATATAATAAATACAGACACATAACTCAAATACAACAATAAGCTATACTGTCTCTATCTACTATCAACTACATGACTTCTTTGAATAGACACACCTAGTCCTTCATCTCTAACATGTCTCAGCACTAGTCCTATAACCTGTCCAACAGAAACAGCCCTCAAAGTTTGAGCATATACTATAATCATCATATAACAATTATATTAATAACATAAAATATAACTGAAATCATAACAGAAATACTCCCTTTGATGTTTCTAGACAATCAAACCATCAACGACATCATTCTCATACTATTGCAACAACAACATTAACGATACGTTGCACCCCAGCTCCGACAATAGCAATATCGTCGATTAAACAACATCAACAATACGCCGCACCCCTACTCCAACGACAACAATATCGTCGATCGAACAACATCAACGATACGTCGCACCTCTACTCCGGCGATAGTAATATCGTTGATCGAACAACATCAAAAATACGTCTCCCAATAAACGAAAACCAACAATATCAACAATGATCAAAAGTAAATATAATATCAAACCACCCATCTTCGGTGAATTACGATCGTTCAACACAATAGTATTGATCAATACTAAACAATAACAACATATGCTTGTACGTCAACTATATAATCTGTCTATTTTTTTGATCCTGAGGCTTGTGATGTATATAAATAATTCAACAACAATTATCAGATCATTGTCACCGTATCAACAAAATCATAACAGCCTCAATATACAACATCAAATAGTCTAACAACAATTATTCAACAAAATATAAAAATCGATTATACATCTTCATCGTTCAACAATTAATATTCGAGTGTATTTAGTTTTCAATACTAAAATCAAATACAGTCTAATAAATTAACTTCAATTAATAGGCTATATAAAACACCCACTAAACTACAACAATTTCATATCAACAGATAGGCTATACTTCATAGACTCCGAATATATAATTAGAATTAATAACAACTCATAAACATCTCCCCAATTTCAATCCATCGATTAAAATCCCTCATTATAATAAACTGAGAATAATTCAAAATAAAACCACTATTATCTTTTCTTCATCGTTAAAATCATACACTACTTAACAATCTTCAATTTCTGTATGATTTAACAATTTATCAGATTTATTACAGAAATCGACGAATTTCAAATATCACCAAAACTATAAAATTTATACCTCAAATCAAAGACCTCGTGTCAAAGAATCCAGAACTGAAGTCGGTTCGTTGATTGGATGAACTGATAAGTAGCAAAATTGAAAAGAAAATATCAAAACCCTATTTCTATTTCTTCTCTCACCTATCTGTTCTTATCTGTCGAGTGAATTTATCTTCTTTCACCTACTCAACTTTCAAAATTTCTCTCTCTTTTTTTTAAATATTATATTAATTATATTATATTAAATAATACAATACAATATAATATATCATATTTAACATTTTCAACACTGGTATATCCCTTTAGACTAGTCAAACGATCAAATTTTCCAAAACTCAAAACATGCATGAAACTTCTATATTTTTAAGTTTTCTACGTCATCTCGAAATTTCAAATCATTTGGACTTCTTATGACCAAGATATGTCATATTTCATTCTTTAAAAATCGTTAATTATTTAATAATCTCACATTACTAAATCAACAAATTATGATATCTACTTAAGACATTACATGATCATTTTGTGCTACCTTACTAACTCAAGCTGCAAAGCTAACCGATGGTGTTTGTATTAGTTTATGGTGAACTGAGGGTTTTTAAACAGCCAGAAGTTGTTGCGTGATAATTAGAAGTTTCAATTTAGGCAAAGTTTTTTTCGAAGTGGGTTGTTACAAAAGTGTTTTAAAACCAAATTCTTTTAGAGAATTCATTTCTAAATGGAAGAAGGCGTGACACAGGAATATTCATATCCGAACATCCATAAATTATGTCTTATTTACCTTACACACTTTATATTGTCTATTTGCATATCTAACTCTTGTGTTAACTGCTGCTTGATTTGAATATTTAATATATTACTAGTATAATCGGATCATTTTCGTACTTATTCACGTTGAGTGGTCTAGAAAATTCTAGCTGTTAGAAGAAAGTGCCTTAACAATCTAAAAAGTAGTTAAAGCAAGTTCGATTTTAGAAATTATTTTAATAGAATTTATTCAATCCCTTTAAACTTTGTTCCGATCCAAAAAAATACCAAGCCCATCTCCTATGAACCGATGATTATATAGTACGATGCATCATAATTTTGCAAACCCTGTATATATGATATAATTATTCATATCATGATGGAGTAGGTGAATGCTTGTTCAATATTAGTCGTGACTTCGATTTCTCATTCCAACGTTTTATTAGACGAGCATGTCACGTAAGGTTTTCCCAACTATAAACTAATGATTTGCAAGATATTATGTTAGTACGAAGGTTTACATAATTCACACCAAATTGTAGTAACTACATATCCATCCCCATAAAAAAAAAGTGCATTTAGCTAACGAAACCATCGTTCTAGAATTCAACCCTTAAATCCAAAAATATATATACATATGCATATATATATAATTAATTAATGTGAATAAATAGAAGCTTCTGAGGAATTTTGTTCCTCGGCAAAGACTTGACCCACTACAGCTTGCCAATTTTCTTGATCATATCCTTCAAATAATTAACCCATCACGAATATTAATATTTGTCCATCTAGAAGCATGCTTTTCATTTGTATACGAAACATATAAATTTAATATAAAACNTACTAAATGTTCATTCAACTTTTAATTATATTATAATAAATATTTATTTTTCACAATAATTCATATTTCATAAAAATAAGTATATTATCGAAAGGGATTTATTTTAGAAATTTTTTTTTTTGATAAACTTGGAAGTTTCTCCAAGAGTTTCACACTAGTAATACTTTAGTTTACATAAATTATATATATAAATGACATTGACTGCTTGGCTCTCATTTTCTTCGATTTAATCCATTCAACTCTAGAAAAAATAAATAGCCCATCGATCCAAAAACATCATAGAAAGGAACCAAATCAAAATTAGACACGTTAAAAACCAGATGTTCATCTGTGGTAGTGCAAGCTTCAGTCATCAAGATGAAGATGATAGAGTAATCAGTTCGTATCCGGCACCGAAGAAAACGACGAAAAAGAGCTTGAGTTTCTGCAGAATCGGCAAGAATTACACCACGAAGAACCCTTATGCAAACCGAGGATTGGACAAATTCTACGCCCTTTTGTCCGAACTTGACGAGAAGCGACAGATGATCTACGCACGGATGGGTTCCGAAGCGATCTCCTTCGTGCAGTTTGTCTACTCTAACGACTCGGATAAAATAAAGCCGATAGTGGTGAGGGTTAAGGAAAGAAAAGAAGAAGCTAACCCTACAAACCTCGCCAAGAAACCGGTCATTACTACTGTAAATAATCCGGTCGGAATACGCAGGAGTCATTCCGCGATAGGATCCGAAAAAGTTCATCAAGAGAAGATTAATCAGGTACCCGATGAAAAACAAACGCAGAAGAAAAAGTCATGCCTCACATGTAGCGAGAGTTTTAAGGTTGAAAACTTGAGACAACCTTTTTGCTCTTTCCCAATGATGGTGGTCTTGATTTTGGTCTTTCTGGCTATCTTTGGACGATCTTTCGCGATATTGTGCGCTTCGATCGGATGGTATTTGATCCCTGGAGTCACAGGTTCGTCACCACCCTCAAGAAACGCGAGGAGGAAGGATTTCGATAGGAAATCGAGTGAAATAACGAAGAATATTGCGAATAAGGATAATAATGATATTGGTGTTCCAACTTATCCAACAAGTGTAATCAATAAATCTGCCAAATAACGAAGAATATTGCGAATAGTGAACATTGATGCTCCTAAGTTCTTCATTTTCTCAAGTTTTTTTTTTTTTTTTGTAAAATTTGGAATCTTGAGAGGCTCGAAATGTAAATACTTTTGCTCGATTTGTGTTAATAAGTTTGTTCGAATGTTTGCGAAAAACCGAGGCAAGAGTAGATCATTTCTGGTGTTAGATCTTCCTAGTTCTGGTCTTGTTTTTTCTGGTTTTGTGCATGCATACTTGTTCTTGTTATTATTTTATTTTATTTTTAGCTGTTTGATTTTGAGTATTTTGATTTGATTAATTGCATTGAATGAATCCATATATTTGACTTGTTCTTTGCGCGCACATTATGTATGAAATCAATGTTCATGTTCAACTTCAACGCTCTTCATGAAATACGTGTGATCTGCTCAAAATTTGTGTTCTTTTTATGTCAATGTTGGTATTCTCTTGAAATCGGAACAAAAGTTCAGTGAAGTTCATATCTTTTTATTCAAAAATTTGGTTTCAATTTTCTTGCTTATGATTTTAGAGCTAAAATGTTGGATATTTTATGAAGGAAAGAATTCGAGTTTTGGGTTTTAATCATGTCAAGTTGCATAACTTGTTTTGGGTTTTCGTCATGTAACTTGTCTAAATTGCTGGATAAAAATCAAATTTTGACAAGTTTAATGATTAATATACAAAATAGGTCGACTTACGTTACTAAAATCATATTTTTCTGTTTTATGAATTATGTGTGATTTTATGGATTGAGTTCAAGTTACTATCTGATTTTATGTATTTGATGTTAGAGTAGATGCCCTGCAAGCCAACTGTTGGCTAGGGATTTTATTGACTCAGTTGTAATAAACAATCTTTATTTTAATATAATTCATTATTTCATGGTTTGTTATTTCTTTATCTGTATACTCATCTTATCAAACATAGGTAAAGACCTTGATTATACTTTAATACAAATGAATCATAATTCGATGTTGAAACTCATTTGTAAACACTGTATGATTTAAATTCGTTCTTAGTCGATTCAGCCTCCTAAAACATGGATAAAGGTCGCTTGAGCTCGAGACTAGCATTTGTGATGTTGTGTACTGCGTTTCTTGGTAAGGGCATAGAGATGTCCAAACATGCAGATGTGTAGTCATGTGATGATTATACCGAACAACCCTCCCTCGTATTTTCCAAGTGGTTATCATTCATCGAGAGGATAAGTCCATGGTTATGATTGTACACCATTAGTCCTTACGACCCGGGACAACACTGAGACTCTATATGCTAGGGTTGTGCTTTGACTCGTTTACCGGCTCCAGGAGAGTCATCAGGTGGCGAGGTTGGGTACAGTTGCGACACATATAAGAGCCGGTGCATTGTAGTCGGGGATTCACCGCTCACCTGCGGGTGTGGATATCCTATGTGATCTGATAAAATAATAGTGCATGGAATCTCTGGCCAGAGTATGAGATGTACGTTAGAGAAGGAGTTCTCCAACCGTACATGCGATGCCACTATTTATAGTTATCACATAGTTATCGAATTATTATGCTATCCTCGATGAACCAATGGTTGCAGATTCGATCGTGATATATGAGATGAAGGGACCGTACTGTACGTTAATCATAATCGAGTGGTTCTTGTAGGCATTATCAGTGATACCTAGGGGATCATGTGGCGATGCTACTAGACGCTCTTACCATGATCCGATGGGTGCAATCAGAAATGAGTTCCGACATTCTTGATCAAGGTATTGATGAAAAAAATGGGGCTAACTAGGGTAAGCCCGAATAAGAATAAATGTTATTCTGAATCACAAAGAGTTGTGAACCCACGGCTAACTGTATCCCTGAACCATTGAGGGTCACACAAGCACTGGATCGTTTGTTCCCGTTGAGAGAATAAATTCAAGATGTTGAATTTATGTTATGATATAGTAAATTCAAGGAGTTGAATTTATGATAATTAAATTTTGGAGGTTATAAAATTCAAGGAGTTGAATTTACAATTTATGTAATAAATTCAAATGTTGAATTTATATTTAATTTAATTTATTAAACTCAAAAGTTGGGTATATTAAATATTAAATTAAAATTGGTGGGAAGTATGTTTAATGAGATTGTAGGAGTACAAGTCCAACATACTAAATAATTAAATTTCTTAATGGACTTTGATTAATTAAATAAACTAGTTAGACTAGCTCAATTAATTAATCAAGCCCATTAATGTTAATTAAAAGGCCTATGTATTATTTCATGTGGATTAAGGTCATGACTTAATTATAAATAGGATAATCAAACCATAACCCTAGTAGTATATACACAAGCTGAAATTTTCGAAAATTCAGCCTCCTTCCTCCATAATATTTCGGTCATCCCAATTAAAAGAGGTTGAGCCCTTTCGTTTTAATCTCCAACGTAAAACTTCTTCCATTTTTCTAGTGCAAATTGGAAGATAAATAAATCATCTAGTCATGGACCTGATTAGAAGAAATGAGTCATTGAAGAAAGTTCATAGGGATTCATCAATAGCTAGATCCGTCAACACCGGATTAGTTGGAGTCAAGTGATTTAATCACCAAAGGTAAAAGTTTTAAACATACTATGTATGTTTAATTAAAAATCATACGAGTGTCCAAATATATTTTGATTTTCAAAATAAATAAAAATTTTAAAACTTCCGCTGCGTTTGGACACGAGAAAACCGAGATCCAACATTTGAATGAGGTATATATTGACTATCCAATTTGATCATAATAAAATTATTCCTCAATAAAATTTTTAGTCAAAAAACAACTTACGGGGTGTTTGGAGTATCAAAAAATTTATAAGTTGTTTAAGAGTTTATAAGTTATTAAAAAAATTGATAAATTTTTTTTCTAAAAAAAAAAGAATAGTCAAAATAAGTTGTTTGATAGACTAAAAATTGTTTTTTAAAATTAGGGTACCCCAACTTATATGAAAATGTATTATTTGAATAAAACAAAATTATTTTTATTAATTTTATCATATCTCAAATATATTATATCATATCTCAAACATACCCTTATATAATATATCATTTAAATTAATTTCAAGAACCATAATAATTATTATTATCTTTATAGTAATTCATATTTATAATTATTATTAGCTATACTTATTGTGTGTGTATATATATATATATATTTAATAATAATAATATTGAACATTTTTAAAATTATCATAAAACTAAAGTTTAAAATTAAATTTTATATATGTCATATTATTGAAAAATTCTGAAAAATTAACATTTATATTCAAAATTTCACTTTAAAAATAGGTGAAGTGGATCGCTTGATCATAGCAATATGAAATTAAAGTAGGTACAAGTAGAGGTGGTCGGTACGGTATATCGTATTGAAATTTCGGATACCATATACCGTACAAAAAATGTCGGTATGAGAAAAATGATACCGTCACATTACCGACTTTTTGGTATACCGAAAGTCGGCATACCGAAAAGTCGGTACGGTATCGGTAAAATACCGTCATACCGAAAATATATATAAAAAATTCATTCTTTTGTAATTTCAAGGTCAATGATTATCAATACTTAACAAATCCCTCAAGACAGTCAAAGAGACCAGGAAAGATATATACAAAACAAATCCATAAAGACAATAAATATCAACGCAACATGTGTCTGGAGATCCAAGACATCAATAAACACCAATAAAATTCAACCGGAATATGTGCGACTTCTTCATACGCTATCTTTGTAACAATGTCTGAGCTCCTGTGATTTCTGAAGCCTGTCAGCTTTTTAATAAGTCGAGAATCAGCATCCAGTCCTCTAGCTAGCTGTAAGGTTAGGCTATAAAGATAAGAATTCTCAACAGTTTAAATTCTCAACAATGAGTGGAGTTGCTTCACTGAACTTTGATTTGGACTATTCCAACATGATGAGTCCAAACAGAAGTTAAATTCTTTATTTTGAGACAGTATCCATATATATATCGTTTTATACAAAAAAATTTTTTAATTTATATATATTATTTCGGTATTTCGGTATATACCGAAAATTTCAAATTACATACCGTTATCATACCGAAAATTTCGTATCGGTACCATACCGTACCGAAAATTTCGGTATACCAAAAATTTCGATAAATTCGGTATTTTTCGGTACCGTAACTTTGGTATACCGAAAATTTGGTATTTTTTTCCACCCTAGGTATAGGAGTATATACTTATCATGTATATTTGCCAAAAAAATTTAGCATTAATGCAATAAATTGAGTTTGTTTTTTGCACATTTATTAATCTGATTTTCGATGAACTTCACAATTTTAGCCTCAAGTGTCAGCAATACCGAGTGTCATGTTAGCGACGTTCCATATCAATATTCCGACGAAAATTGGATTAAAAATATTAAATATCAATTATTGTACAAAGATCAAGGTTTTGACCAATTAAAATGAAATGTTATTAATTTTATCCCTTCCAGAATGAGAAAATTAGTTCATGATAAACCAAATAGAACATCGATTGACCAATATGGATTTAGGGTAGTTTATTAATAGAAGGTTATGACCGTCATATTAAATAAATAAATCAAACAGAAGGTTTCTTTTAACAATCTCTTCACAATCTTGTATTTTTTACTAGTTTTTTTTATTTTAGAGCACGTTTTTATGCGACGATCTGACGTGAGTTTTTGTGTTTATTTTATGTTATACTAGCGGATCCTTACATATACGATGCTTGTGTTCGTGTCCTATGTAATAAAATAAAGAAATAATTATTTTTTTAATTTGAAAATAAAAGTTGTAAATTTTTGAAATTGAAATGATATGAGATAAAATAAAATATATAATAAAATCATGTAGTTAGATTGATAGGATGTGAGATATTTTAGACAAATCCAAAATTAAATCAAAACTCCAAATATAAAGTTAGCACCAAAAAAATTAATATAAATTTAGTTATTTATAATCAAACATCAATGAAATTAACATAAAAATATAATATATCCAAAACTAAATTCATAAAATTTCAATTTCTCAAAGATATATACAAGATACTCAAAAATTCAATCATTCTGAAATATAATATATCCAAAACTAAATTCATAATTGCATTGCGTTGTTAATGTCCGGTTATCTCTACAAGTGAGTGACGGAGGTTGGTGATCGTGGAAATGAATGTTGAGAACATGTTTGAGGAGGTATAGATAGTGACTAATGAATGTGATAAGAAATAAAGGAAAACAATTGATATTAGAATAATTTAAAAAGCCTAAAAAGAATAAAAGACTTGAAATTTCGAGGGAGGGTTGCCCCAACGACCAAAATTGACCGCCCTAGCGCTCCTAGGCAAGAAAATCAAGTGCAAGGCCGAGCAGGATGCGCCCCAGCGCCTGAAAAGGCCCAGTGCCCTTCAAAAACAAAGTGCACGTCCAACGGCTGAAAATTCCCACCCCGACGCCTCATTTGTGAAATTTTGAATTAAGACGCGTGGGCTTCAGGATTTATATCATTATTCATTTCCCATACACTAAAAATAGGGAGAAAAATTAGGGTTCTTCATATTTCATCCTCAAATCGTCCCCAACACATTCATCTTTACCTCTATTTGAAGTTATATTCGAGTTCTACATGCATGGAATTTTCAACTTAGAGTTGTAAGTTTTCTTTCAATATTAATTCATAAGTTCATGCTATGTAAACCATACAGTAGGAGTAATTGTTAGGAGTTACATTGAAATGATGATGTTAATTGATGTTAGTATAATTTTGACAACTTAGAATCAAGAAAAATTACTCCGACAAGTGTTCTTAAGTTTTGAGATTAAGTTGGCCTTATTCTTTGATGTAATATATGAGAATAATATGAATTTCTTCGTAGTTTTCAAAGGATTTATGCTATTTGAAGATATATGTATTTGTATTATGCATTTCTTTAATGATTTATAATACAATTGTCATTATTATGTATTGATAGAAATGAATCTTGCAAGTAAATGATATGCTATAGAAATTAAAGCAAGTTATATGATAAAATGATCATGTTGGTGACGTAACATGGGTCGTTAATACCTGAAAGATTGAAACTTACCGAATTTATTGGTAAATAATGATTACTGACATGGATCGTATGATCAACCACAATAGTATATGAATACAGTAGTATATGATCAACCACAATAGCTTATGAATATCATATAACTTGACCATGGTTTTCACGATATAAAAGCACTATATTTCAAATAATTCAGAGTTTGAACACGAATTGAATAGTATGCCCTTTCTTTCCATATTGATACGTACAAAACCCAATTTGCTGAGTTTATAAACTCACATAGCTCATGTATTGCAGGATTATGTATTGAGGATAACTAGGATGTCGGTTCACCAGTTGATACTTGACACTTGTCTTACCTCGACAAGGTCCTCGGCATGATACCGATACGACACGTGTTTTGATGGAAATATGTTTTTGTGAATTGAGTATATTATATTTTAAACTACTGATTGTGTTATTGGATATACAAAAGTAGTTTTATTTCTCGTAGAACAAAAAGAAAATTTAATAGCATTTCTCCTATTTTGGTTTATCTTATGAAACAAAGTAAAATATAGTTACTATGTAGGAAGAAGCAGATGTCACATTTAATATTTTATTTATTAAATCATTTATGAAATTACTGTAATTTTAATACTAAAACCCAAAAGAAGTCGTGTTATCGGGCTTTAAACGCCCTTAATACGATCGACTTTAGATGGACCAGTATTTGCATTTATGGTCAAATTCTTGTGATTTACTCATAAATCTCACTTAAACTCGTTTTCTCGAAAACTAAATATAAGAACAAGTAGAGTTGTCAAAACATGCTAACGAAACATTCATTTTATAATCCGCCATTTGGTGAGATGAGGAAGGTCGTCCCGACGTATCCAACCCATTATTTTGACGACTCTAGGTACATATATATATATATCAAGATTATTTTAATTTAATGATCAACGGAATTAACTAGTTGCATGTGTAAAATAGAAACATGCTTGAGAAATTTCATACGAGTATATTTAATGTATTTACCCTTTGAATTCGTGAATTGAATAGCATGGCGGCTACGTGCTGAGAATAGAATGAACACATATACGCAAAGCGTAGTCATGATTTTTTTCCTACTGAATTTTATGTTAAAAAAAGTTCATTGGTAAAAATTCGACGATCAAGCTATAAATGTTATTTTAATATTTTAGTATCTTAATGTATTTATCCTCGATCTTTAGTTTTTTTTTAGTTTAAAGTAATAATCTCACCAATAACTACACAAAATCTACATATTTATATTTACTTCATAGGAAGGAGCCGATGTCACATTTAATATTTTATTAATTAAATCATTTATGAAATTACTGTAATTTTAATACTAAAACCCAAAAGCAGTCATGTTATCGGGCTTTAAACGCCCTTAATACGATCAACTTTAAATGGACCAGTATTTGCATTTGTGCTCAAATTGTTGTGATTTACTCATAAATCTCACTTAAACTTGTTGTTAGATAGGTATGAGTGTATAAGTGAATGAACATTGGGAAGTGTGCCACATTGAGAAGTGTACCAAAAGTCCCACATTGGAAAGTATGCCAATAAAATACTTTTTTATTAGTTCTATGTTTGAGCTATGGGTTTGGGCCCCAATGGGCACCAGAAGTTTTTGGAAAGGGAGAGAAAGGTGATAGGCTGGATCTCGAAAAAACACACGCGCGCGCACGCTCGGCTCGATTTTCCCGGCCCAGTCCGGTTCGGTGCGGTGCGGTGTGGTTTCTTGACCATATTAATCTTTTTGGACAAAGTTTATTTGGAATAATATTTTTCGAAACAATCCGATGTTTGCACACTTCAGTCAGTGTGTAGTCCGAACCAGTGTGGTGCTTCAGTTCAAACCGTGCGTCTCGTGTGACTGTCTTTTGGTAATGCACCGGGTCCCTTTGCATTAAACCGTGCATCCTCTGCCTTGAAGGGTGCGTCCCATGACTCATTGCAGAAAGGTGTGTCTTCTGAATATGTCCCTTGGTTTATGAGGCTCTCACTTTAAATAGTCCCTCTACATGCATTCATCAGTTTACTTACTTTTTCGAGCATACATAATTTCGTTGCATTCTTTTCTTCCAAACTTGAAAGCTTCGGTATATTTTTGTTCGCTGTCATCCGGAACTTGTAGTGCTGCAGTTTCTGGATTAGAGTTGTTGTATCTTGGGGACGATTGCCATTTCGTATAACACGTGAATACGGGCAAATTCGTCTTGCAGAAAAAGGATTTTCCTTGCCTCAACTCGTATTGTTCTCAGTTCCAAAGATCATCAGAAACATATTTACTACAATCGCAAGACTAATTTTTGTTTCTTACTGATCTTCATTCTGCAAATATGTCTACTGCATCATTCGCTCCCGTGCCTGCTGCCCTTGCTCACCGTGAAAAACCTCCGAAATTTTCTGGTGCTGACTTCAAATGTTGGCAGTATAAAATGCTATTCTATCTGACCACATTGAGCCTGTCTCGGTTTCAGACAGAGTCCCCTCCTGTCATATCCGAAGGCGATACAGACTCGCAACGAAAGAATGCTGTTGATGCATGGAACCACAGTGACTTCCTTTGCCGCATCTATATCTCGAACGGACTTGACAACTTCCTTTACAGTGTCTACTGCTCTGTCAAGACAGCCAAAGAATTGTGGGACTCATTGGAGAAAAAGTACAAGACAGAAGATGAAGAAGTCAAGAAGTTCGTAGTTGGTAGATTTCTGGACATCAAAATGGTGGACACCAAATCTGTAATAAGCCAGGTACAAGAAATTCAAATTATTATTCATGACTTATTAGCAGAGGGGATGGAAATCAATGAACCATTCCAAGTGGCGGCCATTATTGAGAAGTTGACATCAATGTGGAAAGACATCAAGAACTATCTTAAGCACAAACGCAAGGAGTTAAAACTCGAAGATCTGATTGTCAGGCTTTGAATTGAGGAAGATAGTCGAAACTCTGAAGCCAAAATATACAAAAGAACAATGGAGGCTGATGCCAAGGCTAATATGATAGAATAAAGTTCCAATCACAAGAGAAAGCGCCCTATGAATGAAAATAAGCGAGGGCAGGCCAAAAAGTTCAAAAGAACATGCTACAACTGTGGCAAGCCGAATCGTATGGCCAAGAATTGTCGTCTTCCAAAGAAAGACAACAAAAATCATAAACTAAAGCAAGCAAACGTCATCGAGGAAAGGCATGTGCCAATTGACCTATCGATCTATTTGCAGTTGTGTTTGAAACCAATTTGGTGGATAATCCAAGGGAATGGTGGGTAGATACCGAATCCACTAGTCACATCTGTGCTGACAAAGAAATGTTCTCATCCTACACTTCTGTAAGTGATAGAAAATTGTTTATGAGAAACTCTACGACGTCTGAGGTCGTAGGGATTGGCAACGTGGTATTAAAGATGACTTCTGGGAAAGAGATATCGCTAAAGAATGTGCTGCATGTGCCAGACATTTGAAAGAACTTAGTTTCTGGATCTTTGTTGAGTAAGGCAGTTTTTAAGCTTGTGTTTGAATCGGACAAGTTTGTTCTAACTAAAAACGGTGTATTTGTAGGCAAAGAGTACCAAGACAATGGTCTCTTTAAAATGAATGCAATGAATGTTATCCGCCACGAGGCGAAATGGCATGAAAGATTAGGACATGTTAACTTCAATACTCTATATAGACTTGCAAATTTAAATGTACTACCTGCATTTAAAAGAAATCCACAAGATAAGTGTGAGATTTGTGTTGAAGCAAAGATGGCCAAAACTCCATTCCATTCTGTGACAAGAAGTACTAAACCGCTTGAATTGATTCACACTGACGTATGTGATTTAAAACTTGTGCAAACTCGAGGTGGGAAAAAGTACTTCATAACATTCACTGACAATTGCACAAGGTTTTGCTATGTATATTTATTGAAAAGTAAGGATGAAGCTTTAGAAGCTTTTAAAAATTATAAGAATGAGGTCGAGATTCAATTGAGTTCAAAAATCAAAACGATTCGAAGTGATCGTCGTGGAGAGTATGTCGCTCCATTTGAATAATTTTGCACTAACTCTGGAATAATTCATCAAACTATAGCACCGTATTCACCTCAATCCAATGGAGTTGCAGAACGCAAAAATCGTACTCTTAAAAAGATGATGAATGTGTTATTGATAAATTCTGGCTTACCTCAAAACCTGTGGGGGGAAGCAATCTTATCAGCAAACCACATTCTTAATAAAATACCACACAAAGGGAAAGATGAAACTCCATATGAATTATGGAAGGGTCGAAAACCATCTTACAAATACTTAAAAGTGTGGGGGTGTTTCGCTAAAGTAGAAGTACCTAAGCCAAAACAATTTAAAATTGGACCCAAAACTGTTGACTGTGTTTTTATTGGATATGCATATAATAGTAATGCATATAGGTTTTTGGTACATAAGTCAGCAATTCCTGATACTAATGAAGGAACAATTATGGAATCAAGGAATGCAATATTCTTTGAAACCAAATTTCCTTGTACGGAAAAAAAAGAAGGTTCTAACAAACAATCTTATGAATCTACTGTTGAACACATAGAAATCAATGAAGAACTAAGACGTGGTAAGAGAGCAAGAGTTGAAAAGTCCTTTGGTCCTGAATTTCTGACTTACATGTTAGATAATGAACCAAGAACCATTCAAAAAGCTCTATCCAATCCAGAAGCTCCTTTCTGGAAAGAAGCAATAAATGATGAAATAGATTCCATCATGCATAATCATACTTAGGAGTTGACTAATCTCCCTCCGGATTGTAAGCCTTTAGGATGTAAGTGGATCCTTAAAAGAAAATACAAAGAAGATGGATATATAGAAAAATACAAGGCCCGATTAGTAGCTAAAGGGTTCAAACAAAAAGAAGGGTATGACTTTTTTGACACATACTCTCCGGTTACTAGGATTACATCCATTCGTGTTCTCATAGCTATCGCTGCATTGCATAACCTTGAGATTCACCAAATGGATGTAAAAACAGCCTTCTTGAATGGGGAACTGGAAGAGGAAATATACATGGAACAACCCGAGGGGTTTGTCGTACCTGAACAAGAAAAAAAGGTGTGTAAACTTGTCAAGTCACTGTACGGACTTAAATAAGCACCTAAGCAATGACATGAAAAATTCGACACTACAATGAAGTCAAATGGTTTCAAAAATCAACGAATGTGATAAATACGTTTATATTAAAGGTAATGCAAATGCTTATGTTATTGTCTGCCTTTATTAATACGACATGTTGATTATGAGAAGTAATCATGAGTTGCTTATAAATACAAAGAAAATTTTGAAATGAAAGACTTGGGGTTATGTGATATTATATTAGGGATTAAAATATCTAGAATACCTGATGAAATCATTTTATCACAAACTCACTATATTGAAAAGGTACTTGAAAAATTCAGTACCTTAAACAGTCGTCCTGCTAGAACACCTATAGATTTAGGCGTTCATTTAGCAAAGAATCGAGGAGATCCAATCTCACAACTTGAATATGCAAGGATAATTGGTAGTCTAATGTTCTTGACTAACTGCACTCGTCCAGATCTTGCATATTCAGTAAACAAGTTAAGTAGGTTCACAAGTAATCCAAATAAGGATCACTGGAAAGCCTTAACAAGAGTGCTTGGATATTTAAAATATACATTGAACTATGATTTGATATATTCAAAATATCCTGCAGTTTTAGAAGGATATTGTGATGCTAATTGGATATCTGATACAAAAGACTCCAAGTCCACTAGTGGTTATGTATTCACAATAGGTGGAGGAGCAGTGTCATGGAAATCGTCTAATCAAACATGCATAGCTCGATCTACTATGGAATCTGAGTTCATAGCCTTAGACAAAGCTGGGGAAGAAGCCGAATGTCTGAGAAACTTCCTAGAAGATATTCCTTGCTGAAATAAGCCAGTGCCTTCCATTAACATTCGTTGTGATAGTCAATCGGCAATAGAAAGAGCACAGAGTAGTATGTACAATTGTAAGTCTCGAGACATTCGACGGAGAAATAATACCATAAGACAATTGTTCTCGAACGAGGTTATTTCTGTTGAATATGTAAAATCAAAGAAAAACCTAGCAGATCCGTTTACTAAAAGAATAAATAGAGATCAAATATACAAACTGTTGAGAGGAACGAGCTTAAAACCCACAAAATAAAATATTTATAGCGGTAACCCAACCTTGTGAATTGGAGATCCCATGACCTTGGTTCAATGGGAGAACTAAGTTATAAATATTAGTTCGAGTACTTGGAATTAGTAAAGGCTCATTCCTACAAAATCCAAGTAGAAAAGACTTGCAACAAGTGGTGAGGTTAAGTTTTCTTTTAATGATTCCTATATCTAAGAGGTAGGGTATGGCAGGATACTCTAGTTAGGATATCACCTATATAAGTGAGAAGTAAAGGCCGCTTCAATGAAAAACACTTATGAATATAAGATATGGTCCAGAGCCGAAATGGACACAACATGAGAACAAAATATGTTAGAATTACTATTGTGTAAATACAATTGACTTTGTTTACATAAACGGTTGACTAGTTCAAGACATCATGTCACTACTCAACTAGTAAATCCAATAGTATGTTACTAAGGAAGGTTCAAAGTCAAAAACTACCTATCCTGTTGCAATAATAATTCACAAGAGCTTTCAAGCGAATCTGCATACATACATTAGTTTCATTAATGTGGGGGATTGTTAGATAAGTATAAGTGTATAAATGAATGAACATTGAGAAGTGAGCCACATTGGGAAGTGTGCCAAAAGTCCCACATTGGAAAATGTGCCAAAAGTCTTTATTAGTTCTATGTTTGAGCTATGGGTTTGGGCCCCAAGGGGCACCAAAAGTTTTTGGAAAGAGAGTGGACGCTAATAGGCTGGATCTCGGAAAAACACACACGCAAGTGCGTGTTCGACTTTACTCGGCTCGGCTCGGCCCAGTTCGGTTCGGTGCGGTGTGGTTTCTTGACCATATTAATCTTTTTGGACAAAGTTTATTTGGAATAATATTTTTTGTAACAATCCGATGTTGGGACACATCAGTCAGTGTGTAGTCCGAACCAGTGTGGTGCTTCAGTTCAAACCGTGCGTCTCGTGTGACTGTCCTTTGATGTTGCACCGCGTCGTGCGTCCGCTGCTTTGAAGGGTGCGTCCCATGACTCATTGCAGAAAGGTGTGTCTTCTGGATATGTCCCTTGGCTTATGAAGCTCTCACTTTAAATAGTCCATCTACATGCATTCAACAGTTTACTTACTTTTTCGAGCATACATAATTTCGTTGCATTCTTTTTGTTGGAACTTTTCAAGTTCGCAATCTTGATTTTGATGTTAACGAAACTTGTTAATTTGTGTTACTAATAATCTATATTAGCGTGCAGAAGCTAGGATCCCTCACGAACTGTAAACTGAAGATCTAACTGATCGCTCAAACTGAATCAGTCTAACTGTTACATCAATTGAGCAGTCCAGCTGATTGTCCAGTTGATAGGTGGTTCAACAGGAGAACCTCAGAAGCCTGGCCAGCCGAAAGAGTGTTCAACTGATGAAGAAACCCAGATGATCAATCCAACTGAACGAGAATGAAATTAGTTAAACTGACGAGTGAATTGATTTCACCAGCCCAACTGAAGATCAGTTCAGCTGACCAGTCCGAAGCATCAGTCAGAATCTTTCAGTTGTAGATGAATACAAACTCTTTTAGTGGATTCCAGCTGTGCGTAAAGGTACAAATCCTTTGTCTAGTCAAAGGACAATAATGGACGTTCATCAGAGCATTAAAGACAAACGTTTCAGAAGGGCAGTCGAAAAGTCGAGACACAAAGTCCAAGAAATAAATTCAAGATGCAACAGATACAATAAATGAGTCTCACTGTATTATCATTTTTCCCGCCTATATAAAGAGAATATCAGTGAAGACTCAACATATAAAGAGAAGAAGCTTCAACGCAAATAAGAGAGAAAAGAAAGGGCACGCATATTGCAAATCAGCTTTCATAAGCAATCAGCCCATAGGGACACTTCAACGTGTTATCAGCTTAGTATAGAAGCCTATATCCCTCAGTGTGTGAGAACATCCTTGTTCAGTTCTTACGCACAAAATCTCTCAAACACCCAAATACTGTCTTGCACAAACACGTTAAACTTGTGTATGTAGTCTTTGACACATAGACGTTAAAGAAGTGTTGGCTGGAAGGTGCTGCCTTCAGTCATAGCTAGGAGTTCAGTTTGGGTAGTAGTGTAATCCTAGCTGGAGGATTTGTACAAAAGTGTTGTATAAATCAAAGTCTTCTAGTGGATCCTACCCATGGTGGTATAAGGGGTGACGTAGGAGCAATTGAAATCTCTGAACATCCATAAACATATCTTGTGTATTTAACTGATTAACTGCTGTTTTCAAATAGTTTTGATCAGTTAGAGCATTCTTCAGTTCAGTTGTCACCATAACTGAACTGAAAAATGCAAAAACTAATCTAGTCTTTCTCCGTTATTCAGTTTACATAAGTTAAAATGTTTTCTAATAACAGTCTTCTTCACGAAGGATTACTTCGAGCTTCTTCCACTTGGTTTTAAACCAAACTCGATTTAATTTATCGGTGTTCATATTCTTAGAACACGAGCTATTGCAGCTCATGGGAGAATATAGTGTTCGAAACGCCTTCGAAGACACTAGCACACTCGATCCTTTAATTGGTATCAGAGCGGGTTGTTCTACGAAGAACATTTGAAGAAAATTCTGTTTTAAAATTTGTTACTTTAAAATAGTGTTAAAAGATATTTTAAAGTATTTCATACATTTTCAAAACTATTTGAAAATATTTATATGTCGCTCTTTAGCAAAGAGTTGAGAGGATTGGTTATGCAACTAACGTTGTAGCCACTACTCTAGATTCTTAGCTTTGGGGTTTTAATCAGTCTGTAGCGGACTGTGAATCATCTGTAAAGATGCATACTCATCCATGTTGGGATGTTGGTCGATTTAATCACCAGCTGAACTCCACCTGAGCTTAGTCAGAGTCTGCTCGATCAGTTGTGTAAGCGCAGAAGTCAAGTTCAAGGCAGTTTAACTCGTTTCTTTAGCAAATTGTATTCACAGCCGATGCAACACTTCAAGCAATCAGTTGATGGTATACCCAGTTCTGTCGCATAAACCAACTGATATCTGATGTTGTTTAAATTATGCTATAACTGTAGCAATTTTTCCTTTTCAACTGATGTATGTACTCAGATGTAAATACAAGGAAATTTATTTAATAAACATCATGTTTGTTCAGCTGTGTTTCGTTGTGACTGAATGGATATTTCCAGATCTCTTGTCTACATTGCTTGAATGATTATCACCTCTGAATGAATGGCTAAATAAATATTTTTCAAATACGGGTTTTAAAATTCAGTTTCTGAGGTGCAATTTTTCTTTTATCCTCAAACTGAAAATCGTTTTTCAATTAGTTTTAAAATTCAGTTGTTGAGAAAAATTCTTTCTTCTTTTCGTCAACTGAAAAGTGTTTTCTTAATACATTTAAAGGGTTTATCAATTCAGTTTTGGAGGGAGAGTTTTTTTTATATTTTTTTTATCCTCTATCTCTAAAATGGTTTTCAAAACTTCTTTAATTCAGTTCTTGAGGGGGTGCTTTTAACGATGTTTGAATGTACTAACCCTTGAACTGAATATATTGTGCTTAACTGCTCAAGTTTTGTGATTATAAAAAAGGAGGAGATTGTTGGAACTTTTCAAGTTCGCAATCTTGATTTTGATGTTAACAAAACTTGTTAACTTGTGCTACTAATAATCTACTTTAGCGTGCAGAAGCTAGGATTCGTCACGAGCTATTTACATCGCAAACTGAAAATCTAACTGATCGCTCAAACTGAATCAGTCTAACTGTCACATCAATTGAGCAGTCCAGCTGATTGTCCAATTGATAGGTGGTTCAGCAGGAGAACCTCAGAAGCCTGGCCAACCGAAGGAGTGTTCAACTGATGAAGAAACCCAGCTGATCAATCCAACTGAACGAGAATGAATTCAGTTCCACTGACGAGTGAATTGATTTCACCAGCCCAACTGAAGATCAATTCAGCTGACCAGTCCGAAGCATCAGTTAGAATCTTTCAGTTGTAGATGAAGACAAACTCTTTTAGTGGATTCCAGCTGTGCGTAAAGGTACAAATCTTTTGTCCAATCAAAGGACAATAATGGACGTTCATCAGAGCATTAAAGACAAACGTTTCAGAAGGGCAGTCGAAAAGTCGAGACACAAAGTCCAAGAAATAAATTCAAGATGCAACAGATACAATAAATGAGTCTCACTGTAGGATCAGTTTTCCAGCCTATATAAAAAGAAGATCAGTGAAGACTCAACATATAAAGAGAAGAAGCTTCGACGCAAATAAGAGAGAAAAGAAAGGGCACGCATATTGCAAATCAGCTTTCAGAAGCAATCAGCCAATAGGGACACTTCAACGTGTTATCAGCTTAGTATAGAAGCCTATATCCCTCAGTGTGTGAGAACATCCTTGTTCAGTTCTCACGCACAAAATCTCTCAAACACCCAAATACCGTCTTGCACAAAAACGTTAAACTTGTGTATGTAGTCTTTGACACATAGACGTTAAAGAAGTGTTGGTTGGAAGGTGCTTCCTTCAGTCGTAGCTAGGAGTTCAGTTTATGCAGTATTGTAAGTCCTAGCTGAGTGAGTTTGTACAAAAGTGTTGTATAAATCAAAGTCTTCTAGTGGATCCTACCCGTGGTGGTAGAAAGGGTGACGTAGGAGCAGTTGAAGTCTCCGAACATCCATAAACATATCTTGTGTATTTAACTGATTAACTGTTTTTCCAAATTGTTTTGATCAGTTAGAGCATTCATCAATTCAGTTGTCACCATAACTGAATTGAAGAATGCAAAAACTAATCTAGTCTTTCTCCGTTATTCAGTTTACATAAGTTAAAATGTTTTCTAATAACATTCTTCTTCACGAAGGATTACTTTGAGTTTCTTCCGCTTGGTTTTAAACCAAATTCGATTTAATTCATCGATGTTCATATTCTTAGAAAACGAGCTATTGCAGCTCATTGGAGAATATATTGTTCGAAATGCCTTCGAAGACACTAGCACACTCGATCCTTCACTTTTCTTCCAAACTTGAAAGCTTCAGCATATTTTTGTTTCGCTGCCATCCGGAACTTGTATTGCTGCAGTTTCTGGATTAGAGTTGTTGTATCATGGGGACGATTGCCTCTTCGTATAGCACGGGAATACGGGCAAATTCGTCTTGCGGGAAAAAGATTTTCCTTGCCTCAACTCGTATTGTTCTCAGTTCCAAAGATCATCGGGAAACATATTTACTACACTTGTTTTCTCGAAAACTAAATAGAGGAACAAGTAGAGTTGTCAAAACAGGCTAACGAAATATTCATTTTATAATCCGCCATTTCATGAGATGGGGAAGGTCGTCCCGACGTGTCCAACCCATTTTGACGACTCTAGGTACATATATATATCAAGATTATTTTAATTTAATGATCAACGGAATTAATGAGTTGTGTAAAATAGAAACATGCTTGAGAAATTTCATATGAGTCTATTTAATGTATTAAACCTTTGAATTCGTGAATTGAATAGCATGGCGGCTACGTGCTGAGAATAGAATGACCACATATACGCAAAGCGTAGTCATGATTTTTTGCCTACTGAATTTCATGTTATAAAAAGTTCATTGATAAAAATTCGACGATCAAGCTATATACGTTATTTTAATATTTTAGTATCTTAATGTATTTATCCTCGATCTTCAGTTTTTTTAGTTTAAAATAATAATCTCACCAATAACTACACAAAATCTACACATTTATTGATACCCTGGGATGTCCCGGGTCATGAATAGTGCCCGGGTTAGGAAAATGGGTTATTCCCGAGTCATGGATAATCCGGGCCAATAGGGCCAAAATCTGCGCATAAGCCCGGATCTCGAGTGACCGGGATATTGAATAAATAACCCACCAGGGAGAATCTACAGAAAGTGTTCATCAGAAGGCCGAGTCCTTGGACATCCGGGACGTCTTCTCTCCGGGCTATCGGACGCCCGAGCCCTTAAGAAAATTCTCTGGAAGCTTTCTTCTCGGGCCACTTCGATATAAGCGCCGCACTCGAGTACACCAGTAAGGTAGGATGTGGGCGGCCGTCCTATCTCTGACACTAAGTGGTTGACAAAATCAAGTAGGCTGGATGTGACTAGTAGGAGATTTGAAATGTCAGAATGTAGGGTATAATTAGTCGTCCTACTATAATTAATAAGTAGCACAAAGAACGAGGTCATCATTATATCTCCTACTATAAACACCAGGTTCTTTCTTTACATTTTTTTCTCCATTCAGATATTGAATACTCACATTTACTACTCATTTATTACCTACACTTTCCACACCAATCTCACAACCATCATCTGGTTACATTGGTTTCTTGCCTAAATCATTCACTGACTTAAGCATCGGAGTGGCCATGCCGGACACCCCTCCGACTGTCATTCACGTGGTTATCTTCTTATTCGCAGAACTTTCCAGCCGTCCGAGGAGGAAAGCTTTCAATCTAGACGCCCTTGCTCTTATTTTCTTCATGATCTTTATAGTAGATCCGGTAGAGTACCCGACCAGGCTCATCCATTTCACCCGGACGCATCATTGGCATCGTCTGTGGGAAGTAGAGTTATAAGACATTGATATGGCTCCTACTAGGAGAGCGAATCAAGAAACTTCTCAGATTCAGGAAGAGAATAACACTCATCTTTCTGGTGCAGGTGGCCCGCCGCCCACTGGTCCCCGGCCTACTGTTAACTTAACACCTGAAGAGTTGGCCAAAATTATAACTGATGCTGAACCCCTTGCTAATCATTCTACCCGACCAGATCAAGAACGGGAGCAAGTACGAGAAGAAGGGGAAGAAAGGAGGGAGGAAGAGAGGGAGTCGAGTGCTGGTTCCAAATCTCCTACTGTGGCAGAAGAACTAGAAGAGTTGAGAAAGAAGGTGAAAGTGTTGGAGGGGCAAGTCGGCTCCAGGGGCATCACTCAAGTTACTGTTAAGGGTTGCCCATTTTCTGATGTCATCGTTCGGGAGCCACTTCCCGGGCACTTCAAGTCAGCCAGGTTTAAGGATTATGATGGGAGTTCTGACCCTGAAGATCATCTAGCCAGATTCGAAAATATGGTCATGCTACACTGTTATGGAGACCAGATTAAATGCAAAGTGTTCCTGACCACCCTGATTGAATCGGCCCAAAGGTGGTTCGAAGGATTGGCACCTCAAAGTATCCAATCTTTTGAAGATTTCCAAAAAGTATTTTTTCACCAATTCAGTAGCAGCAAGAAATATAAAAAGACCGCTTTCAGTCTGTTTGAAGTGAAGTAGAGCCAGGATGAAACTTTGAGAGCATACATCAAAAGATTCAATCGAGTAGCTTTGGATGTCCCTGTCTGCGCCCCCGAGACAAAAACTACTGCATTCATGCAGGGGTTTTGGGAAGGAGATTTCTTTCGATCTTTAACTAAAAAGTTGCCCGGAGACTTTGAAGATCTCTTATCCAGGGCGAAAAAATACATCAATATGGAAGAGGCCCAGAACTAGAAATGAGAAGCTTTGAAGAGAGCCAGGGGAGATCGGGTTGTCAGGACCGATGAGAGAGCTCATATGAAGGGTGGTTTGAGGCATCTTTCTCAAATCCCCTTGAGAATTGCCTGGGATCGGGAGGTTCAACAATGTAGCTAAGATATGGCCCAGCACCAAGGTTCAATGGCACGACTGCCAAGACAAGACAAGAAAGGGTTTTGTACCCTCCATAAAGAATGTTCCCATGATACTAGTGAATCTCGAACTTTGAAGAAAGAATCCAATCGGCGTTCTACGCCAGTATCCCATACACACAGTGAACCAAGGCAACCACCCTGGTTAGCCCGGCGCCCCGGACCTAACACTTCTGGAAGACCGATAGATGTCCCGAGTGGAGCAGGAGAGAGGAAGGAAGCTCTCGGGAGAAGAGAAATAAGCAACCAGAAAAGAAAAACTCCTCCCCGATTCGAGGAACAATAAAAATGATTTCGGGAGGATCCACAGATGGTGACTCCAACCGGGCTAGGAAGGCAAGAAGTAGAAGAGACTTTCTGGAAATTGATGGGAGGGGAAGGAATGAGCCGGTCATAAGTTTTGGCCCAGAAGATCTCAGGGGAGTCAGTCTACCCCATAATAATGCTCTTGTCATCCATGCCAAGGTTGCCAATTATGTTGTATTAAGAGTTTTTGTGGATTACGACAGCTCTGTCAATGTCATCTTTAAAGAAACTTTGGTGCAAATGGATTTACATGAGTACCAGTTAGAGGCGGTTGAGACTGCTTTGTTTGGTTTCGCGGGTCATGCAGTGTATCCAGAAGGAGAAATAACACTGCCATCAACTTTGGGAACTGGAGACTTGCAAAAGACGGTCATGAAAGTCTTTACAGTAGTGGATGCCCCATCTTCATATAATATCATTCTCGGGAGACCAGCCATGAACGAGATGAGGGCTGTGGCCTCCACGTACCATCAAAAAATCAAGTTTCCGGTACGAGGTCAAGTTGGGGAAGTCAGGGGAGATCAACCTTTCTCTCGGAGATGTTATGGGGAAACTGTCCACTCGAATAGACACACACACAAAAGTTATTTTTCCCCATCGTGGCTAGAGTGTTCCAAACAGGCCGACTCAAACTCATCTCGTGTTTTTTTTTTAAATTAATTTTTTTTCAAAAAAATGGATGGTCTACAACAAGGTTTTCCAATTGACATTAAATTACCATTTAATAATCATAAATTTTTTTTTTTTTATCCCAAATGTATATTATTTCAAAATTACCTTAATCTGAAAGAATTAATGCATTATAGTTTTCTTCTAAAACTATATGTATTTTGTATATCTTGAATTATCTTCTTAAAAATTCAAATAAGAGAGCATAAGAAAATTAAAAGAGATAGATTCAAAAGTGTTTCAAATGGACATTAAATTACTTTCAATAAACATGTATATTACCCTCAATAATCAGAAATGTTTGACACCCAATGCATGCAATTCGATATTTTCATAATTTGAAATAGTTAATGTATGGTATAATTCTGTCAGAAACATCCAATATATAATTTTTGTCCATTGGGATTTCTTATTTTAATTTTAAATTATAAATAATGCAATATTGTATATTATATTAGAAACAATTTTATTCTATTTATCTTACTAAATTTATCTACTCCAAAATTGAATTTTGAAATGACTCATCTTTTCAGCACCATATATGAGTTGAATCCTTCCAATATGTAATGTTCGTTTAAATTTAGATTTGTTCGTTGTTATGAACTACCTACATATGGAAACAACAAGAACAACGAGACATTAAGTTTGAAATCTGTCTTCCATGATCCAAAAGTAAAAAAATATTATTCTTCTATTTGTACAAAATTTTAATTATTACATATTATTTAATATGATAATTTTCTTCTATAAAAATATTATTCTTCTATTTGTACAAAATTTTAATTATTACATATTATTTAATATGATAATTTTCTTCTATATTACAAAGTTCACGGATACATGATAGTATAAAATGTCCCGTAATGAAAATGATTATAACAATTCTAAAGAAAGTACGATCTTATTAGAACAGAGTCGGGTTGAGCATTAGTACTATTCAAAAATTGCTCAATCCGAACCCCACCTGAACCTGAGTCAACCTGAAAACTCTCAACCCGAACTCGATCAACTCGATTTTGAATTTTTTTAAAAGAAAATTAAAAAAAATTAATTTAAACACATAATAACAAAATTTCCCTTATATATATGATTTTAATTTAAAAATCTTATTGTAGAAAAAAAATATATTTACTAGATCAAATAAACAATTGTTTAAAAATAAAAAAAATGTTCAAAATAAATATTAAATTATAAAAATTTATGATATAAATATACAATAAATATTTTTTTAGACATACAATATATAAAAATGAATACAATATTTATTAATTATTTTTTTAAAAAAATAAAATAAAATTTTCGAGTCAACTCTCATTTTTGTCAGGTCAGCTATCGGGTCCAACCCGAACTCGAAAACCCTAAACTCAAACTTAATTTTTTTCGAGTTGAACCGTGTTGGATTGATGAATCATGTCTGATTTAGATACCCCTAATATATATAACCATATATGATACTGATACCCCCATAAAGATCCGGGTCGCTGATGACCCGGACACCATCAAGAGCCCGAGCACTACATATTTCTCAAGTACTCTCCGAACAGCCCGGGCTCTCATACAAGTACCCGGGTAACCAATTGCCCGGGCCATCTCGAGAATTGAACCACACTCGAGTATGATTGATACAAGACGTCTAATCTGTCAGATCAACTTGGGCTTGGAGTGTCCTAGAAGTCATCAGAAGATAGGGTATGGGCAGCTGACTTGCCATACTTAGTAGGTAGCACTGGAATCGAGGTACCTACCTCATCTTCTACTATAAATAGCAGGTATTAATGTCATTTACAGATTCTAAAATCTTTGAACTCTTAAGCATTATACATATTTTCTACCAAATATTGCTTTTGCTCATCTTCAACCTGCTGACTTAAGCATCGGAGTGGCCAGGCCGGACACCCCTCCGGCGCCCATTCACGAGTTCCTTTCATTGTTTGCAGGTGCTATTGAAGCCATTATCTTAACTCAAATTCTCTAAAAACTATAAATTATTGATTTGACCCGTTGGAACTCCTTACTCGGCTCATCCATTTGAACGAAGTCACATCATTGGCGCCGTCTGTGGGAAGCTTGAGATTAAGGCGTTGATATGGCTCATACTCGAAGAACTAACCAAGATAATTCCCGGGCTCATGGGGATAATACGCGTGCTTCGGGGCAGGGTGGCGGTGTTCCTCCCACAGGACCCAATCTTATTACCATGACCCCGGAGGAGTTGGCTAGAATAATCTCCGAAGCGGTGGAGAAAGCTGTGGCCAGGAGAGAAACTTCTCATCAAGTTACACCACCGGGAGGGGGGAAAATTAATGAGCATGAGCAGGAGCAGGAGCAGGAGCGGGAGCAAGAGCAAGAGTGGAGGGAGGAGGAAGTGAGAGGAGAGGATGAGGAGTCTAGTGCTGGATCCAAATCACCTACCGTGGCTGAGGAGTTGTTTGAATTAAGGCAGAAAATGAAAGTTCTGGAAGGGCAGTTGGAGAGTCGTAGCATTTCTCGAGCTACTGCTAAGGGTTGCCCATTTACTGATATCATTGTCCGGGAACCTCTTCCCGGGAATTTCAAGTCCGCCAAAGTCAAAGATTACGATGGCAATGCGGATCCTGATGAGCACTTAGCCCGGTTTGAGAACATGGCTATGTTACACTGTTATACAGATCGAATCAAGTGTAAGGTGTTCCTTACTACCTTGGTGGACTCAGCTCAAAGGTGGTTCGAAGGACTGACTCCTAAGAGTATTGATTCATTTAAAGACTTCCAGAAGGTGTTCCTACACCACTTCAGTAGCAGCAAGAAATACAAGAAGACTGCTTTTAGTCTTTTCGAAGTCAAACAGAGCCTGGATGAAAGTTTGAGGGCTTATATCAAAAGATTTAATAGAGTGGCTTTGGATGTACCTACTTGCGCTACTGAAACAAAAACTACGGCATTCACACAAGGCTTGAGGGAGGGTGAATTTTTCAAATCGTTGACCAAAAAAGTGCCCGGGGATTTCGAGGACTTATTATCCCGGGCAGAAAAATACATCAACATGGAGGAAGCCCAGAAGCAGAAGAGGGAAGCTGTAAGAAAAGAAAGAGGAGACCGGGTAGCTAGGCCCGAGGAGAAAGGACAGAGAAGGAATAATCCAGGACACTTCTCCCACCATGTGCCTCTTAAGATTGCCCGGGACAGAGAGGTCCAGGAGTGTAGTAGGGATCTGGCCCCGGACCATCAATTATCCCGGCCTGAGAAAAGAGGATTTTGTACTCTCCATAAGGTGTGTTATCACAACACCGAGGATTGCAAAACATTGAAGGGAAACTATTTCTCCCCTTCCGCCCCGGAACAAAGTCAAGCCAATAAGAGACCGAGATTGCCATGGACATCTCCACAGCCGGGGTCCAGCGCTAGAGGAGGAGGTACGAGGAGTATACCGAGAGGAGAGCCCGGGAGGAGAAGAGAGCCCGAGCTTGAGACAAAAAAGAATTCACCCCCTGCTACGGGGTTGATAAAAATGATATCAGGAGGCTCTACTGATGGAGACTCCAATCGGGCAAGGAAGTCAAGGAGTAGGAGGGAGTGTATGGAGGTAGATGGAATGAGAAGAAGCGAGGCAGTAATCAGTTTTGGCCCAGAAGATTTAAAGGGGGTGAATCTACCCCACAATGATGCTCTGGTTATCCAAGCCCGGGTGGCAAATTATGACATTCTGAGAGTCTTTGTTGACTCGGGCAGCTCTGTAAATGTAATTTTTAAAGATGCCTTTGTGTAGATGGATTTGCAGGGTTACCATTTGGAAGCCGTGGAAACTGCCCTCTTTGGCTTTGCTGGCCATGTGGTCTACCCGGAAGGGGAAATTGTCCTACCATTAACCCTGGGCTCCCAGGATCCCAAGAAAACGGCGATGACTACTTTTACTGTGGTAGACTCCCCTTCATCATATAATATCATTTTGGGGAGGCCAGCTATGAATGAATTAAAAGCCGTGGCATCTACCTATCACCAAAAGATTAAGTTCCTAGTTGGTAGTAAAGTGGGTGAAGTCCGGGGAGACCAACCTTCCTCCCGGAAAAGTTATGTAGAAGCTGTCCGGGTAGATCAGAGCAAAGCTAAGAAGGAAGGGAAGAAGGCCCGAACTGATGAAGTAGGTGCAAGAGCAGTTGAGAAGGGAGAGGTGCATTTTGTGGCAGAAGAGGAGCAGGAAGTTGTGGAGATTGGACCAGGCCAGCAGATCCGGGTGGCCCGAGATCTTAATATATCCACCCGGGTCAATCTACTTAACTGTTTAAAGGCTAATATTCATGTTTTTGCTTGGTCTCAACAGGAGTTGACGGGAATCTCTCCCCTGATATCGGAGCACCAACTGAATATTCTCCCGGGATCTCACCCGATAAAGCAGAAAAAGAGGCACTTTGGTCCTGAAAAGGACAAAGTTATTGATGAACAAATAAAAGAGCTTTTGAAAGCCGGTCACATTCGGGAAATTCAATTACTTACTTGGCTCTCGAATGTGGTATTAGTGCCTAAATCAACAGGGAAGTGACGCATGTGTGTGGACTTTCGCGATACTTTATTTAAAACCCGGCACGTTATATTAGAGATCAGGACACATTAGATCCTGACACATTATTTTTATTTATCAAGTTATATATGGCTTAGTTCATATTAATTTAGTTGCAGAAAAGTGAAGAAACAAAGTACGCAAGTTAAAATATTATTAATGGAATCGACGCCATATTACAGCTGCCATTCTAGAGCCTACAGAATCTTGCCACTCCGATATCCAATTAGTCAATTCGGGGATTCAGAGGTTGGCGAAAGACCCGGTAGTAGCAATCTTGTTTAGCTGATGTCATTCCTTCCATAGCATCGCCTGCAGCAGAACTTGATCAGTGGCCAGCTCTGCAACATAATTTACGTGAAATTCCCGCGTGTATTTCCTCGCCACTGCTCTTTGCGGCCGAGTAAAAGCCAAGCCATTCTGGTATGCATACAGAAGGTCTTGAATCTTATAAAAGGTGAACATGACCTTCACCAGAACATATTCCTAAATGGTCCTCTTCAGTTCCTCCAGATGAGGACATATTGGGGAAGGCGCCTGGACATGCGTGCTGCTACAAACGGTGGACTCGCTCGAGCTCGGCATATTGGATTATTGTTCTTATTTCACTTTCATCTTCTTATTTATAGACATGTGGAATTTAATGCTAAAGAAGGTGGAAAGCCGTGAGCTAGTCTAAACGTTTTTTATTTATGAAGAAAGACGGAGCTACAGATATCAATGTATCGGAATTACCAGATTCTTGGAACATGAAATGATATGAATGCGAAGCGTGCGTCATAATGACGTCTCTTGGAATACCCGAGAAGAATAACCGATAAAGCACCGTATTCAGAACCCGGGAGGCATGAGGCCCCGGCATTTCAAGGAAAGCCCAGGAGATGTTAAGGCTTGGCATTATAATTTATCAATTAATCTTGTTCAACTCGCGATATATATGTATCAACTGATAAAATTAAAGGATTACAGCAAAGTAACGACAAAGACAGGCTAGAATTAATATTTTATTCAACCATAGACATTAGCACGTACTACATCATGATATTCTTCTTCTACAGCAATTATCCATATTTTCAACCAAGCAGCTAAAGGCCCGGTGGAAGTCTTCAGGAAGCTGTCTGAATCGGCAATGCGTTTAAGGATCTTTATTTCTTTCCGAATCATTAATTGATAGATACGACCATCTGTAAAGATGTCTACCCACTCAGCTACTCTCCTCAGTTTAGCTACCAGGCTAGGAGTGATAGCTTCTCCAGAGTCATAAAGAAGCTTCAGCCCCTGAAACTCTTCCCAGCAGTCAAGAATTTCGTGAAACACTTCATCTTCCATAGTAGATTTTCGAATCTCTAGAGCAGAATCCTTGAAGGCTTCGGTCATACTCGGAGTTTTCGAACTGCTTGCACCAGCCATTGTGTTTCCTGGATGACAATTTGTTAATATGATGGAAAAGTGGGTGAGTGGCTATGTATAGGAGGAAGGATGTAATCACAGCAGTTGATCTAAAAATGCACGAACGTCTAGGATGCGTTTTTGGAAATGGTGCCAAGAGGTGAAAAGACATGTACGGTTATCGAGGCGTCAGACTTTTCCACTTCTCGGAATGCGAAACGTCCTTTAGGCGGGAATTCATGCTATGACACGTGTCATCGTGGTAATAACGACAGGGCCCAAGAATGTTAGACAATAAGTTATTATGAGTCCAGGGGATAGGAGGTCTCAGCATTTCATCTCATCTCTGGGATATTTGAAGGCTCCGATGTTGTACATTGTTAATTATCTTGGACTGATCGGGACAGCGAGTCAAGCTCTAGCCCGACTATTTTACGGATGGGTGGCGATACCCCCTTAGGATCCGGGTCGCTGATGACCCGGACACCATCAAGAGCCCGGGCTCTACATATTTCCCAAGTATTCTCCGAACAGCCCGGGCTCTCATACAAGTACCCGGGTAACCAATTGCCCGGGCCATCTCGAGAATTGAACCACACTCGAGTATGATTGATACAGGACGTCTAATCTGTCAGAACAACTTGGGCTTGGAATGTCCTAGAAGTCATCAGAAGATAGGGTATGGGCAGCCGACTTGCCATAATTAGTAGGTAGCACTGGAATCAAGGTACCTACCTCATCTTCTACTATAAATAGCAGGTATTAATGTCATTTACAGATTCTAAAATCTTTGAACTATTAAGCATTATACATATTTTCTACCAAATATTGCTTTTGCTCATCTTCAACCTGCTGACTTAAGCATCGGAGTGGCCACGCCGGACACCCCTCCAACGCCCATTCACGAGTTCATTTCATTGTTTGCAGGTGCTATTGAAGCCATTATCTTCACTCAAAGTCCCTAAAAACTATAAATTATTGATTTGACTCGTTGGAACTCCTTACTCGGCTCATCCATTTCAACGAAGTCACATCAGATACATATAAAATTTTTTCTCACCATATGACATAAATTAAAGCAAATGAACTACCATGAAAAAAGAGATAATATACGTGTTTGAGTGAACCAAGAAACACGAAATGAGCATAGAAATTTCTACTCCTTTATATATATAAAATAAAAAAAGGCCAATGACACAAAAGAGCAAAATAAAACAAGAAAAAGAACAGAAGATGGCCCCACCATCCCCCAAACATTCAAACAAACCAATCACTCTCATCTTTTACAGACCTACTTTTCTTGATTGAAAATGTGCAACATTGATGTATCAAATCATAGAGACAGACAGCCTCCCCCCTAATCCTATTGCATTAGCCTTTTCAGGATACTAAAAGAAAAGCCACACTCTCTAAATGATAGGTTTCAATGAAACATAGAGAGCCCAAAGAAAAAAAAGATTTTAGAAAAAATATTGGGACTACTGGTCAAGATTCAAGAAGGTATATTCACATCCCACAACACAATGAAACACTATTTGGCTATATTTACAGTTTTTTTTTTTAATCACTGATTCTGATTCTTGTTTGGGACATCATCGATTTGGTCACTTTCTTTGAATTCAAGGCTTCTCCTGTTTGGTCCATAGAGGAGATTAGCAGATGAGTTTGTATCATCACCACCTTCAACTCTGTATGAGCAGCTAGGTGATGACTTGGGGGACTTGATTTCTTGATTCGGTTTCAAGTTTCCCAACTCCAATCCCTTTATTTGGTCATAGCAAGCAATGCAATCTTCCTGTAATAACAAATACATGAATACAATGTCGAAAAGGGTCGTCATCCAAAATATAGAAAAGTAATTGAAAAATAAAAAAACCAACTTCTTGTTTTGATCTGTCCAGTCTGCTACATGTCGAAAACATCTATCTACTTGTTAGTTTTAAACGTTTTGGCACTCAATATCTAAAGATACACTATATTATTTAGGACCAAAACCATTTTGGTTCATTATTATATTGTAGTGGACCAAAAAAGAACATAAAATCGATGAATCGAGGGACTTTTTTTTCGCAAAGTAAACTAGAGGGAGGGAGGGAAGGATGGAAACGATTTTGGACCTAAAAAATTCAAACAAGAAAATAAAAATTGTCTCACAATTTCAAGAACACCACTTGAAGTTAAAGGGCTGATCTTGAGCCCCAAATCGTGTCTTGTCAGTCCACTGTCCAATGCAACCAAAGTGGCTGATGCGCCTATCACAGAAGGCTTGTGACACATTATTTTTTCGTCTGCAAAAACAGATTCAATCCATAATTACAAAGCAGAAGGAAAATTTTAATAAACTGCTAATCAAACTTTTCGAATTCCACAAAAGGGATTGGAAAAAAAAAAAAAACCAACTTGTTGTTGCGTGTAAAATGAGTTCAACAATTCTTGAAACCACATTTCTTGGGCTGTTTCCATACAATTTCTTGACAAAGAAATGAATGAATTCCAAGGGAGTGACCAATGCCATCCTCCAATCCAATGTATTCAACACCAAAAGTTCCATCCTCACTACATGTCTGCTCTCGAAATTGAAATCTTTCCAGCGAAACTCCGACAATGGTATCACTGTGGATTCCTCCATCTTCGCCGCAAGCGAAAGGCACGCCATTGAGAGCAACATGATCGTCCATGGTTTCTCAGCCTGTGAAATTCAAGATCTAAAAAACCCATAAATATTTCAAGAAAATGTAGATGATATGATCTTTTTAAACTTCTGTGAACTTACAGCAATGGGTTTTCTTTCAAGAAAACCGTCGAGATAAGCGGCTGATAAGTAAGCTGTCTGGAATCTCAGCCCAAGAAACTCCCTTTTCTGCATAAAAAACGCCATCATTTCCCCCACTCACTCACAAAAATATAAAACAGGATTGAAAGTTAAACGAAACTAACTTCAAGAATGTAGTGGATTCCACTCAAACGACCCTGTAAAATCCAATCACCTCTGGATTCTTGCACTTGGATCCCACCACTGGCTAGTTCTCTATCAAGTAAAGTTTGTATGTACTCTTCGTCTTCGACACCTTCCATAATCGAAGTAATTTCATCCCTCTTTTCTTCATCCACGCTAGCTTCACCTTCTTTACACATTGTCTGAAAATTTTCCATCCCTGCACTTCAAATTCGTTTCTGCATCAAAGAAAATCTGGGATAAATGAAGATGGGGCGGAGTAATTAATTGGTGCCGCCAAAATTAGTGGAACTGATCTAGCAAAGCATTAATCTTCTCATGAATAGTAATAATGATAAACATATACATTATATCCATCTCCATTATATGCATATACACACTCACATGGAAATAAACAGGTTGCTAGCTGTATAAGCAATCTTGAAATGTAGCATAAATGTGGAGTGGTTGGAAGTGGCGGCGGCGGCGACGGAGACGGCGGAGGTGGAAGATTGATGGGGGTTTGGGTTGGTTTTTTGTGTTAATGGTGTGGGAAATGAAACTGGAGAATTTCTATTGTCTCTGGCTTTGACTGGGTGACTTGTTGTTTGACTGGATAAAAGTCTACATTTCTGTCCACGCGTAAGAATACGCGTGCTTCCCACGGACGAATCGAGTAGACACACGTGCACATTTNAATAAATTTAAAAAATATTTTTGTAAAAACTTTTTCAATTAAGTATAATAATGGCTTGAGTAAGATAAGTTTAGTTATTTATAAAATTTATGGTGTTTTATAATAATTTTTTTTAGAATTATATGTTTTTTTTTTAAAATGTTGGATAAAATCGAAATGAATTTTTTTATACTTCGATTTGAATAACATTGATGTGGTTATAAATTTTAGTAAATTTATAATGATTTTTTTTCAATGTCAATTATTATATAAAATTAGGTAGTGCTATTTGCTCTCAATTTTATATTGCATATTCATATAATAGAATATATGCAAAATTGAATGAGTAACTATCTTGTTGTGAGGATAAGTGATATCCCATTAACGTCTTATAAGTGAAGGGGTAGAAGGTGACGTGGATATGAAGTTAAAAGGATACAAGGAGATGGCGGGGAGATGCGCGGCCTACCCATGGTTGGAGTCAAGTACCCGAGGACTTGAGCAAATGGAAATGAGGTGACGTGTCCCGAGAGGGTAAGGTTCGAGGACCCGAGGACTCGGACCTAGAGCGAGGACTTGTTTGATCATACACTCTCATCCAAGTAGACAAAGAGATTACAACTGAGATGGTCGAGGTATTTGATGGGATGAGGGCCGACCCGAAGGAGATAAAGGAGTTGGGGAAAGAAAATATTATCAAAAAAAATCTACCAAATCTTTATCAAGATATCTCCATATATTTGGATAAGGAAATAATATCGGACAGAAAAATGCACGGATTCAAAGAGAGAAGCATATCTTCTTGCAATCTTTGGTCATATGCTAAGGTTTGCTTATAAATGCAAGGTTTGCATAATCTTTTATTCATTCACAAGATATGCACTCTTTAGAGTTTTCTATCTATTTCGTGAGCCAATTATGACTTGACTTTCATACTGGTCAAGCCGAAAAACTCTTCTGACACTCATTTACATGTTTATTCAGTGTGTGCAGGTATTTGGCTCAGGTCCTCGGCTATGTCTGACAAAAGACATTGCTTAGGAAAGATGAAACGTCTACCTCGTCTTTTTCAGGTGTTAACATCGGCGCCATTTGTAGGAACCAGATCTGAGAGAGACATCATATGCCATAGAGAGACCTCCACGAGGGTGCAAAAGGTGGGGTCCTTGACCTTTGATCAGCTTAAACTGATGATCTTGACCGCGGTCAAGTAGGAGATGAACGACGGCATACCGCAATCTGAAGAGTCATCCTCAAGCAAAGAAGAAGGGAAGGGTACAAAGGAAACGAAAGAAAAGAAAGGGGATGAGAAGCAAGACCAAGATGTCAGGTCCCACACAGCGACCCCAATAGATGTGGGATTGACAGGTCATATGAGAGAACTGAGATTAGAGATGCGGCGAATGAAGAATGGAAGGGCAGACTTCTCTCAACCAGAAAGGGTACACCGCTCTCCCCAGAGGTCGTGGATGAGCCATAGCAAAGAAACTATAGGCTCCCTCATGTGGGGGAGTATGATGGGAGTCTTGACCCTGAGGAGCACTTGGGACAGTTCAAGCATGTTGCATACATGCTGCATATTGGATCAAGTGCAAAGTCTTCCTCACTACACTGGTGAGGGCAGCTCAGCACTGGTTTAACCAACTCGAGCCTAGCTCCATCACCTCTTGTCATGACTTCAACGAGATCTTCCTGCACTAGTTTACTAGCAACAAGAGGTATAAGAAAACTACCCTCAGCCTATTCGATTTGAAGAGGACAGATGGTGACTTGAGGGAGTTTGTGAAGCGCTTCAAAACTGAGACCTTCGAGATACTTTTTCAGGGAAAAGGCGATAGAGATATACAAAGAAGAATAAGTTTTCTTAGGACCAAATCGACCTAAGGGATCTCGAAAAGAGACTCAAGGAAAGTACTAGTCATTCCAGTGAGAGCATGGACATGATACCTCGAAATTCTAGAATGTAGACAAGGAGTTAGAGAGGGCGATAAAAAAGTATTCGAATGAGGATATTGTTGGCAAAATCGGAGAATAGTAGAAGGAGTCTGCCTCGGAAGAGGGGCCGAGAACCTCTCTTGACGAGGTCGATATGGGGAAGGGGTCCTGGCTGGCAACCCCCCACAAGGCCAAGTCCAAGGCCTAAAGACCCAAAGAGAGAGGAATGAAGGGAAGAGGAGTGCCAGGAGGACCCCCCTGCTCGAAGCATTATTAGCATGATCACCGATGGCATGGAGTTGGAATGAGAGTTTTGGGGTGGGGAGCTCGGCTCGGCAGTAAGGGCTAGTGATCAGCTTAGTTCCATAAGATATGGAACTAATTAGTTTCTGCCACAATGATGCATTGGTCATCTGAGCTACAATGACCAAATATGATGTGGCTCGGCTGTTTGTTGACTGGGGCAGCTCAATGAATGTTATAAACATTTTTCTAGATTGAGTTGGGGGACCAAAAGTTGTAGCCCATAGACACGTCTTTGTTTGTATTTGCGGGAAACTGTTTATCCTCGAAGACAGATTGTTCTGCCTTTGTCCTTGGGGACTGGAAACTTGAGGAAGACAAGGTATTTGAGGAGCGGGATGGAAGGAATGTGGAAGTGTATGTAGATGATATTCTAGTAAAGTCTACGGAAAGTTACGACCTTGTACCCAACCTAAAGGAGACCTTCTCTACTCTGAAGAGATACGATATGCAGTTGAACCCTAAAAAGTACACCTTTGTAGTAAGAGGAGGTAAGTTTCTGGATAAGATAGTCACAAAAATATGGATAAAAGTCAACCCATAGAAATTTCGTGCTATATAGAAGAAGGTTTGACCTCGATCAATCTGCGAAGTGCATCATTTCTTTAAAATACTGAAGAAGGAAAAAATGTTTGAGCGGAACGAACAGTGTGAGAAAGCTTTCGCTGAGCTGAAGTAGCATCCAACCAATCTCCCCATCCTAAACTAAGCTCGAACCGAGAGAGAGGCTATAGGTATACTGTTGGAACATTTCATGTTCGCAATCTTTACTTGATTTTGATCTTAACAAAACTTGTTATTGTGTTTCTAATAATCCACCTTAAGTGCGCAGAAAACTGAAACTGAAATAATCAGTTGACAGCCCAAACTGAAGACTATCGGATACGCCAACTGAGCGCACCAACTAATCTTATGAACTGAACAAAATCCAACTGATGTACCTTAAATCAGTTCAACTGATTAACCAGCAGGAAGGTAGTTCAGTAGGAAACCTTCAAAAGGCCGGCCAGCTAATAAAGTGTTCAACTGATGAAGATCCCAGCTGATCAGTTCTACCGAACCAGTGAAATCATTTCAGCTGACGAGCCAACTGACTTCACCTCTTCAACTGCAGACTAGTTCAACAAACCAGTTCAGAAATTCAGTCAGGAGCAATCAGTTGCGGAACACGACAGTCAACATTATTGGAATCCAGCTGTGCACAAAGGTACATAAACTTCGGTCAAAGGACAATAATGGACCGAGCAACTAATCTTAAAGACAAATTGTTCCAGAAGAGATGTCGGAAAAAGACGATACACAAACTCCAAGGAACGCATTCAAGCTGCAATGGTCACATGCGCTGAGTCTTGGCATACGGTCATTTTACTGCTATAAGTACAGGACAAGACCATCAGCAAAGACATAGAGAGAGTGTGAAAAACAAGAAGGAAACACTTACTATTCAGCTTTCAAGAAGCATTACGCCCAGTTGCTGGGGAACAATTCAAGAGATATGAGCTTAGTACAGAAGTTATTTTCCCTTAGTGTGTGAGAACACCTTTCTGGTGTATTCATTGTTCAGTTCTCACACACACGCACATACACCACCACTCAAATACAGTCTCGCACAAAGACAATAAACTTGTGTATGTAGTATTTCTCACATACACGTTAAAGAAGTGTTGGTTGAAAGGTGCTGCCTTCAGTCTAGAATAGGATTTCAGTTAGGCAGTTGTGTAAGTCCTAAGCTGTGTAGGATTTATACAATCAGTTGTATAAATCTAATTCTTCTAGTGTATCCTACTCATGGAGGTAGAAGAGGTGACGTATGAGCAGTTGAAGTCTCCGAACATCCATAAACATATCTTGTGTATTTAATTGATCAATTGTTGTTTTCAAAACTAACTGGATTAGCAAGGGTATTCATCAGTTCAGTTGTCACCATAACTGAATTGGTGAATGCAAAAACTAATCTATCCCTTTTCAGTTATTCAGTTGTACAATATATAAAATATATCAGTTTCCTTAACGAAAGATTATTTCAAGTGCCTTCTGCTTGGTTTGTAAACCAAACTCGATCTAATTAATCGGTGTATACATTCTTAGAACACGAGCTACTGCAGCTCATTGAGAATATTTTGTTTAAAGCACCTTTGGTGCCGAGAACACGATCCAACACGTGGTATCAGAGCTGGTTGTTCTAAGAAAGATATTTAAAAACTGATATTTTAAAATGTGTTTTAAATTGGTATTTAAAATAGATTTCAAAATCCTCTTAAAAATTTTATATAAGTTTACTGGGAGTAAAGAGAAGGTCTTGGCTAAACAGCAATCGTTATGGCCACTTCTCCAAACTCCTTAACTTGAGTTTCTTAGCTACTTGCAGGGTTTTGAGGTCTACTGACAGCAGTTCAGCTAAAATGCTTTGCGTACAAGATCTCAGCTGCCTTTCTATCAGTCCAGCTGATCAACAGACGAACCCAACTACCAGCTGAAACTGGTGATTTAAGTGGAGCTTAATCATCAGCAATACCGCCGCTTCATTGCCATATCAGATCAGAGTAGATGATCAATGCGATTCAGCATCAGTTGAGTCCTGTTCTGAGTCAGCTCGATCAATTAGACTGCACAAAGATCAAGTTCAAGTCAAATTAGCTGCTTTTCTGGCAAAAAGACTCAAAATCGCTGCAGCATTCAAAGCATTCAAGACGACCAGTTGTTAGTATATTCAATTCTAATATGTGTAAACTAACTGATATTTGATGTTATTGAAAGTCTGCTATTGTAGTAGCAATTTCCCTTACATTTGCTGGTGTGCGGAAATGTATGATACAAGGGACGCTTATTTGATTAAATAAACATCATGTTTATCCAGTTAGCCTTCATATAACTGAACTGTTATTTTAAGATTTGTTGCCTAAACTGCTTGAATGATGCAAAAAAGTTCTTTAATCGCGTAATCAATTATATTTTTAAGGGGGAGCTTTTAAATCAGTTTATGAGGGGGAGCTTTTCTTTAAAATCATCCCTCGAACTGAAATTTTTTTAAATTTTTTTTTTAATTCAGTTTTTAAGGGAGAGTTTGTTCTTTTCGTTAAATTGATTTTAACCTGTTATCCCTCAAATTGAAATTTTCTGTTATTTTGCTTTTGATTCTCACAAAGGGGGAGATTCGTTTAGGTTTTAAAATTCAGTTGTATATTTTAGTTTGCTTTAAACTGTTCAAGTTTTGTGAGCATCAAAAAAGGGGAGATTGTTGGAACATTTCATGTTCGTAATCTTTACTTGATTTTGATGTTAACAAAACTTGTTATTGTGTTTCTAATAATCTACCTTAAGTGCGCAGAAAACTGGAACTGAAATAATCAGTTGACAGCCCAAACGGAAGACTATCGGATACGCCAATTGAGCGCACGAACTGATCTTATGAACTGAAAAAAAATTCAACTGATATATCTTAAATCAGTTCAACTAACTAACTAGCTGAAAGGTAGTTCAATAGAAAACATTCAGAAGTCCGGCCAGCTGATGAAGTGTTCAACTGATGAAGATCCTAGCTGATCAGTTCAACTGAACCAGTGAAATCAGTTCAGCTGCCGAGCCAACCGATTTCACATCTTCAACTGCAGACCAGTTCAACTAACCAATTCAGAAATTCAGTCAGGAGCAATCAGTTGCGGAGCACGACAGTCAACATTATTGGAATCCAGCTATGCGCAAAGGTACATAAGCTTTTGTCCAGTCAAAGGACAATAATGGACCGAGCAGCTAAGCTTAAAGACAAATTGTTCCAGAAGAGATGTCGGAAAAAGATGAGACACAACCTCCAAGGAACGCATTCAAGCTGCAACGGTCACATGCACTGAGTCTTGGCATACGGTCATCTAGCTGTTATAAATACAGGCCAAGACCATCAGCAAAGACATATAGAGAGTGTGAAAAACAAGAAGGGCATGCTTATTATTCTGCTTTCAAGAAGCATTACGCCCAGTTGCGAGGGAACAATTCAAGAGATATGAGCTTAGTACAGAAGTTATTTTCCCTTAGTGTGTGAGAACACCCTTCTGGTGTATTCATTGTTCAGTTCTCACACAAACGCACACACACCACCACTCAAATACAGTCTTGAACAAAGACAATAAACTTGTGAATGCAGTCTTTCTCACATAGACGTTAAAGAAGTGTTGGCTGGAAAGTGATGTCTTCAATCTAGAATAGGAGTTCAGTTAGGCAGTTGTGTAAGTCCTAAGCTGTGTAGGATTTATACAATCAGTTGTAAGGTCCAGAAATTTAATTCGCGTAACCTAAAGCATGCAATCTTGGATTCTTATTTTTAAATTATGTGTTTAGTTATTTTTATGCATTTTATGCATAATTAATGCATAATAGGATTTAACTAATGAAATTTTAAAAGTTCATGCATTAGGGTTTTAGGTGCATTTCACAATCGAACGAGGATCGGAGACCGGAGAATTTTCAAGAAAATTATTTTAAGTATACGATTTACTTTATAAAATTTAGTTAAGGTGTTTTTAAGGGTATTTCTCATAAATGGGAATTTATAGGTATTTTTACCGCAGGATTTTATTTTTTTTACGGTACATAAATTTATCGAATCGGGGGACTTTTTAAGGGTTCGTCTATTATTTTCAAAACTTTTTCAACACGAAATATTTTTTGGGTTTGTGTTAGGGTTTAATGGGCTTACTTTTAAGCCCGTTGGGTTTAATACCATTTTTGCCTTTAATTATCAAATTTAGACCCATTAATTGATAAATTAACTATTTAAAAATTATATATTAAGCCCCTAACCTAACCCTAATCATCTTACAACCAGCCGACACCCTCATTCATCACTCCCTGCCCTCGGTTTCAGAAAACATCAGCTGAAGGCCTCGGCTTTCCATTGTTTTGCATAGGAAAAACTTCATCCAGGTTCTCTCGCATCGTTCTTGATCTTCAAACTCGCAAGGCATGCTTCGTATCACCTTTGCTGCATCATTCACGTAGTATATATCTGATTTGTATGTATGATGCATGAAGGAATTCGATCTGTCCAAGAACATGTAGGAAATTTTCGATTTTCATCCATATTATGCATTCTTTTCATTTTACTCACGTTTTCCCTGGTTTGTGCGAGGGGCTGCAACCTAGGGTTGTTAAGAGATTGTTAAAGGTATCGAGGGTGATCCTGAAGGCAACACAGGACTTTGGTTGTTGTGAGTGGTAGGGGCGAAGGGATGAATCGAGGTGGGGGTTCGGGTTTGCTGGTATTGAGGGTAAGGGGGAGAACCATCGGTGCTATGGTGAGCCAAGCGGTGGATCTACTTCTGGTGGGTCTGATCCACGTCCTTGGAGGACCCTAACACTGCTGGTTCGATCCTTGAAGCAGCACACGTGAAGTGGAAGCAAGGGAACACGGGTTAGGTGATGGACTTCTAGCGGGTAAGCTGGTGGTGTAGGGGCGTGCATGGGAGCGGAGGTTTGATTCGGTGGAGTACCTTAGGTTCTTATCTAAGTCCCTGGTGTGTGGGCTCGTGATTGGTGAGTTGGTTTGAGGGTATAGGCGTGAGTTTTGGGCAAGGGAAGTGCATGAGGTGGACAAATGGGATAGGACCGAGAAGTTAGTAAAATTCTGGAATTGATTAGCCATGTGTTAGGGGGAAAATGTCATGGTTTTAGGAACATTTTAATATGTTTAAGATATGGTAGAAATTAGGGAAGAATTTAGTAGAGTTTCGAGTTGGTTCGGTTTAAAACCGGGACTCTGGTTCAAGTTCTAAAACGAGTCGGTTAAGTTCTGATTTTGGCTTGGGATTTACGTCTAAGAATACTTATAAAAATATTTTGGGACATTTTAAGGAGTTTGGTAAGCTTCGGGTCAATTTTAGAGGTTCAGGGATGAAACGATAATTTTTGGGCTTCTAGGGGCAAAATGGTCATTTTGCACCCGGGGTGAGATTTTGGTCATGGCACCGCCCTGAGCACAATTTATGATATTTTAAATGGTCATGCATCATGTTTACGATTTTTACACTATTATGATAATTATGATGCATACTTAGTTTAAAGAGAAAATTACGTATATGCATGCTTTTATATAAGTGATGAACATGACGACACGTTTTGAAGAAAGTGATTTAGTTGTGACTAACACGATGATATGTAAGGCCCGAACTCAGTGGGCGAGTAATGCCGTTGCTGTTGATCCTCGCCGCCGGGTACCGCGGTTACACGTAGATGGATCCATCGATTCACATGATGACATGATAATACGAAAGTCACAGCTAATGAACGGAATTTAAATTAAGAAAATTAACACGTATATGCTGATATGATTATACATGCTATGATTTCAACATGCTTTGACATGACATGTTTATGTATACGATTTTACTGCTGACATGAAATGTATGTTCATTATACTATGTTTCACTGTTGTGTGCTACGTATATGTATTTGTTATTACTGGTACTGGTGTGTTGAGTCTTTAAACTCACTAGACGTGTGTGATGCATGTGAGCATTTTGAGCAGGAGACAGGAGGTGCTGAACTCTGAGTAGGCAGTCCTGGTGCGGTGACATAACCCGAGGACCGCACGTTTTTCTGCATTTTGAGTGTTGGTTTTGAAGAGGAGTTAAATATTTTATTTACGTTGAGGATTTAATGATTTTTGCCCATTTATGTTTACATTTGATGTTGGTTATTTTTTTACTGCGACATTTTATTTCCAAATAAATACGATCATTTTAAATGTTATTTTGTAATTATAAAAAATTTAAAAAAATATATATATTTCCGCATTTCACAACAAGTAGACGTTTCAGTAGTTGTATAAATCTAATTCTTCTAGTGTATCCTACCCGTGGAGGTAGAAGGGGTGACGTGGGAGCAGTTGAAGTCTCCGAACATCCATAAACATATCTTGTGTATTTAACTGATCAACTGTTGTTTTCAAAACTAACTGGATTAGCAAGGGTATTCATCAGTTGAGTTGTCACCATAACTGAATTGGTGAATTCAAAAACTAATCTACTCATTTTCAGTTATTCAGTTGCACAGTATATAAAATATATCAGTTTCCTTAATGAAAGATTATTTCGAGTGCCTTCCGCTTGGTTTGTAAACCAAACTCGATCTAATTCATCGGTGTATACATTCTTAGAACACGAGCTACTGCAGCTCATGAAAAATATTTTGTTTGAAGCACCTTTGATACCAAGAACACGATCCAACATATAACTATTAGCATGCAAATAGTTCATTATTGATTAAACAAGAGGGTGATGACCAAAAGCTCATGTAATATGTTAGCCACGCCCTTAGAGGTCCCGAGGTCAGATGCACGGAGGTAGAGAAGATAGCCCTGGTCTTGGTGACTACAACAAGAAGGCTGAGACCTTACTTCTTGTCTCGCCCCATCACTGCACTCGATAACAGCTCGGTGGGCCGGATTATGACTCAACCCAAAATCTTGGGCAGAATAGTGAAGTGGACAATGGAGTTGAGAGAGTACAATATTGAGTACCAGCGAGAACTACCATCAAGGCTCAGGGCTTGTCAGACTTCTTAGCAGAGATGATTTATGTGAAAATCAAGGAGGTTTCAAAGACCTATGTATATGGGGCTTAGAAAAAAGAAGGAAGCGGCGTCAGAGCGGTCTTTATCTCCCCCTCGGGAGAAAAGATAAAGATAATAGTGAAGTTGTATTTCATGACTTTGAATAATGAAGCTAAATATGAAGCCGTGTTAGTAGGTTTGAGGGTATTCAAAGAGGTTGAGGATACTCAGGTGGTCATTTACTCTGATTCTTAACCGACCATCTAGCAATTCAAGGGCACTTATGAAACAAAGAATGAAAAAATGGCGGAATACTTGAAGGTCATACAAAGATTATCCGAAAATTTCATAAAAGGGAACATAGTTTAAATAACGAAGACAGAAAACACTGAGACCAACGTCCTTACCAAGATGACCGCTTCCCTCACTGTCCTTTCATATCAAAATGTTATCTATCAAATAGAGCTCACACCATCCCGTTAGGGTGGGGTCATACCTCAGGACCGACCTTGTTTGTCCACTCCCCATTGCCCCAGCACAAAATTATTTTTTTGGTGGCAGTTGACTACTTAGCTAAGTGGATAGAGGAAGAGTCATTAGCTCAGAGCATTGAGAACAACATACTTTGTTTCCTCGGGAATAATTTTTGGTGTAGGTATGGGGCTCCAAGGAGATTGGTTTCAAATAACGAAAGACAATTTCAGGGAAATAAGGTACTGGCATGGTGTAAAGAAATGAAGATAGGACTAGCATTCACCTCGGCCTGCCCTACCCTCAAGAAAATGGACAACCTTTGGTAACCAACAGTTCTATTGTACAAGCTTTGAAGACAAGATTGTATGGAGTGGCTAATAATTCGATTGACGAACTCCATATTGTTTTGTGGCCCTACCAAACTACTCCGATAACATTTACAAGCGAAACTACCTTCAGCATGGTCTATGAGCCTGAAGTTATAGAGCCCAAAATCAGTACACGTAAACCCACGCATTTATTAAATTGTTGAATTATTTATTTAAATTTTAAAATGATTTTGTTTACGATGCATGATTTATTATTTGCATTATTTAAAATTATTACATGTTTATTTGGTGCACGTTAAAACGTTTTCTTGAGTTTTATGTTGCTGGAAAATAATCGATGCGGGATCGGAAAAAGAGAACGGTGACGATTTGGGCAATTTATGAAATTGTGGTATTTTATTTCATGCCAAGAAAATTTGGTATTTTAAACGATTTATGAAAGTTTTAGCATTTCAAAGTCTAATTTAAATTATTAGGTGATTTTGATATTTTAAGCTTTTCAAAAATACTAATTTGAATAGTTGAGATTTTAAACCTTGTAAATTATTTTATTAAATCTTTTAGTGGGGTTAAATAATTAGATTAATATTATTTTATACCTAATTATTTAATTAAGCCCCTAATTTATTCCACACACACACACGTTACTCACACAGCCACACACACCATTGGCACACACACTTGACTTTCCTTCTTTTTGTAAAGAAAAACCAAGGGTTCTTGAGCCCTTCTCTTTCATCAGCCTCCATATCATCCCTTCCCCTTGATTTTCAGTAGATTCACGCAGGTTTTGTAGAAAGAATCGCCCACAAGTCGTCCCGGATCGATTCGCGCATGTCCTCACGTCGTTATTCATCGTTTCGTAAGTATAATCATCGAAAGCATGTATAATCTTTCATTTTCGCATCGATCTTGTCATAATAACTATTTTGATGCATATTGTATGAAAAATATGTGTATGTTATGCAAAAGTTTGAGTAAAAATATTTGAACGATTTTGGATCAAAATTTTAGATCTCAAAACCGAGTCTGTTGTCATTTCGAGTACTGTGAATTTTCAGTCGACTTTCTGGAAAAACTTTCAACATATAAAACATAGTAATTTTTGATACCTTCGTTTGACAGTAAATTCGTAATTTTTTGATAAGAAACGAGTGAGTTATGATCATTTTCATGTGACTGCTCAAACTGTGATGTTTAAAAATATGTTCTTCATGTTTCTGGAGTTTATTTGATTGCAGGCTTCGTTGGGGATCGCCGAGTGGTATTTTTTACGTGTAGGTGTGTTGAGTGTGGTGATTCTATGAAATTTGGTGTGTAGCTTCGGGTCGGTAAAGGTGTGAGTGCATTAGAAGTCATGGGGAAGCAAATGGGTGGAAGATGACATTTTTGGGGTTTGGTTCGCTCAATGTTAGTGCCGCAACGTTGCATTTGGAGCGCCGCAGCGCTGCTGGTTTGTGCAAGGTAGCGCCAAGGCGCTGGTGCAGGGGCCTTCGAGCTTCAAGTTTAGGTGATGTTTCTTCATTTGGGTATTAATACGTCGTTATGTCCAAGCTTGATGAGGGTTAGACTAGTTGTTACGAGTCTTGAATGAGAATCGTTGAGTCACGGTTTAAACGGGGTTCGGGTTTTCCATTGCTTGGGAAATGTTCATACTAATATCAGGGTTTGTTCCGGGGTTCGCTCATGGGTGGTTTATGATGTTTATCATGGACAATTCCCGAGTGTTTTTCCGGGGTTCGCTCATGGGTGGTTTATGATGTTTATCATGGACAATTCCCGAGTGTTCTAGAAAGTCATAAGTTATTTAATCACTTGGTTATAAGTACGATAGACATGATTAAATTATAGAATTTAAGATGCATGAAAATGTGTTAGTATGTGCAGCAACCGTCCGAGCGAGATTCAACGAATCTCTCAAAGCTATGTAAGTAAGTTCGACGTGCAAAAGAAAATATTTTATGTTTTTTAGGTATGCTAATTGTCTTGTGACCAAATATGAATGAGTTTGGAAGTCGGAGAACGTGTCCGGGGACCTCTCCACCCCGGTAAAGTATGATCGGATTTTGATCAGGATTAGAAAGCGGTAAAGTATGACCAGGGACCAATCCACCCGATAAAGTATGATCGGGGATCTTATGTATGCGGTAGTGGCATCCCTGCCAGCACAGTACTGTGGTTTAGTCAGATCAGGCGCACCATGTTATGGGTCACTTGCTTTGAAACATATCTCTACGCAAAAATGATGATGATATGCATGTTTAAGTATGTATGATGCAAGTACGTTTACGAAAATGTTTATGAAATGTTGGCACGTCTTTGTTTATGCAAGCATGCTATGAATTTAAGTATGTATGTGCTACTTTAAAAAGCATGTGATTTTATTATGTATTACTTGCTATTCTCAGTTTATACGTGTTGAGTCTTTAGACTCACTAGACTTGATCGATGCAAGTGAGGACGAGTTTGAGGAGACAAGAGGGGAAGACCAGTGAGATGGCTCGGACTAGGCGGAGGACTAAACCCTACCCGAGGACCGCTTAAGTTTAAAGAATTTTTATGCACGTTGAACTCATTTATTATGATTTTAACGAATTACTTTATGTTGTTTTAAACAAGTGCATGTTACAAGTTTGTTTTAATTTCAAATATTTGTTCAAGCATTTTATTTTTTTTACGGCATTTTGAAGGAGAATTATTTATTTAAGAAAAATTTTTATTTTTCGCAAATTTTAAGTATGTTCAAAATTATGGTACGTTACAGTTGGAATCAAAACGGTATTCTTGTAAAGAGTTATCCCTACTGCCGGTTGCGAGAAGCTCACGAAGTCACGCCTCAAATATGCAAGTTTCAAAGTTTTAAAATTCTTTCATGTAGTAAGCATCTAAATCACCAACATTTGTGATAACACTTCATGTGTAAACATATCTCATATTTGCTTTCATGTTTCTATTTATGTTACATTCTGTTATTAGGCATAAATAGGTCATGCATAAACACAACATTGTGAATATTGTTGTGTCATCAGGACGTTAGTTTTTCAACAAAGAAAATTCGATGAAAATCAAAATTTTACGAAAACTCGAATCTGTGAAGTGTCTGAGGTTTCAGTGGTGTTATTACGATGGGGTTTACAATCTCTGGAAATTATTTTGAAATCAATTTGAACGGAATTATCCTCACCATCCACGGATATTTTTGCGGCGGTTTATTTTTCACCCGTTATTTTATTACCGTTAGCAACAAACCCATTTGGCTAAAACCCTGATTTTGTTACCATTGAGGTAATTGGGCGTGCATATATCTTAATCCACTCTGTTGCTTTGAAAAATTAAATTATCCGCTTTATGATTTTTCTGCAAAACTTCGGAAACCCTCTCTGTGTAATTTCACCAGTGTTGCTGTGATTTCTTACTACTCCTCTTTATTTGAAGTTCATTTGTTAACCAATGGCAAGAAAGGGTTATGATCGTCATGACATACGAAGTGAAATGGGTCACACGAAAGATGTTGCTCCCACAGAGACAACATATCCAGCAACACCTACAGAAGTTTCTACTATGGAAATAGTCCCCGTTGCTGAACAACCCACACCACTGAAAGTAATTTTCCCAGGCGAGCCTAGGAATGCGGTTGATGTTGATAATCCACCAATAATACAGGTTTTTAATCCAACACGTCCACCTGTTCGCCGATCGAAGAGACAAGCAGGGTACAACCCTGATTTGACTACATCAAAGCATTTCCGCCGAAAGGGTGAGGGCCGAGCCTCCTTCACTTGCTGATCCAGATAATAGCTTAGGCGATGATTCTGAGAATGTTGATTATGATATAGTGGCTCATAAGAAGCCCACGCCTACAGCTGCTCCAAAATCCACCTCCACATCAACTGGTGAGACACTCAAAATCTTCTGACTCAGGTCCACGGGACGAAAAAAAGGGGCCAACTTCGTCTGATGAAGACGAAGTGTCTCTAGCCCAAGTCCTGGCCGATTTGAAGAAATCAAAAAAATCTAACCCTACGACTGCCGCCAACCCCGTCTGCTGACAAACGCACTCCTGAGATAGTGCACGAATCTGATGAGGATAGCCTCATTAATCATCCTCCAAAAGCACTGATGACATGCCTGAGGCAGGCACGGAAGCTTCCTCTGAAAGTGGAAGTGTTGTGCCAGATGATGCCGACCTTCCGGACAACACTGATCTCCTTGACTACGATCTAACTACAGCCTTTAGCACCCAATTTTATTCGGAGACATCAGGTGCCCAATGGCAGTTTTATGTGCATCGAGATTTCCTCAACGAGAAAGATTTCCTCGACGAGAAAAATATAGACTTTGATGCCTTTGCTCGCCACAATCTGGTTTCCTTCCTCAATGACCGTCAACTCATTTCCACCGTGTCTGCCATCACACCTTCTTGCCGCAGACTAGTACTGGAATTCTACGCCAATTTATCACCAGGAGTATGTGATGAACGATCGGCAAAATTTGGAAAAGTGTTTGTTCGAAACAGAGTTTATGAATTCAATGCTAATGCCATCAACCTGCACTACCAGACTCCGACAGAAGATGAGGATGGACTCCCCTATGACATTCATGTTGTCACATCCACTATCACCGGGGGTCTCATTACTAAATTCCCAGCTCATCCACAGCGGTTATCATTTGCGAATATGACTTCTCTATATTCAGTGCTTCACAAGCCAGCCTTCCAAAACTGGACTCCTTCCACCAATTCCACCATAGTAATGTGTCAGCAAGCTTTGGTGTTATACTCCATACGTAGAAAATGAGTATTTAATTTTGGAAAGTTGGTTTTTTAAGACAGTACTTCAGTATGCTGTCGGAGGACTCAGGGCATCGAAACTCCCATTTCCCTCACTGATCTATGGGCTGCTGGTGTCTCAAGGTTTCGTATGGAATGTTGATGAACAGCTCTCCGACATAGTGACACGTTTAAGATTGCTCCTGCATTCTTTAAGGGTAACCGGAAGATTGATCTTCCGTGTAATGCCTCTCCCACTCCTCCTATTGCCTCTGCTCCTGCCACTTCTCCCGCCGAGGGATTCATACTGTTAACAACCACTGAAGTCCAGGATCAACTTGCACTCGCACTGTCCAAAATTGAGCAAGCCAAGGCGGATATTGCCTATTATGAAAATATGGCTGCAAACTACCAGCTACTTCTAGAAGTAGGTGTCCTTTCAGGACAAAAAGGGGGAGATGGTAGTGATCAAACACGATCGCCTGCTGCTGGTCCATCAGGGACAAAAGACAGTAATGACACGGATGAAAAGGCTTAAGAGCTTGAGTTTATGTTAAATGTTTCTATTAGATGGCTATGTTTTATGTGTTTCTAGGTTTTATGTTTTTCTGATATATGTTTCTATGTTTTATGTCCTTCTGCCCTATGTTTGAAGTAATCGAAATGATAAATGAAATTCTGCAAGTGTTGTCACAAGTGTTGCCAACAAAAGTAACAACATCCGTGCTAACCGTATTTTATTCAGGGGGAGAAAAAATCTCGAATTCAGGGGGAGATAACTTGAGCTAAAAAGGATAAATTGTTTTGATCTCATTTTGTCCAGAAGGGCAAAAAGGGAGAGATTAAAGGGAAATATATTTTCTCTATTTATAATATCTTAACTTAAAATGATTTCCCGAATATTATATTTTCCTTGATTGATATGATTTGGTTAATATTTATTGAGATTTTGCCTTTCTAGATTATATAGTATTTAATGTTATAATTATGCTAAGATTTAATGGAGATATGATATCCTTGTTTAAATAGAGTTTATGACTAACAAAACTCTAATTTCCATATTGTGTAGAATTCTTTATTAATGAAACCTAAGCTTATAAATAAGAGGTTGGATATCAAAGAGAAAGTGTTTCCCAAGCAGAAAATTCAAGCAACCGAAAATTTTAGAGAAATAAATTCACGAAATCGTTGCTGATTGGAAGAGTGGTGATCGCCGTGTTGCCCTGAATGTTGCAAACATCTACAGACAACATTCGTAACGATGTTGGCTGAAGATCGTGTTTAGTTGCTCGTGCTTTTCGGAATCACGTTTTGCTTTCTTAATTATGTTTTATTATTGTTGATTGTTTTAGAAAGCATTTATTTTCTCAATGTGTTGAGAAAATTGATTTTTGTTTAGATCACTAGTAATTGATTTTTGTGTAAACGTTTTGGTTTTCTAGTGATTAATTTTTGTCCTGAAGCACCGTGCAAGTATTTATACTGGTGCAAATTTAATCTTGTCCATCTAGTTATTTAAAGTGCATTTGTGCTACAAACTTTAATATTCCGCTGCATGTTTTCATAAATGTTGTAACATTTGACACAACACTTAATTCTGATAAAACACAAATTTACAAACACTCACGATTTTATTTTGCTATTGTTATATAATGTTTTATACACACATATGTTGAGCATTACAAACCTAACACTCTTAATAAGTAATATATAATCAGTAACTCTACCTTGCCAATGGAATACGACAAAGAATGAGACATCCCTTGATTTGCATAAATTGTATCAGTTATGAGACGACATGTCATTTGTGTAAAATAATTCTGTAAACATTCTCGATTTGTTGATAATGATATACAACTATATGCAATCAAACTTTAGAAAATGAATAGAAACTTCAGATCTCAACATATAGACACAGACCCTGAACTTATAACAATTACCATGAAAAGTTTGTTTAAAATTTATATGTAAATTCTATGTTAAACACATAAATTTATAATTTTCCCTCCAATTTTATTTTTAAAAATAGGCCAATACTTGTTAAAATAAACATGATTCTAAATGTGGGATCATATGTTTTTAATCGAATAAAGATTATTTTTTCAAATAGATTGAGAGGAAAGACAATAAATTTGAACGACAATCCAATTTATTGTGCTTCACATGTTCCTAACTCTGCTTATGCTAGGCCAAATATGTTCTCATATGACAAATGTGTTGTCCAAAATAAGTAATGTGTGTATTATTTAATAAAATTTATACCAACGCAGAAGCTCAAAAGAAAAATCCTTGTCTTTTACAAATGAGATATTTTTACACACATTGTATTCTGTTTTTTCATTCGGGGGTATAGTTTTGTCACAATTGGATCCCGAATCTCGAATTAAATTTAAGACATTGATGACAGATAATCAATAAAAACGACAACTTCATATGCTTCAAACAATGATTTTATAATCGGAACACTAAATTGAAGACATTGATGGCAGATGATCCATTGAATCAACCCCTTCTTTTCTTTTCTTTTTTTTTCACAAATCAGGCTATGCGTGCTTGTATATAAAAAACGTACACGGGGACGTAGATGAAGCCAAGGTCTCTCTAGAACAAACACAACCCAAATTTTATTCAATAAAATTATATTCCTCTCTTCTCTAAGCATAGTTTATATGACAGAACAAATAAAGGAAAGCTGTCTGCTCAAAAATTGAAAAAATGGAGAAAGCTTCAGTAAGACTTCGAAGTTGACTGCATTTCATTGAGCATTATTGAGAATCTAAAATTGTGTTTCTGCTAACCCAGGGATGTAAATCTGCTCTGAAATAAAAATTTTGATGTACTCTAGATTTTAACCTCAACCACTGCAATTTTTCATTTTCAATTAGCAGAAAACGTTGCAAGGAATTTCATTTCTATTACTCATAGATAAGATACTTACCGAATAGAGTAGAAACGAAGACTGGAATACATTTCCTAGTTGTCTTACTTGTCCGAAGCATCACCTAAATATTGAATCTATTTGTGTGCATGACTTCATGGATCATACCAACTCGGCATTCGTTTCTTTAGGAAGAACCAATCCAATCAAACAAAGTGAAGGACTAGGAGGAATGCATAGCATGTCACATATATCAGGAGAGCATGGAAGAATGAAGAGAAGCCTAGGCCACATGGATTTAGCAGCTGGGATTTTGATTACTCCTGCACAATCTCGCTGCTTCAAGTATGACACGAAATCTTGAAACTGAAAATATGTAATTGCAATTCAATCACTTTGCTGAGTGAAGATAAATAAGCCTTTACTACAAGGGCACTCCAAACATTAACAGCCCTTGAAGTAACCATTAATATAAAACTAGGGAGGAGTGAAATATCAGGTAACACACACAACAGTTTGAGTCAAAGAGTAGATGGACAGAATTTTAACACTGTTGAGAATAGGGATTATTTAAGGAAGGTTTGAGCTGTAAATCAAGTAAATATGATAAATAGGTATTAGCTAGTTGTCAAGTTTATTTTAGGTAGTTTTTAATTTTAGGATGATATTCTTTCCCTCTAAATTAGTGATACTATCCCTGATATTGGGCTGTAAGTATGCTGTAAATTACTATAAAGGCAATCTCAATAGAAGAGAAGATTCATTCCCTCAATTACCTCTTTCAAGTTGGTATCAGAGCTTCCCCATTCTGCCCAGAATTTTCTGCGCCATTAACCTAAGCCAGAACCATGTCAGAACATTCTAGCGAATCCACCACCATTCCTCAGCCTTCCTCACAACCCACAGTGACTAGAGATCTGCAAAAAACAACCTCTGATTCACACCCTGTTCAAATAACCACCATCAAGCTGAACGGCGACAACTTCTTGCGATGGTCTCAGTCGGTGAGAATGTATATCCGGGGCCGAGGAAAGATGGGATATTTAACGGGTGACAAGAAAGCTCTGTCAGAAGATGACCCAATGTATGCTACATGGGATGCCGAAAATTCCATGGTAATGACGTGGCTGGTAAACTCCATGGAAGAGGAGATTGGCACAAATTATATGTGTTTTCCTACGGCATATGAGCTATGGGAAAATATAAATCAGATGTATTCTGATTTAGGGAATCAGTCCCAAATTTTTGAGTTGACTCTCAAACTTGGTGAATTACGGCAAGGAGAAGAAACAGTCACCAAGTACTTCAACTCCTTGAAGAGAATCTGGCAGGACCTTGATACTTTTGATGCTTATGAGTGGAAGAATGCTGAAGATGGACAGCACCACAAGAAAACAGTGGAAGATGATCGTATCTTCAAGTTCTTGGCTGGCCTCAATGTTGAGTTCGACGAGGTGAGGGGGAGAATTATCGGTAGGAGGCCGCTGCCATCCCTTGGCGAAGTCTTCTCTGAAGTGAGGAGGGAGGAGAGCCGGAGGAATGTTATGCTCGGCAAGAAGGGACCTGCTGCTACTGTTGAAGGTTCTGCTCTTGCTTCTACAGGCCTGAACATGCGCAGAGGTGCTGCCAACCTCCGTAAACTAGAGGAGAAACCAAGTGTATGGTGTGACTATTGCAACAGGCCGCGTCACACCCGAGAAACCTGCTGGAAGATTCATGGCAAACCTGCCAACTTCAAGGGCAGAACAGGGGAGAAAACGGGCAGTGCCTTTCCCACTGCAAATGAGGCCGAGACTGCTGCCAGCACCATCACTAAAGAGCAGCTGGAGCAGTTACTAGCACTGATAAAATCTAATCCATCGTCCAGTGCTCCTAGTGTCTCGGTGGCACATACAGGTAACGAAATAAATGCCTTTTCTTGTGGTTTCGGAATTTCTACTCCATGGATAATTGATTCTGGAGCATCTGATCATATGACCCACTCCTTGAACTTGTTAAAACTATACTCACCGTGTTCTGAAAATAGAAAAGTTAGGGTTGCAGATGGAAGTTTTTCACCTATTGCCGGAAAAGGTTTGGTCCAAATTTCTGAAAAAATAGACCTTAAGTCTGTTCTCTATGTACCTAAACTCACCTGCAACCTTTTGTCAGTTAGCAAATTATCCAAAGACTCTAACTGTCGTGTGGTTTTTTGTGACTCTCATTGTATTTTTCAGAGCCGGAGCTCGGGGAAGACGATTGGCAGTGCTAGAATGGTTAATGGTCTTTACTATTTCGAGAATATTTTACCTGGTAATAAAATTGTTCAAGGGCTTAGTAGTATTAGTTCCCTTTCTGTTCGTGATCAAATAATGGTCTGGCATTGCCGTTTAGGCCACCCCAGTTTTTCATATATGAAACATTTGTTTCCTGACTTGTTTAAAAAAATGAATCCCTTGGATTTTCATTGTGAATGTTGTGTTCTTGCAAAAAGTCAACGTAGAACATATGTTTCTAAACCTTATCTTGAATCAAAACCTTTTTACTTATTTCACAGTGATGTATGGGGACCCTCAAAGGTAACTACATCATCTGGAAAAAAATGGTTTGTAACTTTTACAGATGACCATACTAGATTGTGTTGGGTATTTTTAATGAGCGAAAAAACTGAAGTTGGAAAATTTTTTAAAGAATTTTACAATTTGATTGAAAACCAATTTCAAACAAAAATAAGCATTTTGAGAACCGATAATGGAACAGAGTATTTCAATCAATATGTGGAGACTTTTTTGAAGGAAAATGGCGTATTACATCAGTCAACCTGTCCTGACACTCCAGAACAAAATGGGGTATCGGAAAGGAAAAATAAGCACTTACTTGAAGTTGCTAGGGCCATAATGTTTTACATGAATGTTCCAAAATACCTGTGGGGAGATGCTATTTTAACTGCAGCATATTTAATTAATAGGATGCCTACACGAGTTTTAAAATACATCACTCCGCTGGGCTGTTTGAAAATTTTTTTTCCGGAATCTCGAATCAATTCGGATTTACCACTAAAAATATTTGGTTGCACCGCATATGTTCACATACCTAAGAGATCCCGGTCGAAATTGGATCCTAGGGCAGAAAAATATGTTTTTTTAGGATATGCTGCAAATCGCAAAGGCTACAAATTTTTTAATCCTCTCACGAAACGGTTTTTTATCACGATGGATGCCACCTTCATGGAAACAAAACCATATTTTACCAAAAATTTAATTCAGGGGGAGAATAATATAGGGGAACCAAATTTTTGGGAAATATCCGAACCTCTTCCAAATTTGGTAATTGACCAACCTCTTAATTTTCAAAATGAACAAAATGGGGAGTCTGAATCCACAATTGTCGACCGTGAAATTGATCTGTCGGAAAAGGAAATACTACGAATGAGAAAAAATCGAAATATCCTTGAACCTATTGTTTATTCTAGGAGAAATGTCCTCAGAAAAAGCGGAGATGAATTAATCATTCCAGCACAAGCTTCATTGGAAGCCCCGGGCAAAGGAACTATGGATACTCCAGGTACCTATTTTTTCCCTCACCCACAGAAAAACATCCCTTTATCTGTTATTCCTGAGCCTTCCAGTGTCAGTCTTGAAAGTCCAACCCCAATTGTCCCACAAGAAAATGATCTGGACCTTCCCATTGCCCTTCGAAAAGGTACTCGAACCTGCACCAAATACCCCATTGCTAGATATATAACCTATGATCATTTATCCGAAACACATAAGGCATTTACTACTAATATCTTGAAACATGTTGTGCCTAGAAACATTCAGGAAGCACTAGAGGACCAGGATTGGAGATTAGCAGTGTTCGAAGAAATGAAGGCCTTAAAGAAGAATGATACTTGGGAAATTGTTGAAGCACCTAAGGATCAGAAGATAGTAGGATGCAAATGGGTTTTCACAATGAAGAGCAAGGCGGATGGTAGTGTAGAGAGATATAAGGCGAGGCTTGTCGCAAAAGGCTTTACGCAGACATACGGAATAGATTCCCAGGAAACATTTGCTCCTGTTGCAAAAATTATCTCAATTCGAGTACTGCTGTCACTTGCGGTTAATCTCAATTGGCCCTTGTATCAGTTGGATGTTAAAAATGCCTTCCTAAAGGGAGATCTAGATGAAGAGGTGTTTATGAGACTCCCTCCGGGTTTTGAACCAAAGTTTGGACTTGGCAAGGTGTGTAGACTGAAGAAGTCCCTGTATGGACTTAAGCAGTCTCCGAGGGCATGGTTTGAACGGTTTGGCAAGGCTGTGAAGCGACTTGGTTATGTTCAAAGTCAAGCTGATCACACCATGTTTTACAAACACTCAAAGGGAGGTAAAACTGTTGTGTTAATTGTATATGTTGATGATATCATCTTAACAGGGAGCGACTACGAGGAACTTGGAAAGCTTAAAGAGAGGCTTGCAAAAGAATTCGAAATCAAGGACTTGGGTGTGTTGAAATACTTTCTTGGAATGGAATTTGCAAGATCCAAGGAAGGTATATTTGTCAATCAACGCAAATATGTCCTTGATTTGTTGACTGAAACAGGTATGCTAGGATGTAAACCGGCTGAGACGCCTATGGAGCCCAACGTCAAACTGCAACCAGCAGGGACAGAATCCGTAAAGGAGAGGGAGCGCTATCAGAGACTTGTCGGGAGGCTCATTTATTTATCACACACTCGACCTGATATAGCCTTCCCGGTTAGTGTAGTCAGCCAATTCATGCACTCGCCTGGGTCAGAACATTTCGAAGCAGTGCACAGGATCCTAAGGTATCTGAAGGGAACACCAGGTAAAGGTCTTCTGTTTAAACGTCAGGGACATCTGCAAGTTGAAGCCTATACTGATGCAGACTGGGCGGGAAGTGTAATTGATAGAAGGTCTACTTCGGGATATTGCTCATTTGTGGGTGGCAATTTAGTCACCTGGCGTAGCAAGAAACAGAATGTGGTAGCTCGAAGCAGCGCAGAAGCCGAGTTCAGATCCTTAGCACAGGGAATTTGTGAGGTTTTGTGGATTAAGAAATTATTATTAGAGTTGAAGATTTCAGAGTCAGTGCCAATGAAGATGCACTGTGACAATAGAGCAGCAATTTCAATTGCACATAATCCAGTACTGCATGATCGCACAAAGCATGTGGAAGTCGACAAGCACTTCATCAAAGAAAAAATAGACAATAGTGTGATTTGTGTGGACTATGTCTCTACTAAGGAACAAGTAGCTGATCTACTTACGAAGGGACTACACAAGAGACAATTCGAATGGTTAGTGAGCAAGCTGGGTATGGAAGACATCTTTAAACCAGCTTGAGGGGGAGTGTTGAGAATAGGGATTATTTAAGGAAGGTTTGAGCTGTAAATCAAGTAAATATGATAAATAGGTATTAGCTAGTTGTCAAGTTTATTTTAGGTAGTTTTTAATTTTAGGATGATATTCTTTCCCTCTAAATTAGTGATACTATCCCTGATATTGGGCTGTAATTATGCTGTAAATTACTATAAAGGCAATCTCAATAGAAGAGAAGATTCATTCCCTCAATTACCTCTTTCAAGTAACACAATAAGCTTTCAAATTTGGATTGCTCGGTTGGAATCTTCAAATTAAAAAATATATATATAGAAAATCTACATGCTCCCTCAATCACATGCGATTGATTACGGCTTTGCATCTGCCGACAAGGGTGTCTGATTTGAAATTCAAGTAATCAAATCTGATTGGTAATTTAATCTAGGTGTTCTAGTTCAACAAGATTCTATCTGAACCAAATAATAAATATGTTATCTGGAAAATGGAACAATAAACTGGTTAAATTTTTTTAAAACAAACACTATTGTAATCAACCTTGCAATAATGAACAAAATGTTTTTTCACCAAGCTATTCAACAAAAATATCCTACTACAGAACTTCTAAAATAATAATAATAAGAAAAGAGATGTGAATTTAACATCCAGTTTAAATGAGTCCAACCCAGATTCAGACCTTAACTACAATGGAGTAGACAAATTTGCACTTGAAATCATCCACCTAGTTAGGACCAGGCAAACAAGAGAGTGCCATTCCCACCAAATCTAGAATAGGAAATTTCCCAATACTGCCAAACCAGTGACAATCATGACATTACTTTTGGGTTACCAACCAGCATCACAAAACAGTATCTTTCTAGCAGAGAAAAATATTATTTCGGTAAGGGTCAATTTGTGCTTGCGGGGATAAATGTTACAACAAAAAAAACAAAAAAATTAGGAAAAGTTCCACTTGCATGCTTGCGTTATATGAGGGGTCAAGTCTCACAGTGGGAAGGAACAAAGCAAATGAAATTGATCAGAAGGCCAACTTACCCCCTTGTGATCTTCTTGAGAGGAAGGAAGCAGCCAGCAAACCTCTCTCTGTCACGATTAAAGTTAATATCAATAGTTTGTTAAACAGTTTAAATATGTAAAAGCATATAACTAAAATTTGTACTAGATACCATATGTTAATACTTCGGAAGCAAGATGAGCACATTTTGAACTTTCAGATGAATTCTATGCAACACGTGCTGAAATTTAAAAGAGGGGGCCAGTTTTGGGAATGGAAAAAACTAGGGCTTCAAAACCACTAATTACAGGTGGATTCAAATGGCATAAATTCTATGGGATAAGGGCATAAAGTGCTAAGTGAAACATGTAAGAATAGGTGGAAGAAGGGCAGTCACTTAAGAGGCTGGCGGAGAAAATTTGGGTATTGGTAAATTACAAATCATTTAGCAGGATCAAAATAATGTCCAGTAGGAAAAACTAAGCCTCGGGATGGATATGAAATCAGAGCTCTTTGCAGTTGATGGATGGGTTGAGACTTGAGACTTGAGACTTGAGACTGACAATTTGTAAATCATCTCATACATCCATAAAGAGTCCAAACCTTGCTTCACAAATTATTTATGACAAATCAGAGCTCTTAGCAAGCTTGGTGAATAGACACATTGGTTTCCAACCTTGACGTAAATGGGTATTGCTAAATCAGAGCTACAATTAAAGTAAGCGCAAATTTCAGAGACAAGTGAACTTATATAAACAAATTGTGAGGTACTGCTAAAGGACTGAACAAACATTGGGTCTGCGAGATATTGCACACATATGCACAATGAAAAAAGGCGTGTGAGGACAATATTGAACTAACTCTGTGAATTGGGGAGCTAGAAAATGTTGATTTCACATGACGAAAATCTGTCCGCTTTGTCATGTCTAACTTAATAGGCCATCTGTGCAGATGCATCAAGAGAAAATCATCAGAAATTGCATTTCTTAAGCAAAATTATCAAAACAAGACCAAAATCCTTACTCAGCAGGCTCAGCAACATCAGTTGAATAGTTGCAAATATCAGAATCTACTCTTTGTGCAAGCAAAGTACAGTAATAAACACCACTTTTACTCAAGATCCCCTGCCAGGTTGATTTCTGGCACAATCTATAACCTCCACCATTTAGCGAGTCAGATGGTGGAGGTGGAGGGGGGGAACTTGGAGGAGGGGGTAGTGGAGGAGGTTGGAAAGGAGGTGGAGGAGGTGGAGGCGGAGGTGTTGGGGGTAATGGTGGCCGCAGTTCATGCTGAGGATGCAATGGAGGCCGAAACTCAGATGAAAAAGGCAATGGAGGCCGGAAATCGGACTGAGGAGGCAAAGGAGGGGGCACGTTAGTAAGAGGAGGCAAAGATGATAAAGGAGGAGGAACAACAGGAACAGTATACATCTGATCAAATGGAGGCATAGAACTTCCTTGTATTTTTGATCTCGGAGTGACAGAAGCAGGTAAAAAAGGTGGAGCCTGCAGACTACCATGAGCATTGGCAGGTGTTACACAAGAAATTGGATTTGGAGGCAGATGGTGACCCAACCCACGTGCATCCCACATACTATTTGGTGGTGCATATGAAGGTCGAACAAATGTAGATGACTGAACCAGCTGTGGTGGCGTAATTGGTGGTCCCTGATTTTGGGTGGGCATGGGTCCCATGCTTCCTTGCCCAGAAGATATCCCAGTTTCCGGTTTTCCACACATCCATGTTTGTTTGGCAGTAGAAAATCTTCCAACTTCGAGCATTCCTGAATCAGTCCAAGTTGTTTGGAATGGATGCACATTTTGCATCATTGGTCTAAAAGTTTCTTGACCAGTCCTTGGTGATGTAAGCTCCAGAGCATTGTTATCTGATCTGACTGGGGGAGAAGCTCCATGATGCTTTCCCCGATTCCTGTTCAAAACATAGATGTAAAGTTTAAGATAAAGGTGAAGTAAAAATGGTTCTTTACATACATGAAAGGATGATTGAAAGAGGGTAGTAATTCATAATCATGAACCTCCAAGACCACAACTTCAGAGAAAGTTGCCTTAAGTAACAATATTGGACGAGAGATTATTATATTATGTAGAGTGGCATTTAGTTTAATATAACTCTTCCAAAAACCTCATGTCAAACTTGCTCCAAATGTAATGATAAGTTGATGCCTATCTCCAAAAAATATAGAGATTCAAAATTGAATAAAGACAGGGATTTGTTGAAGAGAGAAAAAAGAAGACCAATTAGACATAAGCAGCATAAAAATATAAATTAAAAGAATTTCCCAAGTAGTGGAAAATAACTGCACTTTATATCAGACGTATGCATTGAATAAAAAAATGGATATCAAGACTGATGACTGATGAAACAGTTATCAGACAACAGACAGAATATCAACAGAACAATGTTCATAATCTGCACAAATGAGAAGCCTACAAGACTACAAGTGAAATATTAATGCAAATTGTGTTCATTCGTACTTGTCCATTTGTCCCAGTTACTCTCAAGGAACATGAATATGATTCTAAATCTCAACAGGATCTTGGGGTAAGATGCATCAAATTTTAACATAAATAAAGGTAAAGAAGACAACCCTGATGTCCTTGTCATGTAACTGTCGTAAGGCTTCTCAAATACATTCTGAGCATGAGGTGATCCAATCATACTATTAGCAGAATAATTGTTTCTTGTATCCATATGTACAGAAGTAGAAGCAGGCCTTGCACCTTCAACATTCACCATCAAATTGGCTGGACATAAACTGGAAGGAGGAAGGATAAAATTACTATTTTCCTTGCGTTTCCATCGCAGATGAGCCATGGCGACGGTAGATTCCTTTGGTGAATCAAATTCCATTAATAATGCACCTTCACTACTAAGATCAGTAACCACGAGAGGGCCTTTATGAAGAACTTTCTTAAGTTCATGCAACACCTCATCCTTGGCCCATTTGCTATTAACATTTCCTATGTAAACATGGCAACTAGAACCAACAGAGACACTATTTACCGCTCCTCGAGTTCCTAAACCTGTATCCAGAAATTTTATCTGGAGGGGTGCACCCCAAGGGGTGCGTCCTCTCATTACTTCTCTAGCCTTTATGGCATCCATAATGTATCTGTATTCAATCAAAGCATACCCTTCATATTGAAAATACCGTAATTGACCTATAGGACCGAACTTCTCGAACAGAAACCTTATAAGCATTTCAGATGCATCAGGACCTAATGATCCCAACCAGAGTTGTTTTGAAGCTGGAAATACATCCATGGCATCTGGGTCTCCATCCAAGCACCGCGTCAAATGATTTGCTGAAGTATGTGGCACAGGGATATCATGTTTGGGGGATTCAAACGAAGAATTCGAAGTTCCTGTGGAGGATCTGAAAGCAGTTGGCGAGCAGTCCAAATTTGGAATTGGGCTCTTCTCCGTCTGCAAGCCATGGATTCTTCCATTGAGTGAATTACTTCTGAATTCCCTTGGTGTTCTCTCTCTAGGGGAGAAAGTTTGATGATTGTGCAATTCCATTGCCACAACAAAATTTCTAGCATTTGACATATCTTCAGAATTTGATTCTCCACTTTCAATAAGATCAATACCTGACTTCATCACACTACGATTTTTCAAATGGATGCCTACACCTTTTTCTGGACAATCTCTCCCAGAAGCTACAGAAGGAGATCCTTGTTGGCTAGATATTCCAGAAGCCAAGTGCTGACTAACATACTTGGATGAACCAGATATATCTTCCTCAATATCTACTTGGCTGCCTTCGGATGTGAGTTGCTGCAGAAAAGATTTAAATACTCCTTCTAAAACTGAAGTAACATACGTAACAATTTCAGGAGATGCAGAATTACATAGCCTTCTGTACCTAGAAAAAATCCAACGTCTATATGAAGGATCTTTGCGAAAAACCTGTACAAAGAACAACAACAACGTAAATGCAACAGCCAAACCTCGAAGCCCTTGTCCCTTTCTAAATGACGAGTTTTTTTATTCCAAATCGTCCATCACATGGAGTAGTAAGAAGTATTATCGAGTAAAAACTAAAATAAAATGTCATGCAGTAACAGACTTGGCTGGAAATTTTATTTACACCAGGCTCGTGAGTTTAAGTGACCATGGAAGCAAGTTTGCATTAGAACACCTCAATGCACATTTATTCTAATAATAAATGTATGAAAATTTGACATAGATGAAAGAATGTGTAAGAATAAATTGTTACATAGTTTGGCATATTAAGGCTTCAGTGAGCACGTGAATTTGTAAATACCAAGTCATGCAGGACACGGAAAAAATGAATGAGCATTTGAAGCCCAACTAAATAGCACATTCATTTCACAATCTAAGTATCTCTCACCAGAATCAGGTGGAATAAATAGATAACCAACAGGAGGACAATACTAAACTACACCAAAAAAAATCTTTAGGCATGCCATCTGGCAATGAAATGCTATAATTAATAAGCCTTACCAGTCCCAACAAGCAGTTCTTCAATAAAATTGCTGTGCCATTTGAAAAAAGGTGCTCATTTGAAGAAGAAAAATCATTAAGATGCTTGCTTCCACATTTTGCTTCTGAGGTATCCACTGCTAATTTATTTCTGCCGTTTTTCTCATCCAGACAATCAATGCGAAAATCATTCAGTCCAATTGTCAACTGATTTAAAAAGTAAGCACCTTTCTGTGACTCCTTTGATTCAGTACATTCAAGAAGTTCAAAACAACAGGTAATTGATTTTTTAGGGTGATTGGATAAAATCCTCGAAAAACAAAGAGCACGTAACTTGGATAGCTTAAGCAACACATAATTATCTTCCTCCAAAAACTCCCTCTTGAACTCAAAAAAAGATTCTGCAACATCATGAATCTTCAAGATTCTCTGGTCAACAATTTGAAATATGTGCTGCCCCTCAAATGAGGATATGAAGAAAGTAAATACATTGAGAAACACAATAGAACATATTCCTTGAATAACAGGAGAAATTGAAGCTTCTGAGGCAGCAGCTTCACATATATCAACTAGACCTAAAATGCAGGCCTTAGAAATCTCAAAAGCAACGCCATCAACATCTTCTCCCCTTTCTATTACAGTGAAACACCTATTATGGATACTGATGACAACCTTCGCTGCAGCTTCAAGAGCAGCAGGACAATATGATGCATAGCGCGGAATGAAATTCGCTAACAAGCGTTGTACACTTGTGCCACCTGCAAATACCTCATTGTAATCACAAATCCCAGAAAAGACGCAGCAACATAACTTTAGCATACTGAAATACCATAGAGACAAAATATATGATATATTTTATCACAGAAATACAGGCAATGTCTTGGTTTAACATTAAAAATGAACATCAATAAACATATGGGGAGGCGATTACAGAGGAGGGCGGAGGAATCAAGACTGATGATTTCTCCAAAATTAATGTTCTAGCTGTTCATGTTTGGGGTGATGTTGCTACATTTCCCTCGAATTTGTTAGGTGGAATCAGAAGATTCGAGCACATTGATCATGTTATTAAATCTGCTGACCAATGACCAATCCTCCCATAATTATTTAGGGCGCAAGACGCACTAAAGTGCTAGAGTACCCTGGAGCCTGAGACGCAAGACGAAGCGCACGCTTTATCGAAGTAAAGCACATTTAGCACAAATTTTAAAATTCAATATATATAAAGTGATTTATACTATAAATCTATAATATTACATAAATTAAATATTTTTCACAAAGATAGCAGACATTATAACTAAAAATTTGTTAACAAATAATGTAGCGTAAATCATAACCAGAAAAAAAAACTTTAATGATCTAAAATTCATTAGTAAGTCATCGATTCATAGTATATTAAGAAAAAACTTCAAATAACTAAATCATCAAATTCATTTTCATCCTCCTCAACTATATTATCATAATCATCTTTGAAAACCATGGTGAGTCATGAGTGTAGAAGAAATTAGAGTAAAAGTTTGCAATGAGGATTACAATATCATCTAAATCATCAAATTCTTTTTCATCTTCCTCGACTATATCATCATCATAGGGGGAAGATAAAAGTAAAAGTTTGCACAAAGGACTTGAACTTTCTGATAAAAAATTCTTGCATAAATGGGTGATAATAGGGTTTTTTTTAATCATAAAATAGCCATAAGCTTTGCTAATTAGGCTTCAAATCAGTTGGGTTCGAGTTAATTTTTATTTACTTACAAAATATCAGTCAACTTCTTTAAAGGTCACGCTTATGCGCCTCTAGGATGCCTCGCGCCTGGGCAAAGGCGCGCGTTTGTTTCAAGTGCTGCGCAATGGGTGTGCCTGACTGGGTCTGTCGCCTAGGCGCAGCCAGGCACATGCTTTTAATAACTATGAATCCTCCTTAAATTGGCCTAAAAAGCTAGAGCACTGGAGTATTCGACTTGGTTTTAAACGAACCTCAAGTCCAACTGAAAGGAAGGATGGAAATTATTGGTTTTTTGAGATCATAGAGCTTAAAAAGAGACAACTCAGAAGGATGATGAAACCACAAAATTCAGGTTTCTAGCTACAGCCTTGAGTACAAGGCTACTTCTCAAGGGGCGGTATTGTTATGGATAAGTTGGGCCTAGAAAGCTAATGTCGTCTTATTTGGCCAAAATATTTTTGAAATGTTAACTTGAAGAGCGGGAAAGGTTGGGAAGCGGGAAAAAGGATACATATGAGATTAGAGTTGGCTCGAGGGAATCAATCTTTTTTTTTGTTGCTAGATTTGGGTTAGGGCAAGGAGAGGGAGAGTCTTTCTTCTTGTAAAAGGGATAACCCCTTGGCTGAGTTTATTTACTCGGATAATGCTCACCGAATCAGGCTGTTTTCATCTGTGTTTTGTTTTTAAAAGTTGAAATTCTTCTTTCTGTTGGATTGAATGGAAATTAGCACATTTTGTCATGGCCCGACTTTGATTGGCTATTTGGGTTTCATTATGAACTAGACTATCTAGTGTAGCATCATAAGATTACACATGTTTATCATGGGACTTGTAATTCATTATCATTCCAACTCCTAACTCTCGAAAGAGGTTTGGTATGCTGTTTGAATGTGGATCTGTAACATAAGGTCTGGATGACACCTAGTCCTACAACAAATTCAAAGGTTTTACCAATTGTTTCACCATCAATTATATTTACTCCAGTAATTAGTCCCTAAAGATTCAGTAACTAAACCCATCAAAAGCTACTTCCGAGAAGGTTGAACTTTTGCAGCTAAAAATAATAATTTAAAATGCCTGGAAAGCTACAACTGCTGCCGCCAAAGTCTCTTCGATGCACTTAACAATAAGAATTTAATCTAATTTCTTCACAGATAGTTTATTATGTAGCCACAAGTTATTACTTCAATTTTAAAAAAATAGTAACGGGAATCTTATTGAATATCATGTTCGCAAGCATCAAAGCTTGGCACACCAATGTTCTCCACATACAACTATACACTTTTCTAAATACTTCATATTCACCTACTAGTGGCTTCAAGTTCTTTAAAACTATTTAAATTATTTGGAATTGGCAAGTCTAAAAGAAAGAAAAGATGAAATTATTGTCGCAACAATCAAGAATTATAGAGTTATCACTCTCCTACTCAATTTCTTCAGCAAAGACTACGATAATCCATGGACCACTTCCAAATATACATAGCAAGCCTCAGCTGCCTCAAACATGACAAAACATTCCCCCTTTCTATTCTTCCATAATCATAGATTCATTTACGAGCTGACTTGAACCTTCAGCTGGCTAAAACATCAGTACATATTGTCTTTCTTAATGCAAGTACCAAAATTTCCTCCAAGATGCTAGATAATAAATTGATTCTGTTACAGCAACTTGAGAATCATTACTGGATCAAAGTTTTTGTTTGTCTCATAAAGGAATTTCCTTATAATGAAGAGAAAAATCCCATTTTTGGTCTCAATTTGGACGAAGGTTACTGTGGAATTCTTCAGCTATTCACACTATTCAAGTTTACCTAGTACTTGAATTCAGATATCGTATCTTCCACCGCCACACTTTCAAATTTTCTAGTTCCCCAACTGAATGAGATTCAAAATAGGCCATTTTTAACCAAATTGAGTAGCTTCGTTGTACCTACAAGCTTCGGGGGGAAAAGCTTAGATTAAGAATCGTAAATTCAAACTTCTGGAGGGGGTCGTCAACTTAAAAAATACACTGTTCTTTTTTTTTTGTGGCCTAAAACCAAGTCGCTTTTGTTCAAAAAATTGTGTATGCCAAGCAATTAAAAACCATGCCCCGTATCCAAAATCCCCTATATTGTCCTATTCCACAAAAGAAAGAAGCTAAATACTATATTAGATTACACCAAAACTCTTTTCAATTTAACCAAATCTAAAGCAAAAAAAGGCAATTTAGTATTCGTTATTTTCTACAATAACCTAAGCAAAAAAAAAAAGACAAATAACAGAACAGATTCATAAATAAACAAGTTGAAACGAGGAATGAAATTCTTCCCAAAAGCCCAAAAAAATCCCCATTTCGGTAGAAAATCGTATTACTAATTAAGCGAGCATAGAGAAAGTGCAACTGCAACCTCTCGCTGCAGAGATGAGACAAAGGTAGGCTTCTTCCGTCTCACGCTTATCCTTGTGATCGATGCAGAACTTAATTTGCTTGTAGCACTCAAAAACATCACGAATCTCTTCTTTGTTTCTGCGCCTCTGTAGTATCTCGTCCGGAGATATAGGAGGCGGCGTTGGCGGTGGAGGTGGTTGAGGCGGCGGAGGAGCTGAAGGTGGGGATGGATGAGACGATCGTGGGGAGAGCAACTTTTGCCTCTTTAGCGGCTGCTCAGCTTCAATCATGGCGGATCGATGAAGCCCCCGTCGCTGTCCGGAGGTAGGTGCGTTTGTTTATCGGGATTTTGTTTTATTCCGCCTTTAATTTAATTCTTCGACAATATATATCTACCGGCTAAGCTGGCACAAGCCACTCCTCCGCACGAGTTATATGTGTTATTATTATTTTTACTTTGATCAAATAATATTAAATAAATTATTTTTAATTTAAAAAAAATTGCTCGATTTTTTTTATATTAAAAAAAAAAATTGTTTATATTTTTTTCTATATAAAATATGGAGTGTCTTGAATAGGTTTTTAGTATGATCGGAAAAGAATTTATGAAATTAAATATTTTGATGTCCTCTAAAATAGTTACTTTAAGGATCTCATATTTAATAATATAATATACATGAAAACAAATTNTATATATGTAATTTGTCATTTGTATGAGTGATATTAATAGACTACATTGATTACTATAGTTGCCTCAAGTTTAATATAGAGTAAAATATATTATTATTACAATATATATGATAGAATGGTTGAGAGGTGGTGAAGTATTTAGAAGGGAATTGAATAAACACTTGACAATTTTACTCTTTTTTCAACTGATGAGTCAGTTTAGTGATAAACTGATCTCGAGAATCTTGTTTGTCGATGTCAATCAGTTAACTGGTGAAAATGCGGAAATAAAATGACTGACATATAGAATATAACTGAAATAAAGAGACACAATATTTATGGATGTTCGGAGATTTCAAACACTCCTACGTCACCCCTTCTATCTAGAAGATAGGATATTCACTAAAAGACTATGATCAAATACAAACAATTGTACATATCCACTTTAGTTTTGGACTTAATAATGTCAAACTGAAACTCTTAGTTTCGATACAGTTTACAGTACTCGACTGAACTGAAATTACTTAGCACAACTGATCTCTATAGATCGAATAATACAACATTAAGTGTTTGTGCTTGTAAGCTCAAATTTTAACCTTGAATGCTATGAATCTATATGTTGAGCGTGAGCTTTGAAATCTTCTGAATATGAACAGAAATCTTGAAGCGATTTCAGCAGAGTAACAGCTTGATTGATTATGAGTATCGTTAGGTTGAGTAGCTTCGTTCTCCGCTGCTCTTCTCGGCTATTTATAGTCTTTGCTTCCATCGATAACAATGAATGTGATTTGAAACTTTATATCCATTGTTTGCCATGTCAAAATTCTTCTGACAGTAATATACTGTTGCATTGCTGAAATGCGGCGTTCCCACTAAAAGTTGCAGTCTTGGTTTTGTACAATCTGTCGGTTGATAGTTACATTCCTTAACTGATGATGTGTTCAGTTGTTTTATCATTTGTGATAAAGCCGATATTATAAGCTGACTGCTCTCAACTGATTGTAGGGTAACTGATCAGTTCCCAACTGATCATTCAGTCGAATACAATATTCAGTTAGCTTAGTTCAGTTGTTGTTGATTTTCTGCGCAATAATCTTCAGTTAGGCAACCAATAATTTGCGTATTTTTAGATCAGTTATCTTGATCAGTTGTTCAATAACTTAGATCAATTTGTCAAACCACCGAAATTCAGTTTCCAACAATTTCCCCCTTTTAGGTGTTTGACAAAACTTAGAAAAATACGAACTGATCAAACTGAACTCTTTGGGTAGATAAAATAATCTTTTATTGTTAACTCTTTGAATGTACAGATTCGTACAAAGAATGAAAAACAAAAGAATCTTCTAACTGTTCAGCTCCAGTCAGTTGTAGTCTTTCAGCTAGAATGGCTTCCAAAACAGTTGTTGGTTTTGTTTTGAAAGTCCTGGGCTCTTTGCAATCTTCGGAGATGGACTTCTCTCAGAATTAGTTTCACTGACAATCAGTTTCCTTTTGATTTTCTTCTTCTGGACTGTCTTCTTGACTGTTTTGGGAGCCTCCTTTGTCCAAATCTCTTTCTTCACTTTAATAAACTGTTCAGGAGATATGTCTAGCTTGAGCTTTGGTGGTTGAACATTTTTCGCATTGAATATTTTTACCTTGGATGACTTCTCAGAATAATCACCCACCAAGCTTTTGGTTTTTAGCAGATAGCTGAGAGGCATTGCAAATCTTTTGGATTGTTTGGAGGACTGAAACATATTCTTGAGTATGTTGAAGATAATAGCTGACCACTTCAGTCTTCTATCAGCCATGATGGCAGACATCACTTGGAACTTTTCCAAGGTAAGAGCAGTAAAAGAGCCTGCTTTGACGAGTAGCCCCTTGGCCACGATGTCGGCCAATAACTAGATTTCTGGTTTCAGTTTTTTCTTGGCGTCAGAAACCTTGATTTTCTGCCCATCAGCAGATAGGAGTGTCTGCATCTCCTCCACATCAGAAGTTTTCACATCATAAATGTTGTCCAAGCCATCAGACGGCAGTTGGAAAAGATTGCAGAAGGAGTCTCCTTCAACAATCAGCAGTTGACTGTTGATGGTAGTAGTGATCTTGCCATCAACAGAGATAAAACTATTAGCATAAAAATCTTGAATCTCTTTGGGATAGATTTCTTAGGATGAGAATCCCAGAAATGTCTTCAGGCCGGCTGCTTCGAGCTTCAGAAATACATCCTTGATAGCCTCGTCCTTGATGATAGCTTGATTATCTGTGAGAAGAAGAAGCTCTGTGTATTCGATTTGCTCTGAAAGTTTTGATGCGCCTAAAAGAAGAACTGAAATGAAGCGGGTTGAAGTACATATGTTTGTGACTGTTCAAATTTTAGGGACACGTGTCAGTCCAAGATAAATGACTAAAATCGTGTGTACGTGTGATGAAAACGTGTGTAGAAGTTAAATGGACTACAAGGATCCACGTTTCAAATCACTATTCAGTGAAAGACATCAATTAATGCATAATTTTAACAGTCACATCCTTAATATAGAATGTATATCAAATAATCAGTTAACTTATTTTATAAGATCAGTTAGGTCCGTAACTGAGTAATAAATTAAAAACTGAGTCAGTTCAGCTAATGACCAACTGACTATTGTCTTATCAGTTAACCATTTAAATTCGACATTCCCCCTCAATAAATGTGTATAGATAAAAGATTAAAGAAAAATTAGTCTGAATAAGTCAAGTGCAATTGGTTGACTGAAGTCTTCTCGTCTTCTTATATTTCTTCTTCTTGAATTTGTCTATAAATAAGATTGCTGTCATTAGATACTAACAACAACAATTAAGTACAAATGGATAGAACAAACAGTTCCAACAATCCTCTTTCTCTAGCAACGCTTCACCGTTTGGAGAGTTTGAAAGAAGCTATTGAGGATCTTGTCTCGGAAAAAGTTATGTCCACCTGCACTAAAATACAAAACCTCCAGACCATTAGCAAAACAAATTAGTTGCCACTGATAAACAGAAGGCAACTGAAATCAAGTACAAGAGGCGGCTCGATGTTATCCATACTTCAGATCTTGCTACTGATGAAGGTTTGATAGAGTTAATGCTTAAGAAGGAGCAGAGTGTGCTGGAAAAGATTGTCTCTATGGAAAGCTACAGAAGAATTTCATGTAATGAATTATCTAGTTGGATGTCCCTATGGCTAAAAGCCCTTGAAAGGGAAATAAATCGTGTACTGTGTGAAAGATATCATCAATAAATTTGTTGTTTCGATTCATTTCTGTTTACCTTTGCATACTAACTGATATCAGTTCACTAATTAGCATATGACTAACTGACAATTAACTAACTGACCTATAACTAGTAATAACTAACAATTGACTAACTGAACAGTAATTTGCAATAACTGACAAAACAATATTCAAACATATAACTAAGATAGATCAATTAAACCAAGGATATTGCGAAAGTTAGAAAACTTAGTCTCGGGTAATGGTTTGGTAAAGATGTCAGCTGCCTGTTGTTCAGTTGGTATGTATTCCAGCTTGATTGCCTTCTTTAGAGTATGATCTCTGATGAAGTAATGTCTGACATCAATATGCTTGGTCCTTGAGTGAAGAACTGGTCTTAATCTACGAAGTTGTGCATTCGTTTTTCGGTTTTAGTCCTTATCATCGAAATGCCGATGTGACAACGTACATGTTAGTAATAGTCATCGTCATGTTATCAGTTTTCGATTAAACATTATCATTTTTTGGTATCACGTCAACAATCTGATGAAAGAACTAAAATCGAAAAATATAAATTAGTGGACTAATACTGCAAATAACTAATAATATGACAAAAAATAGAAAACATTCGAGTCACATGACAAAAATATATATTTTATTTCCATTATTTTCTAACTAGAAGAATTTTGTTGATATACTTCGGATATTAAATGAAGTAATAAGTATATAACTACTGAAGTAGACGTATATGAATTAAAATGATCATTTTTTACTTTGTCTTAAAACCAAGGTTGTGTCCAATAAAAAATGAAATCTTTGGCTGGTCTAAAGAGATATAACCGATTCAAAATAAGTCTGATTCCGAAGTAAAAATGTTCTTTTACTTCGTAAGTTCTATCAAATAACGAAGTACATGATCAAACATGGCTTCACAAGTTACATTGATTTACGAAGTAATTTATTCGGATGACTTCATAATTTTTGAATTGGGGATAAATAAATGGTTTCTATAACTTTGACACAATTTGAATTTTGTCAAAGTATTTTTTGTTATATTACTTCATCATTTATTTATAGTGTAGAAGTAATAAACCATATTTCACTGCAACCTAATTTTAATTTAAGAAGAAATTGTTGATTATATTTGAACTAAAATTTATGAAGTATTTGAATTACCTTTTTAAGTTCATTTTGTTTCATAAAGTAGTGAAGTTAAAAAATATTTTCCAATTCACAAAAATTGAATAAATGTACAACAGTACCATAATATCTACAATTAAAAATGCATTAGATTCACAAAATCATTCATTCAAAAAATGAAAAATATATTGTAATCTTTAAGTAATTGGTTAAAAATTTCTCAACTGCTAAAAAATTCAAATGAAATCAAACTTGACCTCAAAAATGTATCCACAATACTTCATTATATTGAGATTGATTATAATATCGGTACTTGATTGATCCTCCAAACTGAAATGTAATAGTTACAATGATTTAATATAGACATTTAAAAGATATGTTGTATGCTTGATTTAAAAGAAAAACGTTATATGCATGTTTAATTTTTATAAGTGATGAAAAAATGAAATGTTGAAGGAAGTGAAGTAATTGTGACTAATATGAATAAGTGATACAATGATATGTTAATACGTAGGTCAAGGCTCAGTTGACGGGTGAGACTATCGCTGATGTCCTCGTCGCCCAGTAATGTGGTTACATGTAGATGGATCCATCACCCCAATACGAATACAAATACGAATACGAAAGTCACAATTAATGATCTGAATTCAACGAAAACGAAAATGAATATTTATGAAAATGTTATTGTACGTACAAGTATTTTCACTGTTGCATGTGTTATGTATACGTATTATGTTGATATCAAGATTATGATGTGTTGAGTTTTTAGACTCACTAGGTGTGATTGATGCAGGTGATATTGATATTAATGATAATGACGGTCTTGATGGTTGACTTTGCTGAACTGAAGTGCACATAACCCGAGGACCATCGCTAGTTTTCCGCACTAGTTTATGATTTTTGATTTTTATGATTATGTTAAAGATATTTTTATGACTTTGATCATGATTTTGAGTGGTTTTTGAGAGATCGTTAGTTTTAGCAATTTTGCTAAGTTAGGATTTGAGACGTATGACGATTTTATGATTCAAACTATTTTCCTTTTGATTTTCAAATATAGTTGGTTGGTTTATTTTTAAAATGTTCCAAAAGTATTTCATATAATTATTTAAGTAGTTCGGCCGAATTAATGGAGAAAAAAAATTTTAGTATTTTTTAAGAAAACGAGTAGTTGACATTTTAGTAAATTTCGATGTCCAATTTATTCTTTATTTTCATATTTATTATATCAAATTATCGTACGTAGGACTAACAATTAGTACTCTGATTAAAAGACTAAAGTCAAAAAGTGTACAAATAATTGGTTTGAGATCGAAATAAACCAACAACATGACCAAAAAATAAAAATATATATATATATATGAAAGTAATATAACTAAAATATAGTATTTTCCATTATCCTCTATCTCCCTTGTATCATCTACTTACAATATGTCATGAACCATACTGGCGTCACCTAAATTATAGTTGAAAGGGACGCTATTTATTCTTTTCGTGGCTGCTAACAAAAAGATGGCTTTGACTTGCGTAGGCAATTGTAACCATCGAATTATTCAATTTATATTACTCGCTGCAGAGTGATAGCAAAAGTAATATAGATTGTATACTATCTTTTTGGATATTAATAACTCCACATAAGTTCACGTGAAACGATCTAACGAGTCAACTTTGTGAAATAGATTTCCCACCTGTCTCGCAGCGACCCATGAAAAATATTATTTTTTATGTCAAAAATATTAATCTTTACTACAAAAATATCATTTTTCATTAGTTATCTTACGAAGAAATATTGTGCAATATATGTTGATTCGAGTAAAAAAATATTATTTTTATGTCAAACATACTTACTTTTCATTGTAGGTATAAACCGAGTCAACCTGTCTCACGATTATATATACACAAAAACTCTATTGAGACGGTCTCACGGATCAATTTCGTGGGTCAAATATCTTATTTAGGTCATCCATGAAAAATTATTAATTTTTATACTAAAAGTATTACTTTTTATTGTGAATATCGGTAGGGTTGACCCGTCTCTCAGATAAAGATTCGTGAGACCGTCTCACAAGAGACCTACTCATATATATGTGTGTGTGTGAGACCGTTTCAAATTATACAAACTCTAATAACTCACTTGAATTGAAAAAATAAAAAAAAACCATATAATAAAAGATAACCTTAATTAAATATTTTCCAAATATTAAATTTTTTTTCCCTCAATTTTTATATTAGATTATATTTTAAGTAAATAATAATTTGCGTAGAAATAGAGCGCGTATAGTAGCTTTGACTTGGACCGAGCTCTAACCTTTGCTTAGTCGGCCACTTACAATGTTGTCATTCTGACCTCACACACTTCCACGTGCACCTCAAGTAATAACCCCACTTTGGAATTAAACGTGTTTTTTCTTTCCAATATGAAAATAGAATATAATAATAAAATATCCTAAAAAAAAAAGAATATTATAATAAAATAAATAAATTTATTTTTCCTAAACAACAGATATACTATTTTCTTACTGAAAAACCAATATCAATAAATGTTGTAGGATCGAACGTTTGTCGTTTTATCGAAAGTTATTTTTGATAGTAGTGGTATGACTACAATCATTTAAACCGTAGAACAGACCAAATACTCATTTCGATTTGATAAAAAAATACTATTTTCTTGACTTAGTTTAGTTATGAACTATATTAAAATTACTAGTTAATTTTGTAGAGTTGATTATTCTTGAAGCACAAGATAAATATAGTTTTATTTGATTAACTTACACATAATGTATCTTAATATTTAAAATAAAACTAGTACTCTATTCCCATCTACTAATTTTATTTCAAAAAAAAATATCAAGTAGATTCATTGATAAATTAGTTCAAATTATTGGTACAAAATCAAATCAAATCAAATAATTTATGAATGAAAAATCAACTAATGGTGCTAACTTTAGAGAAAAATAATTTAGATTTCACAATTTGAGTTATTCAGTAATGAGGACTAAATATAAGATTTTTAGAATTTAATTGCTAATTTTAGAATATTTTAATTTTTATTCTGCTCTTATTTAATTATATATATCTACACATATTTTTGATATGCTGCACACCAATTATGTATATTTATGTGAGTATTGATGAAGTGACACTCATTTTTCGGATGTAGAATTTTTTCGTGTTTCATCACATCTAATAGATGAATGTCACCTTATCGATATTACATAAGTATGCATAGTAAACATGTAATTTATCAAAATTATATATATATATATATATATATATACACACACACTAACACTTGTCAAGAACCTTCCCTACCTTGTTAGCATGTAATATATATGCGACTGATAGCTTCCCTATTCTGAATACTACAACGCTATTTTTCATACCTCTTGACCTATAATTCAGATGGTGCTTGAAGCTTTGAACTCAACCGCGGATCCCGCGCCGCCGTTTCAATCACCACCACCGCGTCGCCACCACCAGGAGTCGTCATGGAACAAAAGCAAGCGATCCAAGCGTCCCTGTGGCGGAATCCATCAGCCCGTCAATGAAGACGAGTACTTTGCACTCTGCCTCATCATGCTCGCTAGCGGTGCGTCCGCCTCCTCCTCCACCGCCCACCAACAGATTAAAAACTCACCTAACCGAGCCCGTCTTCCGTCGCCGCTGCCGCCAGCAGTGGAGTCATCAGTCCAGAATCTGGTGTACAAGTGTTCTGTTTGTAACAAGGCTTTCATGTCTTACCAAGCCTTGGGAGGACACAAAGCCAGCCATCGGAAAACCAGCGGTGACAACGGCTCAGCCACCACTGCCACCGCCACCTCAGGCGCTGCCGGAGGTAGAACCCACGAATGTTCCATATGCCACAAGTGCTTTCCCACCGGACAGGCCTTGGGAGGACACATGCGGCGCCATTACGAAGGCGCCGGTGGCGGCAACAACAGGGTGACATCATCCGATGGCACAGGCGTCGTAACTCACCGGGGTTTCGACTTGAATTTGCCGGTGGTGCCGGAGTCCTGGCTGGGTCTCGGTTCTCGTATGGAAGGGGAAGTGGAAAGCCCTCACCCCGTCAAGAAGCCGCGTCTTGCGTTACTCTCGGAGCTAAAATTATTTTAATGTTTTTTTTCTATAATTAATTAATATAGTTTAATAAATTTTTAATTTATTTATTTAATTTTTTAAATCAAATTATATAATTCATATTTTGTTGATTTGAGAAATTTTGTGATTTAAGATATATCACACATTGTTAGTTGGCAAATACTGGTGTGAAACGGTCTCACGGGTTGTATTTTGTGAGACAGATATCTTATTTGGGTCATCAATGAAAAAATATTATTTTTTATGCTAAGAGTATTACTTTTTATTGTGAATTTCGGTAAGGTTGACCCGTCTCACGGATAAAAATTCGTGAGACCGTATCACAAGAGACCTACTGTTGTTAGTTTATTTACCTTTTAGAATAAAATATTTATATTTTTGGTGATGGGTAATATTTATATTTTAATATTTATGAACAATTGGCCCATTATTGCTTTTATTTTTTTAGAAATTGCAACAAAAAAAAAAAACATATAGTAATGGACTATTTTGTCACTAATTGCAATGTGAACTTGTCAGGATTTACATTTAACCTTGATTTAAATTATACACGCTAAGACTCAAATCTCCGTGATTGCCTCATTACCAAACAATGCTAAATAACAAAATAATTAAAAAAAATTTTTGTACAAAATATTGTAATAAAATTCAGTTTATTTGGTACCAAATTAGATCCTAGTAGTTGTGCAATTGACATCTATGTATGTACGAGTATTTTCGTGCTTTTGGTCGGACAATATCGCTATGGGTTAAATACATTGATATAGCCAAATAAATTCGCGGTCTAGGTTAGAAAGTTTCGGACGAATGTTGGATGATAGAGTCTGAATGTATGGTTGTCGCTCTTGCAAACCCTAAGAGAAACTTAGTGGATCGTTACCTACATCACAAACATAACGTTGCTCCGGTCAATATCAAATTACAATAGTGGAAAAAACTAACCGAGGAATAATGACAAATATACTTAACGATTTCAGTCTAATCTATATGGGGTGTAAGGGATGAGTATGTGAATCAATTAAAAATGATAACCATTTTTTTCTTGGTACAAAAAGTTATAAGTTGAAGATGTCTGGGTAAACTAGGAGAGCTAGTGGGCAATTCACTGGGTTGAGTCTTGTTCCTTCCTTGCTAATGTTAGTGGCAGGGTAGAGGGAGCCCGAATTAGATGATCTGCACACTTGAAAAACAAATAACATTAGTGGAGCAACGGAAGGGTTTTCAGCATAGACACTTGATAAGCCCAAATCGTATAGAGATTTAGGGGTTTTATTTGTGTTTATCTAGACTTTTTATCCCTAATTATGTACTTAATTGAATTAATAATTGTATATTTGTATAAAAGATGAAAAATGATTAAATTTAGAAATAAAATGAATTTACAAGATTTCAAAGGAAAAAAATACCAAAAGAATTAGGAAATAAAATATTCTTATATTTTATTATTATTTTGATATTATTGAAGTTTTTGAAGAAAAATATGTGCATATGTTGATAAAGATGAAGTCTCATATTTGAAAATAAAATCTACAATCTTATCTACAAGGTTTAAGTTTGAGATGGGCTTAAAAGGAATTGAAGGAGGAGGCCCATTTAGAAGAGCGTACAGAGAGAGGGGGAGCCGTAACAGCAGAGGAAGAGAGAGGAAGTGCAGAACGGAAGACTACAGTGAAGCAGCAACAGCGCGGAAGAAAAATTGAAGGGAGGAAGATTGAAGGCATAAACAGGAGGAATTCTCGACACACGCCAAATCACTGAAAATTCCTTCCATTCCTTCTCAACTATGTTTTCTTCATTAAATTTAAACATGGATTTATATTTGTTTTGAATTTATGGAATAGATTTTTATAGACTAAGGCCATGATAGGGCCAAGACAAATTATTTTTGATGTTTTGAGTTTGATTCAATTCTATTATTTATTTTTATTCATTGATTGATGACGTTTACCATATGTTCTTTTAATTAACCAATTAAGTTGAATATTTGTTGGTTAATCTACAACCAGAATGCGATAGATTAATATTTGCTTCATACATCAATCAACACATGGTTAAATTGACTAGAAATAGTATTCAGTTTCAATGTGCAACTTTAGGTTGAAAAATTGGATTTTCATAGCGACTTAATGCGGTTGAATATAATTAAATTCAGTTATGAATAATTGGACTGTTAGATTTAATTAATTTTGTAATTCGAGAAATCGTTTAATAGATAATTTTAGAATTTCGGCATGCATTAAGTAATTAATTTATTGGATTTAAATTTGACACGTGGATTATAAGTTTGTCTTGGTACCACTGTGCGCTTTAAACATTTTTAAATAATTTAAATTTTCGTCTAAATTAATAACTTGGATTATTTTTGGCTTTAGTTAATTTATTTAAATTGTTTAATTTAGTTTCAAGTAATTTATCTCATCTCACTTGAATTTGATTATCCTAAATTTAAAAAAATAATTCATATTCTAGTATTTAAACTTCAATCTCTGTGGGTACGATACCTGGACTCATCATCAAATTACTATTACTTGACCTAGCCCGCTTGCTAGATTTATTCTCAACCAAAATCGTCGGTCAAGTTTTTGGCGCCGTTGCCGAGATCGGACTGTTTAATATTAGGATTTATTATTTTCTTGAGATTAGGTTTTTATTTAATTTTGTTGATTTTACGCATATTCTTTCGTTTAAAGTTTGTTTATTTATTTTCTGGAATTATCTAACTGTGCATGAGCCGTGCTAAAGGAGACACAGAATTAGAGCCATTTGATCTAGAGACTGAGAATACTTTTTGACGGAGACGTAGATCACAAAGGGAGAAATCCTCAGACTCTGACATGGAAGAACAATTAAAACTAGATGTTGGAACTTTTCAAGTTCGTAATCTTTGCTTAATTTTGATTTTAACAAAATTTGTTATTTTGTTTCTAATAACCTACCTTAGTGCGCAGATAGCTGAAACTGAATCAGTTTACGAGCCAAAATTGAAGCTATCAGAGATGCTAACTGAAAGAACCAACTGATCGAATGAACTGAACCAGTTCAACTTATGCATCGCAACCAGCTCAACTGAATGTCCAGCTGATCCGTAGTTCAGCAGAAGATCTTTAGAAGCCCGGCTAGCGGATGAAGAGTTCAACTGATGAAAAGCACAGCTGACCAGGTAAACTGAATCAGTGAAATCAATTCTGCTGACGAGTCAACTGATTTCGCTATATCAGTTCAAAGACCAGTTGCTGATCAGTTTGAAGAACCAGTTCAGAACACCAGAACAAGACTACTTCAACTGATCAGTTCAGAACATCAGTTAGGAGCAATCAGTTGCAGATCACGACACGCGCATATGCGAGGGTCTCACTGCCTCCAAAGGTGGGCTCTTGCTCAAAATCTTCTTCTCAGCGCCATTTTTTGTTCATTTTCATGCCCATGCATTGTCTTACCTAGATTCCTGCGATCACACCAAAACTAACAAAAACGCATAATTCTGCCCAAGAAAACTAACAATCTAACTGAATTATAAGGATAATTTAAGTGCACAAAATGCACTTATCATGTTCATTGTTCAGTTCTCACATACACGCACACACACCACCATTCAAATATAGTCTTGCACAAAGACAATAAACTTGTGTATGTAGTCTTTGACACATAGACGTTAAAGAAGTGTTGGCTGGAAGGTGCTGCCTTCAGTCTAGACTAGGTGTTCAGTTAGGCAGTAATGTAAGTCCTAAGCTGAGTGGGTTTGTACAAGGTGTTGAATAAATCAAAGTCTTCTAGTGTATCCTACCCGAGGAGGTAAAAGGGGTGACGTAGGAGCAGTTGAAGTCTCTGAACATCCATAAACATCTCACGTGTCTTTTAACTGTTTAACGGCTTATTTTGTTCTTAATTGATTTAATCCGTTCAGCTGATATCAGTTCAGTTCTGTCCATAACTAAACTGATATAAGCTCTAACTGATTTTCCCGTATTTCAGTTATTCAGTTGCACAATATATAAACATATCGGTTTTTCTTAACGAAGGATTATTTCAAGTGTTTTTCGTTTGATTTAATACCAAACTTGATCTAATTCATCGATGTATATATTCTTAGAACACGAGCTATTGCAGCTCATTGAGTTATTTTGTTGAAAGCACCTCAAAGGCGCCGATCACACGTTCCTTCACCAGAGGAAAAAGGTTGAAACAGCAGGGATGGAAGCAATGGCCAACGAGGAGAATGATCGAACTGTCTATGATCTCACTAGACAAACTACTGGAGGTTATGATTTGAACTTATGGTTCGAACATCACTCGTCCTACTGTAGAAGCAAACAATTTTGAGTTGAAGCCATCCATTATTCAAATTATACAATATCAAGTGAGATTTGGAGGATCGCAGACTGAGGATCCTAATGCGCATCTAGAAGGATTTTTATTTATCTGTGACATAATCAAATTTAATGGAGTGAGCACTGATGCCATAAGATTGAGACTATTCCCTTTCTCTTTGCATGGTGAAGCAGCCGAATGGCTTACAGATTTACCAGCTGGCTCTATTACTACATGGAATGGTTTGGTGGAAATGTTCATAAATCAATATTTTCCACCCACCAAGCAAGCACAACTACGTATGGATATTTCATCTTTTCACCAGAAGGATGGGGAGACACTACATTCAGCTTGGGAAAGATTTAGGAAGATGTTGAGGAGGTGTCCTCAACATGGTTTCTCTTCATTTGAGCAAGTTCAGATTTTCTATAACGGATTTGATCCTTCTGTGCGTTCCATGTTAGATGTGGTAGCCAATGGTAGTTTATACAGGAAGACTCCACGAGTTGCCTTGGAAATAATTTCAAATATGACCGAAAATAGTGCGGGTTGGCCGGACATTAAATGAGAAAAGAAGGCTGGAGTTCTTGAAATGGATGTGTTGAATGCACTTACTGCTAAGATTGATGGGTTAGCCCATAAATTCTCTCAGCTGCAACGGAATCAAGCAAATCAAGTCCAAGGAATAGTCATCGAGGAACAACCCAATTTTGATGAGGAAGCAATGAATTTCGTGGGGGAATCAATGGAGACAGCAATCCAATCCATACAGTTCCACGTACAATCCAGGATGGAAGAATCACCCTAATTTATCTTGGAAGAATACTGAGAATTCTCTTAATCTAACACATATACCTCCACTGTCCATTCCTCAACAAGTGAGACAACAAGGATATTGGTACCAGCAGCACCTCCAGGATTCAAATAAGGAGATCAAAGACCAATTTATGAGGATTTTATGATGAAACATGTTTTGGGGATGGAGATGAGGCTGCAAAATCATGATACTATCTTGCAAAGGTTGGAAGCTCAAATGGGTCAAATAGCCAATCAGTTAGCAAATCAGCACTCTGACGCTCAAGTTAGTCACTCTGACGCTCAAGTTAGTCAAATAATCATGAAAATGAAAGGAAAGCGCTTGAGAGTGAGTATATAATAAGTTCTTGTAAAAATATTAAGTGAATCGTTCACAATTATCGAGGAAACATGTGTATTTATAGAGGAAAGAATACTGATGGAATTGTGTTCGGTTCCCCTGACACTGTCACAACTGAAAACTCATGCTGCTTCCAGTCTTGTCACGTCATCCCCATGTGCATTGATTGAAATACTAATGATTTCGAGGCATAGAGACCTATACATGTAGGAACAGAATTGATATTTCTCCCAAGATTCTTGGGCACAGGCCATGACGTGAGGACACAAGGGGGATCCCGATCTCCGGACTATCCGTGGACATGGTTCCTAATCCATCATCTGGGTCTTATTATGCTACTAGGATTAGGCTGGAAGCCTAGACTCGTATGAATATGTAGTACTCTAATCGGCTTCCCGATTTGATGTACATCTGGGGATGGTTTAAGTAAGGTATTATTTCTTTATCTAAGCTAGCTCTCATCCAGTCTTCTCTTGCTTCCTGGAAACAGCTCTAGGTTCTCGATATCTTTCTTGACACCCGAGTCCAAGGATGACCCAAGCCCTTTGCAAGGTATCACCACTCCCTTTTAGAATAGTCGGGCTAGAGTCCCACTTGATGTACCTAGTGGCTAGACATTGGACTTTGGGCGGGAAAACAATTACACTGACTTTTAAGCAAGCTAGAACAGATGGAAGAGTGACATAAGCCTTAGCATTTGAAAATACAAGTGTCTGACATCGTTTCATATACCTAACCTGACTTTTCGTATTCTCCGATGACCCGGTTCAATTTCTGAAGCACATCATGTCCGCTCGTTTACACCTAGATCAACAGCTGCGATCACTTTTCCCCGTCTATAAATATGAATTGCCTTTCTTCTTTTCTCATTTTCGCATTATCTTGATTTCTCGCATTTGTGCTCTCGTTTTTCTGTGATTTTGACCTGCTTCTACTTGCTGTGATTCCGATTATCTCCCTCTTCCTAAGATCTTCATGTATATTTTTTCAGTCCTTTTTGCTTTAGAACATGTCTTCCTCTATTTCCTCCACCTCCGGAGCCAACGTCCACAGCTCGTCGGAATATGAGTCTGCGCCGTTGAACTCTAACTCCTCTCCCATTAGAAAATCCACCACTTATTCCAAAAAATCCTTCCTTGTCCCCTCTTCCTAAGCCCAAGTTCCAGCCCCTAAAAAATCCAAAAAGCTAAGGGTAAAGTCAAAGTTCAACCCCCTACCAAAACACAGACCGAGGTCTTCGGTGCCCCATGGTTTTTTACCATGGCCAGTACCCTACGTTTCGGGCCGACGAGGACCTCCGAGTCCTTGGGTCAATCCTTTCTTCTTACTCCCTCATAATTCTCAGTCCCTCGGACCGAGCTGATAAGCCTCGGATGGGTTCTATAATTTTTTGAGGGACCAAATCTGTTGTGGTCTCCGGTGTCCCATTCTTCTTTTTTACCTTGAGGTGTTCCGCATTCTCGAGGTTCCTTTCAACTAACTCCAACCCATCTTCTTCTGAATCATGGCCTAGACCTTTTATTTTCAAGATGCATAATCTCCTAATTAACCCTCTCATTCTCTATTATTTTTTTTATGTCGGTTCGGCAACCACACATTGTCTTTGACTGTCCCGGTCAACAATCGATTCCTTTGTGACATCTCTTCCTCTTTGAAAGGGTGGAAAGTACGGTATTTTTTTCATTAACCTCTCTTCTTTCCCAATTCTTCAATTGGCTTCCAAACCAAATTTCCTACCCAGCCCGAGCTCCCCCGCAACTATAAGAACCAAGAACCCTATGTTCAGAGCCAGGAGCTCGTGGAAGGGCATAAATTCTCTTATTCCCTTCTAATTTCATAGGAAAATTTGTTAGCTTACAGGTTGAGTATCCGAGCTGACTCTATGGATAGGTTGATTGACGAGTTCGACGCCTTGGGTGCTCAACTCGGTATCTCTCCCTTGCACACATTCTTTCTTCTATTTCTCCTTAATTCTTTATATGTTGCTTTTTAACACTTTCTTGTCTTTTACAGATAATCCCAAGTTGAAGGAGACCTTCGCTAAAATACCAGGGGCGAAAAAGGCGATCGAGGAGAAGAAGCTGGCTTTTCGGAAGGCGGCTACCGAGAAGAAAGCCTTGGCCAAAACTCGTAACTCTCGGGCTTAGATAGGAAGCCAGGGCCTCATCCCTCTTGATCCTATATAAAGTGTCAGGGCCTCGTAAATCCTGGGATTATATAGGAAGCCGGAGCCTCATACTTCCCGGTCCTATACAAGATAGTGTCTGGTCTTCTTAACTCCAGGGCTTAGATAGGAAGCTAGTGCCTCATGCCTCCTTGGCCTATACAGGATAGAGTGTCGGGGCCTCGTAACTCTCGGGCTTAGATAAAATTCCACGCATATTGAGACGAAGAAAATAAACTTCATTGATAATTAGAGGGCCAATACAACTCATGAATAATAGATGAAAATCATTCCAGGGCCTTCTAAGAGATCGAACCTGGCCATCCTATAGGTATATAGCTCTTGATCTGAATTTTCGGATAACTTTGCAAGGTCCTTCCCACAGAGAACATAATTTTCCCACATATTCAGTTGGATTAAATTTTTGTAGGACAAGATCACCAACATGAAAATCCCGAGCTCGGACCCACTTGTTTTAGGCTCCCATGATTTGGCTCCGATAGGCTTCCATTCGGATGACATTCTTTCTTTTTTTATTCTGTGAGTTCTAACTCCTGAGCCCTAGCTTCATTATTTCCTTTTGCATAGGCTTCTATCCGAGCTAAAGTTTGCGCTATCTTGGCCAGTAACACAGCATCAGATCCATATATCAAATTAAAAGGTGTTTCCCCATTAACAGTACATGGAGTAGTTCGGTAGGCTCATAGAACACTAGGTATTTTTTCTATCCATTCTTTTCTGATTCCTTGTAATCTGTCTCTTAAGGCTTGAACAATGGTGCGGTTGGTGACATCAGTCTGTCCAGTAGCTTGTGTATAGGCAAACGAGGTAATGGCCTATGCAATTTTCATTTCTTCACACCAAGATGTCACTTTACGTCCCTAAAATAGCAAGCCATTGTCAGACACCAACTTTCTCGGCAGTCCAAATCGGCACACTATGCTTTTTCACAAGAATTTTAGCACCTATTCCTCTGTGATTTTGGCTAAGGGCTCGGTTTCCACCCACTTATATAAATAATCCATTGCGATCAATATGAATTTTTTTTTTGTGCCAAGGCTATTGGGAAAGACCGCACAATATCCAAACCCCATTGATCGAAATGACATGAGGCTCGAATAGATTTCATGGCTGAGATCGGGCTGTAATGCAAAAATATCCATGCCTTGGCATCTTTCACATGATTGGACCATTCAGACAGCATCCGAGTTCATGGTAAGCCACCAAAATTCCGTTAACAATGCCTTGCAAGTCTCCGCAACACCCTTCATGGATTTCTATGAGTACATACTCGGCTTCCTTCTCGGTTACACACTTGAGCATTGAGCCTTGGTAAGATCGTCGGACTATAAGTACACTTGTTATTAAATTGGTGATTGTTTTAATATAATATTGAAATACTATAAATTTAGCTTTTCCAACCCAAAATTTTATTAGATTAAGTAGGACATTGATATTGAACTACCTATTGAGCTTTATATAATATTGTTATTTAAAAATGGGGACATGACAGAATACTGCACTCGGTCCAATGGAAAGTCCATGTTCCTTAAGCTTCAGTTAAACTTATAGTTGTGAAGCAAATAGTTTAAGCATATTTTGATGCTAGAAGGATTTTATTTTATATGTAGAGATTGACATTGTACTGAATTTTTAGGTTTTATGGATTTACAGTACTCGAAGTTTAAGACATGTAAGCGTTCTATATTTGGGTGTTTACTTGTAAATGGATGAGTTTTAGTAAGGTAAAAGGTTCAACTCAAGGATATTAAATTAATTATGGTTCAACTCAAGGATATCGAAAGGTTCATGCATTAGTACGTAATGCATGAAGGTGAAAGTATTCTTTTTCATGAAAGTTATTTTAAACATGAAAATGTGCTCTAATCGTGATTACCACATTTTCATTATATTAATCACACAAAGCTAAGAATGATATACTTTTAAGTTATGATCACATCCTACCTATATTATGATTTTATTATGTCTAGTTAGTATTTTAATATGCTTGTTGAGTCTTTAGACTCACTATGCTTGGATGATTCAGTTGAGAACTAAGAAGCTAATGATTTAAACGATGGTCATGAGGCTGAGTAGTCAAGGAGGGGAGAGGATTTCATGACATGGTTGTCCGAGAACCTTATGTCCAGCAAGTCAATGAAGTTTATATATTTTTGGTTACGTTATGCACATTTTATTTGAATGCATGTTTTAATACATTATTTTATGGTTTCAAGTTTTCACGAATAAAAAAGTTTTGGCATTCCCATATGAGAATCGTGTGATATTCGAATTTTAGCATTCTTTTGTTTAATGAGATTTTTTACAAGTCTTGAATCATGGGATTTTTTATGCATTTTGGATATGTTGAATGAATTTAATTTAATGCATGGTATATTACACTTACGAGCACGACACACATTTCTACAAAAAAATATTCCTCATTCTTCTGCACTTAATGTATATTAAGCATGAATGAGAAGTCTGAGACGTCACAGCATTCATGACTGGGCTTTCCAAAATGATGTTATACGAGGAAAATGCACTGATCACTGTGAATGTTGTCATGACAATCCTCCTCAAGACCTCGGATATGACTTTCAAGAGGAGCAGTATCTCTCTTTTTGGGTACATGGTGTGACCAGCAAAGCCAAAGATGATAGTCTCCACTGGTACCAATGATATTCCTTCAAATCCATTTGCTCGACAGCTTCTTGGAATATGATATTAACATATCTCCTAGAGTCAACGAACACTTGCATTGCATCATAGTTGGCAATTTTGTCATGGATGACTAGGGCATCGTTGTCAGGTAAACTGTTGCATCGCAAATCTCGGGGACCGAAACTGATCATTGGATCATCTTGCCGAACTACATTGTCCACTCCCAAGCTTTCTCGTCGGCTGCAGGCCTTTCGAGCTCGGTTAGAATAATCATCATAAATCATTTTAATCACTCTCAAAGTAGGAGACTTTCCTGGTCTCTCTCTACCCAGACTCTATCCCCTTGCAAGGGAATATCCCAACCTCCCAGCCTAGACAGGAAAGCCTGGATGCAGGCAGGAATGATGAGATCTGGATTCTTGGGTACCCACAGAAATGCCTGGGTTTTTTTTATTGAAGGACCGGCTTTGATTGAACTCGGTCGAGAATGGGACCTCTTCAATTGCTTGCACTCACTGGTATCATGGTAACATTCCTGGTGGAATACGCATAATTTCTTGTTTTCCTTGAGTCCTGGGAGGACCGTGAGGGCTTTGGGACAACCTTATCTTCGTTACAAATGTGTATGACCTGATCTTTCGAGACCTTCATGGGCGTGTATTGGGAAAATCGTCCAAGAAAGTTTCATCTTTATACTCGGTCCTCTGCTTTTCCTGCCAGGTCCCCTCTTTTTTGTCATGGATTTTTTTTTTGTCCTTAGGCGTCCTCCATATTGATGTATTTTTCTACCCGAGATAGCAGATCTTCGAAATCTTGGGGCATCCTCTTCACAAGGGACCAGAAGAAATCTCCTTCCTGGAGCCCCTGAATGAAAGCTATATTTTTGGTCTCGAGAGCACAAGATGGCACTTCCAGGGCTGCTTTGTTAAAGTTGCAGATATATGTCTGCAATGACTCATCCTCATTCCGCTTAATCTTGAACACTCTTGCTACTACTGAAATGATGCAAGAATATGCTATTAAAATTTTGGAAGGAATGGATACTTCGATGCTCAAGCTTCTCAAACCAACGCTGGGCTAAGTCCACCAGCGTGGTCAAGAAAGCTTAACATTTGATTCATTCCTCATAACAATGCAACATAGCCATGTTCTCGAATCGATTCGGGTGTTCCTCTAGATCTGTGTTCCTGTCATAATCTCTAACCTTGCTTGACTTGTAGTGAATAGGTAAGGGATCATTCACTATTTGGATGGAGAAAGGACATCCCTTTGGCTGGGCTCAGGGATCCCGGGAAGACCCAGTTTGTCCTTCCAGTCTCTTCACCTTCTTCCTCAGGTCTTTTAATTCTTCAGCCACAGTCCTTTGAACCCTTCTGAAAACTCTCTCATTTCTTAGTCTTGCCCCGAGACTGAGATTCATCTTCGGACACTTCTTCTCAATGCACATGGATGTTATTGGGAGGAAAGTTTTTCGCTATGGCCTTTTAGACAGCAGCCGCTATCCACTGGGTCAACTGCTCTAGTGCGATAGTAAAAGCTTGTTGAGGGGTTGGGTTTCCTTGAAGGACCTCTGAGTCTGTGGTCTACCTTCTAGAATCTTTCCATCGAGATGATTTTCGTATAGATCTATATATCTGATTTCTCACAGACGGCGCCAATAATGATACCGGATAAATTGGAAAGTTGGGTGGGCAATTCAATGGGCAGAGTCGTGTTCTTTCCATGATAATGTTAGTGACCGGGCATAAGGAGCCCAGGCTGGATGATCTACAGACTTGAAAAACAAAGAACATTAATGGAGCGCCAGAAGGGTTTTCGATGTAACCACTACGACGCTCGAGTCGTTCAAGTATTTACACAAAGAAAAGAAAAGTGCTATATAGTGAGTATATAGTAATTTCTTGTGAAAATTTTATGTGAATCATCCCGAATTATCGAGCAAACCTGAGTATTTATCGGAGAAAAAGTAATGATGACCTTGTTTTCAGTTCTTGGTCACTTCTCATTATCAGACAACTTACCTATGTCACGCTCCCTGACATTGTCACAACTGACAACTCATTCTGTTTCCAGTCTTGTCACATCGCCACCACGTGTGATGATTGACATACTAATGATTTCTAAGCATGACTACTCATACCTGTGGGACCGGAATCGATACCTGTCTCAAGATGCTCCGGCACTGGTTATGACATGAGGACACAATGAGGATCCCGGTCTCCGGATTATGTGGATAGGGTACTTGATCCATCATCTTGGTCTTCTTATGCTGCTCGGGCTAGGCTGGAAGCTTAGGCTCGTATGAGTATGCAGTAGACTGATCAGTTTCTCGAGTTAATGTACATCTGGGGATTGTTTAAATAAGATATTCTTTCTTTACCCAAGCTAGCTCTCACTTAATCTTCTCTTGTTTTATCGGGACCAGCTCTGGTTTCTCGGTATCTCTCTCTACCCGAGTCCAAGAATGGCTCGGATTCTTTCCAAGGTATCCCCATATATATAATAGTTTAATTACGTAACAAATAAATGGCTTTGAAAAATTTCAAAACAGAATTAGAAAACAGTAAACATATATCCGGCAACCACGGGATTAGAATAGAGCACGGAGTTGGAGTATATACCCATATCCTTTGCTTCCAAAATATATAATGTTAGATCAATTCCCATTTCGGAATCCAATTATGCAAAAACACATAATAATTCAAGAAAGCAAAAGAAACCAAAAACACATGAAATTCATGACCAAGCTACATACTTCACTAAAGGGGTTGTGCCTCGATTTGCGCCTAGACATGCAACGCTATGGCCCTACCTACTTGCCATGTGATGCTGTGCTTTTGGCATCTTCGCTTTAGACAAACCACATTGAACTTATAGCCCCGCAGTTAAACGGGATAAAGGAATAAGAAATGGGCAACTTCGAGGCCCGACAAAGTCAACAGAAGCCTTGCTTGGCAGAGTTTCTGAGTATTAACTAGTGTACAACAATGGCCTAGTACATTTGGATCAAAGAGTATTGCTAACATGGTGAGATGTTACGCAGAAATTCGACTAAATACAAATTTCAAGTTAAAAACTTTGTCAATACTTTACAAATGAAGGTCCATATAAATGTCAACTAGACGAGTGAATTTTCTTAACGTTCTCCAACAAGTTCTTGGAAACACTTCCTTCACTGGTTTTACTCTCAAATGCTTCACCTTGGAATGTTGTTCTTGAATTGTGGTATTGGCTACCAAATGCTGTGCCAAATCCCCACCCTAGTCCTAGCCCAATGCCGCAGCCACCACCTTAAAGATCGAAGGAAAAAAAAGGAATAGATCAAGAATAGGAAAAAAAACAAATAGAGGGTGAGGAACTTCATAAAACGTTTGGATGCGATTTTACCAACTCCAAGTCCCAAGAAGTGAAAAGGCATCCCTGAAAATTATTATGCCAGTTTGACACATATTAGGATAAAAAAATCAACACCCGCAACTAAATTAAACGAAATGCAGTACCAACGTAGAAGCAAAATTGGAAATAGTAATGATTTATTAGATAGTAACATAGCTCAATAATGCCTATGCTGAACATGTAAATTTACTAAAGAAATAAGCCCTTTTGAGAGGTAAACATAAAGGATAATAATGCACAAATTTGTAAATGTTCACCAACAAATGATGAGCATATTTAAGTTTTATGTAACTGATATAACATATTTAGCACGGCTTTCGCAAAATATGTTAGTCTCTTTTTCCCTTCATGCAATTGACACAAGTCTCAAAATTAGTAAAATCCAAAATATCAATTACTTTTCTATTTTCAAAACAGAACCACCGCCTAAAACTAAACTCCATGTTCCAACAACCTTCAAATACAAATGCATCTTGCATCCTAAATAAATGCAGTGGTTTCCTTAGGTTTACAATGTATTTGAAACATGAATTGTAGATCAATAGTCAATCCACCATATGTCATACATAATATCAACCACATTACAATTATAATAGACAAATGAGATTGTTTTAGCTTTCATTTGAAGTCATTTATGGAATTTGCACAACCTTTCCTTGTGTTCAAAATAATACATCAAGAAAGATTTAGACATATCAACCTCAAATGTCTTTAGATGAGCCCTCATTTATATGATGTGATCACATCATAATCAAGGTGCTGACAAGTGTTATATTCGAAAACTCAAAACTATTCATTAACATCGTTCACCAATTCTGACTTTTTTATGCCGATTGATTGAACTAAGATACCAGCACAGATTTTGATATTTAAGAACATCACACAGAGACAATTAATTCGGCTCCATTATTCATAAAGATCAACATTATCAAAGATGTTGATTTCGGTGATAAGAGATGATTCGTCTTTCCTAATAACGTAGGCCATAATATACATTCATCATTTAGTTCTCACCCCCTAGTTCCTAAATATGTAGCTCTCATTTCATATATTATAGTTCTCACCCTTGTTCCTATATATTTGATTACTTGACTGCATAAAAATATTTGACGCAGATACCATGAGTTACCAGAGTAAATCATGTTATGAAAATATAATGACACAATATTGGTTTCTAAACTAAAATTTTAATACATTTAGATTACATTCAATTACAACTTTAAAATAAAACTATTAATTAATCTTTTCTAACTTCTGTGAATAAATCCTAAATATTAATAAAGATATCAAAAAAACCCTATGGGGTAAATTTTACAAGTTTTTATATAGTTACAAGTAATGTCTACAATGTATCTTCTTTTATAATTCATAATTGTATAATGTTTCTTAAGTAATTTTTTTACTTTTAATTTTAATATGCAAGATCTAAACTAAATGCCATATGCAATTAAGGGATGCGTACAACTTTCCTCCACATTAAAATAATAATAAAACATTAATTAAACTCTTCCAAAGTTATCAAATTAACACTAGGATGATGTAACATGTATTTGTCTATATTGTTATAATCTATATCCTCATAAAATTGAAAATGATTACTTGAAAAATATAAATGACATTGAATATCAACTTGACCAATAAAATGACAGAGAATATACCACTTGTTTTTGTCCTCATAAAAAAAAAATGTGAACTTGTAATGAAAACGAACAACTCAAGGTCATCTTCAAGCTTGAGCCAGGTAGCTTCAACCTAGATATATTTTACATCTTCAAATTTTTTTTTTAAATAAAAATTTAATAACCTTATTATATTTTACCTACAGTCATTGCAAGCATAGGCAGAGGCATAAACCATGGTAACTATGTAATAATAAATAATGTTTTTAAACTCAAAAGAACCTTATAAAAATAAATGTGAAAAAAACAAGCGTTTACCTATGGTCATTGAGTTGATTCATAAATATTCAATTTCTCTACTAGTTTGGAGCCTTTACGTACTCCAATCCTCTTTATAGATGGTGTAATATTTGTTTTAAAAAGAGTGCGTGTTATAGACCTCAAACAGCAATCTCATTACCATAATCGATCAAATCTTGGACTGTGAAAAGTCGAAAGTATGAGATTATGCATATCTTTAAGAAGATTATAGTAATTTAACGTATTTTCTGGTGAACATTTCAGCACAAAATCTGAACTTTTTTTTCACCAGAGCACCTTTCAGAAAATTCAAATTAAAGCTACTTATTCTCAGACAAAATTTCAATAGCAGGTTATAGGGAACTGACCCCCGAAGCCCCATCCAACACCAAAGCCACAGCCAACTCCGAAACCTGAACGATATTTCAATCCCATTTCAAGAAAAACCCGTCATCATAATAATAGTCAAAACAAAAGAAAAATTAAAGAAAAGGGTAACTGCAAACACACGAAAAAAAACATTTTTCAAGAAAGCCCCGAGTACAAATATCGATACATATTAAAACTAGTGTAATAAGGGAATTTAAGCATTTTATCAAGAAATATATTACCAAAACCGACACCGGCACCATTGAAATTTGTTAGCGTCATTCTGAATTTAATCCTCTGCGTTATCTTCTGCGTTTTACAAAGAATAAAAGAATGAATATAGAGTGAGACAATGAGATACTGAGATCGATATATAGGGCCCAAACAACATAGAACGAATCAATGAGACCCAAAGTTTTTGGTTTTTTGTTTTTAATCCATGATCCAAGCCCGTCGGAAAATTCCTAACCAGAGGAAAATGAATAGAAAAAACGACAATAATAGTTAAGAAAAATTGAATGTTGGCGATGTATATTTGATTTTTTACCATTTTGGTTTTTATATTATCAAATTTCAGTTTTAATCTGGTATGTTTCATTTTTTGGTCATTTTAGACTTTTTTTTCATTAAAAATACCGATGTGACATTACACACGTCAATAACACTTCGAAAAAATTACTAAAAAATTGACCACAAAAAACAAAGATAAGAGACCGAAACTGAAATTTGACAACAAAATTACCAAAATTGCCAAAAAAAAAAATTGAATAAACATGAAAAATGCAATTTCTCTAACAAATATTTATAGGATAAGAGTAAATGATCAATAAATCCCCAACATCATAGTTATATTTTTGTTCAGTTCCTGTTAGACGAAAAAAATTTATGCAGTCCTTAATTCATACAAAAAATGTTTCTGCACTCCCTGGCCAACAATTCTTTTCTCGGATGAAATTCAGTAAAAAAATTATTGTAAATCAGATATCAATATATAATATTTGAGTACTAAATATTTGAGATCATACACTAATATATGATTTTTGAGTATATAAACATGTATAACAAATATTGGTAGTAATGATGTGTCTTTTCTTGTATAAAAATCAGTACAAAATATTGAAAATATGACACCGATAATAATGTTCGAGTACCAAATATTTCAGATATGGTACAAATATATGGTTTTTAGTACCCAAACATATTTAACAAATATTGATATTAATGATACGTCTTTTTCAAATGAAAATCAGTACAAAATATTAAAAATATGATACTCATTTATGATATTTGAGTACTCGAATAAGTGTAACAAGTATTATATTAATATAATTGTTCCAATTTATACTCAAATTTTATCTTTTGTATCATATCTAAAACAATTATTTCTCAAATATCATATATAAGTACATGATTTTCAATGTTATGTGTCAAATTTCATGCGAAAAAATATGTGAGGCTAGTGAGTGAGAAACATTTTTTTTGAGTGAATCAATATTGCATGAAAAATTTTGTTCGATAGGGACATAACACAAATACAACTATGTTGTTGGAGATTTGAAAGCAAGTCTCCCTTTAGATAATCTAAGTGTTGTTCAAGCTGAATAATCAAGTATTTAGCTATAAAAAGTGCTTAGAAACCACCGTGAATTTAGAAGTCACCTGAAATATTGAATCGAGAAATAATTTTAATCTAATATTCAAATTTTATTAATTAATTTCTCATTCATCCTAATTAGTAATCGATAAATAATTTTACTTCAAAACTATATTTGCAGATCGTCTGGATTATTTATCGACTTTAAATGAGCAGACAACCCACTTTTCCAACAAAAAACATATAAAGATTCAGAGGCACTCTCTAGCAGAGAAAATATAGGTTTGATGCTATACATGATGACTTTGTTCCAATAGAGACAATGCTCCCCTAATATTTTAAGTATATTTTTGAGTTTAGATATATTTTGGTTTTGTTTAAATTGGTGACCGTGCGAGAAACATATGATTAAATGGTGTTCGGAGCTCTATGTAAGAAATATCTGAATTTGACAAATATTATGATGACCATATCAACATTAAAATGAAGAGAAAAACAAAAATGACTAGGCCGCACTTAGGGGTGTTCATTTGTCGGTTCGGTTCGATATTCGGCGAAAAAAAGAATAGGACTGCTGGCGCAATCGATGAATTTCAAAGCTCAAGAGTTCCAATGAAGATACGGAATATTCAAAATATATTTTAATAAATCGTGATGAATTTTAGATTTTGAATTGTAAAATCAATCTTTCAATTATTTTATTTTTATGATTATTCATTATTGTTTGTACTCAAAATACTAAATAAAAAAATGTTCATTAATAAAATTATTTATATATTAAAAATAATAATATTAGGACAAGGAACTCGGAACCGGTCCAAACCGAACCGGAACCGGTCTAAACGTCATTGAACCGGTCCAAGATTGGATTGGTTACAAGATTCTTGGAACCGGAACCAGTTCTGGCATCACCCGATCCGGAACCGGAACCCTAGAACCGATAAGCACCCTTATTCTCTATTCTCTTCTTCGTTAAGAAAATAGTTCAGAAGAGAAAATTAAAAGGTTCTCTCAAGAAAAAGACCGTGTAGATATGGAAGATCAAGACACGTTTTAAATAATTCATAATTATGGTTTCAGATACGATTCCGCTTAAGTTTTCAGTCAAATTTTTAATAGCATAATGGATTCTGTGGTTTATGGAATTTCCCTAATAAGTGGAATCAGAGTCACTCAGGCTTGAATAATTGAGATTGTTTATTTTTTAAATATTATTTGGTTCTATATCTGGAGAAAAATATGGCTTCAAATCTGGAAAATATTTTGGTTGAAAACAAATGTTTTAAGTTTCAGTTTTGATAAAGAGATTTTGGTTAAAAATTTTAATTATTCGGTATAACACTTCAAATTTTCGTCCAGTGTTTGTTCAAAAATATATTTTAGACGAAAATCGAAAATTTGGGTTAAAAATTTTCTCCAAAATCGGCTTAGAGCACAGCCCAATAGTGCCCCCCAAACAATCGTAGGGCACGACAAAATCGACCTAGGGCACGCTCAAGAACGTCCGGACAGTCGCATGGGTCCGATTTTGAGGCACCCCCGCGCGCTGAGTATGTTTGGGGCAGTAGCAGGCACGCTGGGGCGCGATTTCGAGGTGCCCCAGCACGCACAATATGGATTTTTTTATGATTTTTTGCGGCCCAATTTATTTGGTTTAAGCTTAAATATTCAATTATTCAAATAATAATAAGGTTATATTTATTTTAAAATAGATTGATTGAAATAAAATATCGCTAAAGTGGCATCTTTTATGAAAATTAATTTTATTTTGAAATACAAAATGATTTTGGTATATGTGATTTATATAAATATTGATCGGCCTAAAAGAAGATTAGTATTTAATATAATTACATATACACTTATGGTGGTAAACATGTGATAATTGTTCGATTTTTCACGCCAAAATATCATTTACAAGTTAATCTTTTATCCAAATATAAAACATTAATGGAGTGATCGGTATCTTGTTTATGGGGTTTACATTATTTGAATTTATTGGTTGTTTTATTTGGATATTTAGTTGAGCATGTATATTTGGGTTTTTTGTTCTCTATTCAGATCTGAGTCATGCAAATATTCATTTCAACATAAGTTCTATTTCTATGTTAAATTGCTCCAATTTTAAATCGTGGCAAGAGAATTTATTGATAGTTTTCGGACTCATGGATTTGTACCTTGTGATAAAGATTGAATCTCCTCGCACCATTAAGAATAAGAATACTTCTCATGAAAAGAAATAGTTCGAAGTGGGAGAGGTCAAATCGCATGAATATGATGATTATGAAGAGGGTCATTCTAGAAACATTCAAGGGCACAATGTCTAGTGACATTTCTACGGCTAAGGCTTTCCTTCAGGACCTCGAAAAGAGGTATGTTAAAAGTGAAAAGTCTGAAATTAATACACTTATGGCAAGCCTCGTTACAATGAAATATATGGGAAGGACAACATAAGAGAGTACATTATGAAATGTCTCATCGTTTCAAGGTTAAAAGCACTGAGGATTTGCTAGTGAATTTGGTTTTGATAATCAATTTAAGATAAGATATAACTTTCAGAAAGAGACTTTGTCTCTGAATGAGTTCATCTCGCACTGTATTCAGGAAGACAAAAGGTTGAAGCAAGATAAGATTGAAAGTACTCATTATACATCTACCTCGAATGATAAAGGAAAGAAAAAGAAGGATAAGGAAGCTGCGGATACACTGCCTCCAAAGAAACAATAGAAGAATCTTAGTGATTCTCAAAAATGTTGGTTGTTTTGTTGGAACATTTCATGTTCACAATCTTGATTTTAATGTTAACAAAACTTTTTATTTTTTTTCTAATGAATTTACCTAAGTGCGCAGAAGCTGAAACTGATCGGGGTTTGAACTAATCAGTTATAGAGCCAAAACTGAAGCTATCGAGACGCAAACTAGAAGCGCCAACTGATTGACCAAACTGAATCAGTTCAACTGATATATCAAGACCAGTTCAACTGATTGACCAGCTGATAGGCAGTTCAGCAAAAGACCTTCAGAAGCCGGCCAGCTAATTAAGAGTTCAATTAATGAAAAGCTCAGCTGACCAGTTCAACTGAAGCAGCGAAATCAGTTCAGACGAGGCCAATTGATTTCACCGAACCAGTTCAAAATCAGTTCAACTGACCAGTTCAGAACATCAGTTAGGAATCAATCAGTTTGCAGAACACGGCAAGATTATTCAATAGAATCCAGCTGTGCGCATTGAGGAAAAGCTTTTGTCCAGTCAAAGGACAATAATGGACGTTGCAGCAGAGCTTAACGCCAAAACGTTCTAGAATGGCTGTCCGAAAGTACAGACACATTTCGAGGAAGAGTTCAAACTGCAACGAACATATTTGATGATTCTTGGTGTACGGTCGCATTGCCTCTATAAATACCAGACCAAGATCATCAACAAACATATAGATGTGTGGAAAAACAAGAGAACAAGCGTGTGGAAGAAGAAGGGCACGAATAATGCATATATGCTTACAGAAACAATTAGCTCAGACTTGAGAGAACATTTCAAAGTGTCATCAGCTCAGTTTAGGAGCATTTTTCTCTCAGTATGTGAGAACACTTTCATGTTGTATTCATGTATTATTTCTTACACACACGCACACGCACAATCACTCATATATATAGAAAATTGAGCGTACTGATAGGTTGAGTGAGTCTTGCACAAAGACATTAAACTTATGTATATATTATTTAACACATAGACGTTAAACAAGTATTAGCTGAAATTTGTTGCATTCAGTCTAGGCTAGGAGTTCAGTCAGGCATTAGGGTAAGTCCTAAGTTGAGTAGATTTGTACAAGGTGTTGTATAAATCAAAGTCTTCTAGTGGATCCTACCCGAGATGGTAGAAAGGGTGACGTAGGAGCAGTTGAAGTCTCCGAACATCCATAAACATATCTTGTGTTATTAACTGTTTAACTATTGTATTAAAACTGATTTGATCAGTTCACCTGATATCAATTTAGTTCTTTCAATAACTGAACTGATACAAGCTCGAACTGATCTCCCTTATTTCAGTTAATCAGTTCACACAAGTTAAAATGCTTTCAAATCAGTCAGCTTTCTTAATAAATGATTATTTCGAGTATTTTTCGCTTAGTTTAACACCAAACTCGATTTAATTCATCGGTGTTTACATTCTTAGAACACGAGCTATTGTAGCTCATTGAGAATATTGTGTTTGAAGCACCTTTTTAGGTGCCCGAACCGATCCATCAATTGGTATCAGAGCTAATTGTTCTACGAAGGACATTTGAAAGCTGATATTTTAAAATATGTTTCAAAATTTTATTTAAAATGGATTTCAAAATCCACTTAAAAATTTTATATGAGCTTACCGTGGGAAGAGAGAAGATTGTTGGATCTGCAACTAACATTGTAGCCACTTCTCTCGACTCCGGATTTTGTTGTTTTAGCAACTTGCAGGGTTTTGAGTTCAACTAACAGTAGAACATCTAAACTGAACGTTGGACAAGATTTCAGTTGCCAGCATACCAGTTCAGCTGATCAACAGACGAAACCCAGCTACGCTGAAATGTTGGATGATTAGGAGCTTAATCATCAGCAGTATACCGCCGCTTCATTGTCATATCAGATCAGAGTAGATGATCAATGTGGTTCAGCATCAGTTGAATCCAGTTTGAGTCAGCTCGACCAGTTAGCCAGTACAGAGATCAAGTCCAAGGCAAATTAGCTGATCTTTTGGCAAAAAGAGACTCAAGATCGTTGCAACATTGCAAAGCGTTCAAGGCAACCAATTATTGGTATATTCAGCTCTTTTATGTATAAGCTGACTGATATTTGATGTTGTTTAATATTTGTAATTGTAGTAGCATTTCCCTTACACATGTTGGTGTGCTTAATGTATAATACAAGGGACGCTTATTCGATTAAATAAACATCATGTTTATCCAATTGGTTCAAATGTAACTCAACAGATATTTTCAGTTAATGTGTTGCCTAAACTGCTTGAATGTTAAAAGATGCTAAAACTTCATTAAATCGCGTAAATGATTATATTTTCAAGGGAGGTTTTTATTTAAAATTATCCCTCGAACTGAAAAATGTTTTAAACTCGTTTTTAATTCAGTTCTTGAGGGGGAGTTTTTCTTTAAAATTATCTCTCGAACTGAAAAATGCTTTAAACTTGTTTTTAAATTCAGTTCTTAAGGGGGATCTTTCTTATCCCTCGAATTGAAAAATTATTTTTTAATTGTCTTAAATGTTTTTGATTCTCACAAAAGGTGAGAATCAGTTAAATTTTAAAATTTTAATTAATCGCTTTAATTGTTCAAGTCTTGCGATCATCAAAAAGAGGAGATTGTTGGAAAATTTCATGTTCGCAATCTTAATCGCATGTAACATCTATCAATTTAAAAGTGCAGAAATTTTTTTTTATATATATAAATCTCACATTTTCGAAATAACATTTAAACATTTCGTATGCATGCGCTGTACAGAAAAATATAACATTTAAAAATGATTTTAAATATTTGACAGTAAAAATAATGCAGTTTAAATTAAGCAAACTCATCCAAAAATCATACGTAACCATGAACGAGTAAAAATCTTAAAATCGTCAACATAATAAAATGTTCATCTCTTCTCAAAACTCATAATTCCAAATGCGGAAAACATGCGGTCCTCGGGTCGTGTCACCGTACCAGATCTGCCTACTCAGAGTTTGGCACCTCCAGTCCTCTCAACATCAAGCTCACCTGCATCACACACGCCTAGTGAGTCTAAAGACTCGACACACCTGTACTAGAAGTAACAAGTACATATACATAGCACACAGCAGTGAAAAATAGCATACTCAACATACCTTTCATGAACTTTAAAAGCTTAATGTAAATGTGTCATATGAAATCATGATGTGCCAAAATAGTTCATCGTTAATCATCGTTCATCATTCATCATTCATCATTCATCGTTCATCATTCATCGTTCATCATTTATCATTCATCATTCATCATTTATCATTTATCATTGGTGAATTCAGTTCATTAGAGGTGACTATCGTACATCATCATCATTTACGATGGATCCATCATACATATATAGAACCGCGGTACCCGGCGGCTGTCGGACATCAGTGACAAAATCACCCAGCCACTGAGCCTAGGCCTCATCATCAGCATTTACATATACATCTTAAACATTTACATATACTTCGATAGTCACAACTAATTCCTGTCATTCAAACATTACCATTTTCATCACTTATAAAAATCATGCACCAATGCAATTTTTCTTAAATCCAAGCATGCGAAGTATATCTTCATAAAAACTTAAAATCGTGATCATGATGCATAAACATTTAAAATATCATAAATTTGTGCTCAGGGCGCTGCCAGAACCAAAATCTCATCTCGGGTGCCAAATGACCATTTTGCACCTGGAAACCCAAAAATTATCGTTTTGCCCCTAGACGTAAAATTTCACGTTTTTGACATTTTCTTAATTCCATTGACTCTAACATGTCTCAAATAATTATTTAAGTTACATGAATTTTCTCATATTTTTATTTGGCTTAAATCGATGACTTTTAAATTAATCTTTAAATATAACATATTAATGCGTTTTAATCCCGAATTAAACCAAACCTTAGCATAAATTTCCCAAATTAAAAACTTAGAGTTCTAATAATAATTTGAGCTTAAATATAATTTTTCATAATTTTATTAAGCTTAAATCTAGGCGTTTCAATTAATTCTTTAATTAACGTTTCGTGCGGCGTTTAAATCCCGGATAAATCCAAAACTCATTATTTTGATCCAAAACTTACCAAACTCTTGAAAATATCCCAAAACATATTTAAAAGCATCCCTAGACATAACCTCGAGCCAAATTCAAAACTTAATCGATTCGTTTTAAAACTTGGACCGGGCTCCCGATTTTAACCCGAATCGAATCGAAACTTAACCAAAACTTTCCCAACTTTTTACCATATCTTAAAAACATCTAAAAGGTCCTAAAAACCTCAAAACCAGACCTTTAGACACTCGAATAATAGGCGAGCAAGCTGCTGGAATTTCCAGCATGTGCTAACCCGAAAGCCTTAGTCACCATCTTTCCTTAATTCGACTCTCGTCNTGTTAGAAATATTATTTTCTTCAATGGGCTTACATATTTAAATAACAATTATATTATATATACTATCTAATTAATTTTGAGTCTAATAAGTGATTTATAAAGTCTACTCAATTATATATTTAAAGTATGGAATTTAATGTGTAGAAATCATATAGTATTAGGATTGATGGGATTCTAATGAAAGTGTGTCATTTAATGTGGTGTTTGGCAAGGGACACATTGCTTTGCAAAGGCCACATTGAAGGGACATGTTGAATGGTTGTAGTTCCCAAACCAAATCTATATATATACATGTAGTTATTCTTCCTTCCCCATTCAAGAGAGAATTAAAGAAATTCTAATAGGAATCAAAAGTGAGAAACTTGTTGATCCATTGAAGAATTAAGGAGATTTGGTTGTGGAAGGCTTCATCCAAAACACATTTGCTATTATGGATTCCGGTATGTTTTATAGTATTTATTTCTGATAATTTGACATGAATGTTTAAAGATCTTGTTGTGGTTATGAAATTTAAAGTGCCAACAAGTGGTATCAGAGCCATCATTCATGTTAAATTATTAAAATTTTATACTGTTTCGGATGAATTGCGTAAATGAATCTGTGCTCATCCACATGTATTTATGTATTTTGTATCCACATGCATTTATATATTTTGTTTCTTCCTACTTTTTTTCATTTTTTAATGATTGTCATGTAGACCGAAAATGTTTCTGTTCAATTGAATTGAATTGAATTGAATTATTAGAATCTGGTCACTGTTGGAAGAAAATGACACAAATTTGCATTTTTTTCCTTCTTTTCCGTGAATCAATATGTACTTTGTTTTCTTCCTCCCCATTCAATCTTACTCATGCCGTATGTATATATGGCCTTCTTATGATTGTCGACTGTCGATTTGGCCGGTATGGGGCAACAGAGGTAGTCACAGTGGGTGAGGATTAGGATTAACGGTTAAGGCATATGAATAAATAAATATTAATCAATTAATTATTATTTTGAGTTGATTGATTGATTGATTAACCGTAAATGATAAATTTCTATTTAATTATAATTATGATATGAATTTGATTATTTTTAATCTATATGTCAAATTCAATTAATTTAATGTCCAATCTTGTTGATTATTTTGTTATAATATTTCAATATAAATTGATTGAAATTATATGTTGCCAAAGTAACCTCTATAATGTAGATTTATGGTATTATTGAAATATTATAATGTGTGTCTACTATTTATGAAAATATGATCGGCCTAAAGGAAGATTATTATTTGGTCAAATAATAGACATATTAATTAATGTACAGTAATTCATAATTATTTTACATTATAAATAATAAGTAGGTCGAAAGAAAGACTTACTATTTGAGTAAATTTAATTTATTAAGTATTTGATTACCATGTCAAGAATATCACTTGCAATTGATATTTTGTCCAAAGATTAAATATCAATGTTGTGTTAGGTATCTTGTTTTAGGGCCCACCATTATGTGAATTATTTAATCATGTCATATGTATGTGTATTTATTATATAATGATGATGTGATTATGAATTGCGAGCATGATATGTTATCTTTTATTTGTTCAGTCAATACTTTTGCTTCTAATCGCATGAGTCTTATGATCATGAAACACTCTATTCCTGAAACCTTCCGGGGCTCTATGTCCAAGGAGAAAGTTGCTACTAAGTTCTCAGAGGAAATAGAACAACGATTTGCAAAGAATGAAAAGGTCAAGACAAGTACTATTTTGGCTAATCTTGTGTCCATGAAATATAAAGGAAAAGGGAACATAAGGGAGTACATAATGGAAATGTCTCATATAGCTTCCAAACTAAAAGCACTGAAGTTACAGCTATCCGATGATTTGCTGATGCATTTAGTTTTGATTTATCTCCCTGTGCAATACAGTCATTTTAAAGTGAGTTATAATACTCAAAAGGATAAATGGACTCTTAATGAGCTCATATCTCACTGTGTGCAAGAAGAGGAGAGGATAAAGCGAGAAATAATCGAAAGTGCAAACTTAGCAACTGCCTTTAAGGACAAGAAAAGAAAAAGAGGAAAAGAAGCTGCAGTTGGGATATCAAAAAACAAGAAGCAAAAGAAACAGAATACAGAAATTAGATGTTTCTTTTGTCGCAAAGTAGATCACTTAAAGAAAGATTGTCCCAAATACGCCAACTGGCATATCAAGAAAGGTTCGCTTCTCAATTTAGTTTGTTCTGAAGCTAATTTGAGTTCTGTACCTAAACACACTTGGTGGATAGATTCTGGTGCTACTACTCACATAAGTGTGTCTATGCAGGGTTGCATGTGGAGACGACGGCCAAATGATGCTGAAAGATTCATCTATGTGGGCAATGGTGAAACAGCGGCAGTAGAGGCTAAAGGAACTTTTAGGTTGTTATTAAAGACAAGTCATTATTTGAATTTGGAAGAGACTTATGTTGTACCGTCTTTTAGACGGAATTTAATTTCGTTTTGGACAAATTTGGTTACTCTTGTTCATTTGGAAATAATAAATTTAGTCTTTTTCATCATTCAAATCTCATTGGTACTGGTTCTTTATCCTTACATGACAACCTATATTTATTGGATACTATTGTCTCATTTAATGAAACCTTGCACACAAGTTCACATGGTACAAAACGAAAATTAACTGATAAAGATTCCGTCACACTATGGCATAAGCGTTTAGGTCATATCTCTAAAGAAAGAATTCAAAGACTTGTGTCGGATGGAATCCTTGATCCCCTTGATTTTACAAATTTTCAAATTTGTATTGAGTGTATAAAGGGGAAACAGACAAACACAAAAAAATTAGGTGCAAACAGATGCTTGGATGTCTTAGAACTAATTTATACTGATATTTGTGGACCATTTCCTACAGCTTCATGGAATGGCCAACAGTATTTCATTACATTCATAGACGATTATTCAAGATATGGGTACCTATATTTGATCCATGAGAAGTCTCAAGCATTAGACATATTTAAGATATTCAAAGCTGAAGTTGAAAATCAACTTGGCAAGAAAATTAAAGCCGTCAAATCTGACCGTGGTGGAGAATACTATGGCAGGTATGATGGATCTGGTGAACAACGTCAAGGACCTTTCGCAAAATATCTAGAGGAATGCGGTATCGTCCCGCAATACACAATGCCGGGCAAACCTAGCATGAATGGTGTTGCTGAAAGACGAAATAGGACCTTAAGGATATGGTAAGAAGTATGATTAGTCATTCTTCTTTGTCGGAATCTCTCTGGGGAGAAGCTTTGAAAGCTGCAGTCTATATTCTCAATCGAGTTCCTAGCAAAGCAATAGCGAAAACCCCTTATGAACTATGGACAGGCAAAAAGCCAAGCATTAAGCATCTTCATATTTGGGGTTGTCCAGCAGAGACAAGACCTTACAAGCCTCATGAAAAGAAACTGGACTCTAGAACTGTAAGTTGCTACTTTGTTGGTTACTCTGACCGCTCAAGGGGTTTTAAATTTTATGTTCCTAATACTAAAAATATTTTCGAGACAGGAAATGCAAGATTTCTTGAGGAAGTTGAGTTTGTGGAGGGAGATAAGATTAGAAATATTGCCTTTGAAGAGGAATTTGTTAACATTCCTTTTATTGCAATTGATAATGGTCAAAATGTCATTCAAAATGGTCATGACATTATTACAATAGATAATCAAGTAAATTTGGATAATCAAGGCAATATAGAAGAACCACAAAATATAGAAACAACTCCTGTAGTGCAAACTCAACAATCTGAAGAAAATATGCCATTACGAAGATCCACTAGAGAAAAGAGAACTGCAATTTCGGATGACTATTTTGTTTTTCTCCAAGAACATGAAAATGATATAGGCATGGTGGAAGATCCAATCAACTTTCATCAAGCCAAACAAAGTCCCAATTCTCAAAAGTGGATAGATGCAATGAATGATGAGATGAAATCCATGATGGAAAATGACATTTGGGATCTCGTTGAATTGCCTGAAGGTGTCAAACCTATTGGTTGTAAATGGATATTTAAAACCAAAAGGAATTCAAAAGGCAATATCGAGAAATATAAGGCACGTCTAGTTGCCAAGGGGTTCACTCAAAAGGAAGACATCAATTATAAAGAGACTTTCTCTCCTGTTTCAACGAAAGACTCTTTTAGAATCATAATGGCGCTTGTAGCTCATTTTGACTTAGAGTTACATCAGATGGATGTTAAGACTGCGTTTCTTAATGGTAACATTGATGAAACGATATACATGACGCAACCAGAAAATTTGTATCAGGAGACCCAAAGAAAATGGTTTGCAAACTAAAGAAATCCATATATGATCTCAAACAAGCTTCTCGTCAATGGTATCACAAATTTCAAGTAATTATCTCATTTGGTTTTGAGGTAAACAAAGTTGATGATTGTGTATATCATAAGTTCAGTGGGAGTAAATACATATTTCTGGTATTATATGTCGATGATATCATACTTGCTAGTAGCAATATAGGCTTATTGCACTAAACCAAGAGATTTCTGACCAAGAATTTTGAGATAAAAGATCTTGGGGACGCCTCTTTTGTATTAGGTATACAAATACATCGAGATCGCCATCGATGCATTCTTGGGTTATCACAAAAGAGCTATATCGAGAGAATTCTTGATAGATTCGGCATGAAATGATGTTCTTTAGGAGACACCCCTGTTGCTAAGGGCGATAAATTTAGTTTGAGTCAGTGCCTCAGAAATGAGTTGGAACAAAAGGATATGCAGAAAATTCCTTATAAATCAATTGTAGGAAGTTTGATGTATGCCCAAGTATGTACGCGTCCAGATATTGCGTTCATTGTAGGAATGCTAGGCAGATATTTATGTAATCCAGGGATGGAAAACTGGAAAGCAGCCAAACGAGTTATTCGTTATTTGCAAAGAACAAAAGATCACATGCTCACTTATCGGAAATCAGATCATTTGGAGATCATTGGGTATTCTGATTCTGATTTTGCTGGATGCCAAGATAGTAAAAGATCCACTTCAGGCTATATTTACTTGTTGGCCGGAGCGGCTATTTCATGGAAAAGTGCCAAGCAGACACTCATAGCTTCATCCACTATGGCGGCAGAGTTTGTAGCTTGTTACGAGGCATCTAATCATGGGATATGGTTGAAAAATTTTGTCACTGGGCTGCGTGTTGTTAATAACATTGAAAAACCGTTAAAGATATATTGTGACAATAATTCGACAGTACTTTATTCCAATAACAACAGAAGAACTTCAAAATCGAAGCATATAGACATAAAGTTTCTTGTTGTTAAAGAAAGAGTTCAGAGTCATCAAATTACTATAGAACATATTGGGACAAACTTTATGATTGCGGATCCGCTTACTAAAGGATTACCACCTAAGGTCTTTCACGAGCATACTGCTCGTATGGGTGTTGTACTATTTGATGATGTACATGTCTAGTGGGAGTTTGTATTATGATGTTCTTTGGTACATATATACATTTTTATGTTTGTGTTCTGCAGAATAAATTATTTGGTTCAATTCTTAAACTCTGAATGTTACTTATGATTTATTTGATCTCATTAAAGAATAATGTTGGACTAGTTGGAATTAGGCATGTTGATCACATTGCATGTAATTTCCATGCTACACATCCATACTTGATCTATGTCATTGAATATATCAGTAAGGTGACCATTGATGGATCTAGTTACGAATAAATGTAACAAAGATTGCTTTGATTCCATTCTGATATATTAGATGGACCAGATTGTTGCTAAGAAAATTGGATAGTTAATTTTTGCGCATTCAAGTCCATATAATATAATTGATCAAGAAACATATGAAGCCCAAGTGGGAGATTGTTAGAAATATTATTTTCTTCAATGGGCTTACATATTTAAATAACAATTATATTATATATACTATCTAATTAATTTTGAGTCTAATAAGTGATTTATAAAGTCTACTCAATTATATATTTAAAGTATGGAATTTAATGTGTAGAAATCATATAGTATTAGGATTGATGGGATTCTAATGAAAGTGTGTCATTTAATGTGGTGTTTGGCAAGGGACACATTGCTTTGCAAAGGCCACATTGAAGGGACATGTTGAATGGTTGTAGTCCCCAAACCAAATCTATATATATACATGTAGTTATTCTTCCTTCCCCATTAAAGATAGGATTAAAGAAATTCTAATAGGAATCAAAAGTGAGAAACTTGTTGATCCATTGAAGAATTAAGGAGATTTGGTTGTGGAAGGCTTCATCCAAAACAAATTTGCTATTATGGATTCCGGTACGTTTTATAGTATTTATTTCTGATAATTTGACATGAATGTTTAAATATCTTGTTGTGGTTATGAAATTTAAAGTGCCAACACCATGCTCATCTAGAAGCGTCCACACTAACTAGCCACCCAACAAACACCCCCGCGGCCAACCCCGTTTCATCCGACCCCAAGCGGTTCCAAGGGCAATACCAGCAGGTAGTGGACCTCCCCTAGCCTCAGTTGGACCCTCTTGGATCGAGCCTCAGTGTGGTTCAGCCCCTGCCCGACCGAACTCACCCCAACACTACACCAAAGTCACCCGAAACCTTAGCCACACGCATGACCCCATCGGTTTTCACCAAGAGCTGAGTGTTCCCTAGAATCCCTTCATCATATCGCCTTAGACATAGCAAGTTCACCTCTAGGCAACCAAAAATCGGCGGCTCCCTTGCATCATTTCAGAAAAACGTGAATGGAAGACATGGAAACGCAATAACATGCAAGTAAACCGAACAAATCTCATGCATACAATTGGATCGAGAGTTTCACACATCAACAAACATCATACAGAATGTATACAGCATGAGAGATGCAGAAACGATAGTACAATGCGTGCCTTAGGTGTTAAAGATGCGAGGAGATCGAAGAACGGGCGCCGGAGACAATTTTTTCCTTCAAGAAATGAGCTTGGCCGATGGAACCTTCACCTGGAATTGACGAAACCGATGGAAAAAGGTTGAGGGAGAAGGTTTCGGCTGATGGGAGAATAAATGGGTGTAGGGTAGTCAAGTACAAAATTTAATTAATTACTAATCAACTAACTAATGGGCTCTAAATGGTTTAATTAGAAGCTTAAAAGAGTTTTAAGCCTAACGAGCTTAAAATTTGACTCATTAAATCCAAACACACTCCCGAAAAATATTTCGTGTTTGAAAGTTTTTGAAAATATTAGCCGAACCCTCTAAAAGTCCCCCAATTTGATAAAACTTACGTACCGTTAAAAATTAAAATCATGCGGGTAAAAATACCCAATAAATCCCAATTCTTGAAAAATACCTTTAAAACAATCTTAAATTAATTAATAAAAATTAATCATGTAATAAAAATAATTTTTTCCTGATAATTCTCTGGTCTCCGTTCCTCGTTCGAGCGCGAAATGCAAACTTAAAAATCTTTAATGCACGAACCTTTAAAATTTCATGAAATAAATTCTGTTATGCAATAATTATGCATGAACTTTAAATAAATCATGAATTAAAACACAAATTAATGAAATAAACATGCATTTAATACTTTAAAACAATTTAATAAAATACCAAAGAAATTTAATAACTTGCATGCATGTGGTTTACATGAACCTTCAAATTTTCGGGACGTTCAAGATCTGTACAAGGTGTTGTATAAATCAAAGTCTTCTAGTGGATCCTACCCGAGGTGGTAGAAGTGATGACGTAGGAGCAGTTGAAATATCCGACATCCATAAACATATCTTGTGTTATTAACTGTTTAACTATTGTTTTAAAACTGATTTGATCAGTTCGGTTGATATCAGTTCAGTTCTTCCCATAACTGAACTGATACAAGCTTTAACTAATCCTCCTTATTTCAGTTAATTAGTTCACACAAGTTAAAATGCTTTCAAATCAGTCAGACGAAGGATTATTTCGAGTATTTTTCGCTTGGTTTAACACCGAACTTGATTTAATTAATTGGTGTTTACATTCTTAGAACACGAGCTATTGCAGCTCATTGAGAATATTGTGTTTGAAGCACCTTTTCAGGTGCCCGAACCGATCCATCATGTTTTTTATGTGATAGTTATGAATGTATAAAGAAGCAATGCACAAATTACCACGCTTGGTGTGCTAAGAATAGTATGCTTCTTAATGTGATTTTTTCTGAGGTTAATTTAACTTCGGTGCCTAGACACGCATGATGGATATATTTTGGTGCAACAACTCACACTAGTGTATCTATACAGGGTTGTCTAGATTGACGAAAATCAAGTGATACTGAAAGAATCATCTACATCGGTGATGACAACAAAGTTGAAGTTAAGACAATAAGTAAATTTAGATCATTATTAAAAACTATAATATATCTGGATCTTTATGAAACATTTGTCGTACCATCTTTTAGATGGAATTTTATTTTTATTTGTGCATTGGACAAATTTAATTATTCTTGTTCATTTGAAAATAGAATATTCAGTTTGTTTCTCGATTCAAAATTGATTGGTTCTAGTTCTTTATTAGGATACGGTAAACTTTATTCCTTGGATGTTATTGCTTCATTTAATGAATCCCTGCAAACAAGTAGAGGTACTAAAATAAAATTAGCTAGAGAAAATTCAACTGTGTTATGGCACAAGAGATCGGGTCTTATCTTTGAAAAGAGAACAAGAAGATTTGTGCCAGACGAAATTCTCGAATCTTTAAATTACATAGATTTTAATAATTGTGTTAATTGTATAAATGGAAAACAAACCAACAAAATGATATTTGAAGCCAACAGGAGTTCAGGTGTCTTAGAACTTATACATACTGATATTTTGGGCCATGCAATCCAGTTTCTTAGAATTATCAACAGTATTTTATAACATTCACAAACGATTTTTTGAGATATGACTTCATTTATTTCATCCATGAAAAGGGACAGTCATTGGAAGTATTCAAAAGTTATGAAGTTGAAGTTGAAAATCAACTTGGCTTAAAGATTAAAAGCGTTAAATCTAACTGTGGTGCTGAATACTATAGTAGATATGATGGTTTAGGTGAACAACGTCCAGGACCTTTTTGCTAGGTTCTTAGAGGAATGCGGTATCGTTCCACAGTACAAAACAGAATGTTTAAGGACATGGTAAGGAGTATGATTAGTCATTCTAACTTACTAGAATCACTCTGGGGAGAGGCACTAAAGACTGCAACATATATCCTTAACAGAGTTCCAACTAAGACAACGATCAAAACTCCTCATGAACTTTTGATGGGCAAAAAGCCTAGTCTTATGCATCTGCACATTTGGGGATGTCCATGAGGCAAGGCCTTATAAGCTTAATGAAAAGAAACTTACTCAAGGATGCTCAGCTGTTATTTTATTGGATACTTTGAAAGATCCAGGGGTACAAGTTTTATGATCCACAAGTAAGTCGATTTTTGAGTCAGGAAATTCCCGGTTCTTTGAGGATGTTGAGTTTGTGGGGGAAAATAAAGTAAGTGATATTGTCTTTGTAAAGGAATATGTAAATAATCTCACTGGTATCTTGGACTTTGATCAGGATCACATTCCTCACTTTGACCAAGACACAATACATGAAGACAATATTATAGATCCTCTCATTCCAGATGAACAAACTCAAGCACCTCCAAAATATATGTCATTAAGGAGATCAACTAGAGAGTGGAGAAATGCAATGAAAGATTATTACATTGTATTTCTTCAAGAACATGAGTCAGACATTGGATTGATGGATGATGATTTTATCAACTTCCGTCAAGCCATGGAAAGTTCGAATTCTCAAAAGTGGAATGGTACTATGAATAAGGAGATAAAATTCATGAAGGACAATGACATATGAGATCTTGTCCTTTTACCTAAAGGTACGAAGCCTACTGGTCGCAAATATATATTTAAAACCAAGAGGGATTCGAAAGTCAATGTGGAAAAATGTAAGTCTCGTCTTGTCGAAATTGGGAGGGAGATGGAAAGAAAATTTTACGGACAAAAATTTGTGTATAAAACCTTAATGAAATATTTATAAACTTTAATTCATGATTAAATCAGTAATCCTACTTGGATCAGAATACTGTAATTCCATTATTCAAAATATATCATGTATGCATTTTCTACTTTTGAAAATACTACGCATAATTAAATTATTATCAACTTTTGATAATACATATATATTAGCTTTTATTTATTACTAAATTATTTCATTCATTCATTCTAGACTCTTTTAAAATGTTTCGTGAAAATTTTGAATTTAGTAGTCATCACCACTAATATTATTATTTAATTAATAAATAATTATGAACTCATTATAAACTCGAGCGACGATCAGACAGCACCGATGTATCGAGAGTACAAATCTCATTCATATAATGAAAAAGAAAATTTCAAAGGATAATTTTTCACTTATCTATTTTTGCCAGCTATCAGTTTCGTAAACTCCTTTACTAAAACAAGCAGTTTCACTCTTTTCACTTAATTAGTTGTTAAGATAACTTCCACATCTTTCATTTCATAAAATTAACTTATAAACTCTTTTATAAGCAATCATTTTGATCTCCATCAAACTACACTTATGAAATTCAACTATTTGAACTTTACTATCTCAACGGGAACACATAATCCAATGCTTATGGGACCCCAAATGGTTAGAGATACTGCTAGCTGTGAGTTCATAATTTCATGTGATTGTTAATAATATTTATTCTTATTCGAACTTACCCTAATTAGAATCATTCTTTTCATCAACCGATTGATCAAAAATTTCAGAACTTAAGTCTGATCGAACCCATTGGATCAAGGCAAAAGCGTCTAGTGATATCGCTCTATGAAACCCTAGATATCACTTATAGTGCATGCAAGAACATTAATTTATGGTTAGCATACAATACGGTCTCTTCGACTCATATATCACGATCGAATATGTAAGCATTAGTATATCGAGAGTTGCAAATGAATTTGATAACAATATGATATATCTTTGAGTAATAACAGTGACATCATATGTGCAACTAGGAAAACATATTTCCCAAAAGCACATATCTTGCTCTGTCCAGAGAGACTTTGCACTATTAAATTATCAGATCACATAGGATATCTTCACCCATAGACGAGCGGTGAGTCCAAGACTACAATGCATTGGCTCCTACGTATTTCTAAACTACATCCAACCTCACCACCTGATGACCATCAATGAATTCGATAAACAGATCAAAAAGCATGACAGTACGTAGAGCTATACGTTCTCCCATGTCAAATGATTAATGATGTACAATCATAATCGCGGAATATTCTACTCGATAAGTGATAACCACTTGGAAAGTTCGAAAGAGGGTTATTCAGTGCATCATCAAATGATCACTCATCTGTATGAATGTGTATCTTAATACCCTTACTATTGAAACATGGCTTTTAAATCATATATTTTATTTTCAAGCTCAAGTGATCTGTATCCTTATTTTAGGCGTCTGAAACAACTATGAACATTTTTAGAATATATGGTATGCTTGCTAATGAATTTCACGATCTTATGTTGCGAGACAGACCTCATGATACCTATTGTATATCCAAGGACTTTATCTATACATCTTGCATGGGTATACAGATAAAGTAAATGTCATAATTATATAAAACTATAAAATATTATTAAAATAAAAATTGTTTTTACATAAGAGTCAATAAGGCTCAAGCTACAAGTTGGCTCTCTGGACACTTACTCTAACATTTCACTTGACATAGAAACGAGCATATTACACTTTAGCTTGCATACTATGGTCTCATCATCTCGCATGATTCGCCAGTTCAACAAGATTGACGTTAGTATGTATGACATTTTCTTCAAATTCAGAACAAATTTTCTCAGCCAATCTTGAAAATTGGAGTTCGATTAGTTTGTTTCAATCAAGAATAACATAAATGGATTACAATTATTTTAAAATATTTTATAAGACATAAAATATAGACATTTGTTTTTATGAATTTTATCTCAATATTTTGATACTTTAACCACCCTCTGATAAAAACGAGAAATCCAATTTCTTTAGTGAGTACACAAGGCATAATTGTTAAATTATGATCCCGAAAAATATCAGCCAAACTAAATTTCCAAAATATAGATCTCAATTGCCATTGCAATCCTCACGTATTTTGCCTCACGTTTGGTGAATGCATAATAATATGATCATCTTTCTCTCTACGTGTCGAGTCTGACTCGTCAATGTTGAACCTTAGTGGACGTCCGTTATGAGATCCTCCAATAATATTGTAAGGCCCGAGATTATATCATTTTAATCCGAAATTATTTAATTTAAGAATTTTGGAATGATGAATGAGATTCCACGGTTTTTGTAATTAATTAGGATTGAAATTGAATTAAAAGATTGAGCGGGGACCGATTTGCAAATAGTGAAAAGTTGAGGGACTAAAGTGCAAATATGGAAATTTGAGTGGGACACTTGTCCTTTAGCCATGCAATTGATATATATATATACAATTCATTCTTCACGAATTCAGAAGCAAGATCAGCGAGAATTCCCTTCAAATTCCCTTAAGCTTTCTTTGAGTTTAATTTGAGATTTTGTTCGATCCGATTACCAGAATTTGAATCCGGACACGGTACCGTACTCCTCTCGACACAAGCTACAACTGGACGTAAGTTTCATTGAGTTTTATTATCATTTGAAATTATGATATTGATGGAATCGAATATAATACATATATGATGTTCTTGATATACGAGACACCGTAGAATCGAAGTCGGATCAGAAAACGGATTGATTATGGAATTATTATGATTTTCTGATTATATTGGGGAATTGAATAGATTTGAGTTATGGGTTGGTTACAAAATATAATGGATATGGGTTCTGATTTGTAATTGATATCTGGTGATATTGTATTGACGGAGATATCGGGATTGTGCCGTTATGCCGTTGATTTGAATTAATTCAGATTAATCAGATTCAGTGTTGATTTGAGAATGAAATATTGATATTATGATTCTCGATATGTCGTTTCAGATTTACAGAGACAGTCTTGAGTTCAGAACTTATATTGCTTCAGACCGAGACTACGAACGAAAGGTATAAGTCAATGTGGTATTGGGAGATCGACTTGAGTAGGACATACTTGAGTTTCCCTAAATCACATACTGATTGTTATTAGATGCCTTGATTTGAATTGATATGCTTGTTTCTATTGATTTATAGGAAGCATGTTATAGGCGAGTATTAGACGAGTAATCTTGTGACAGAAGTGCCGGATAGTGATGGAATCGTCATTGGCACATTGCACTCTGTTACGGGATAGTGTAGTAGCGAAAGTGCTAAGGTCTGTGACGGATAGGTCAAGACACTGGATGTTTGGTTATATCGATGTTGATTAGAATTGGAGTTTCTTCTATCACGGATATTCGATATGGAATGCCATCATCTGGAAACCGGGATCCCTAGCCTAGGATTGAGTCTAGTCTGAGACGTGGAGTCACGAGTTTATTTACAGTTTTATATGGATTCATGTTTCAGATTTGACATTTATTTCTGATATTTACTTCATGCTTTTATATTGATTATATTATCGCATGTTCGTTGATTTATACTGGGATTATATTCTCACCGGAGTTATCCGGCTGTTGTCTTGTTTGTATGTGTACATGACAACAGGTGGGACAGGATCAGGGTCCAAGAAATGAGGAGAGATCGTGATTAGGGTGGAGACTTCGGACTTTGATGTATATAGGGTTTTGACACTTGACATTAGTAGTTGAACATTAGTTTGAGATGTTTGTATGTTGTATCAGATTTATACTCTCATACTGATATGTATAGGAGTTTGATTCCATTACGCTCCGCAATTAAAGAAAAAAAAATTATGACCCTAATTACTGGATTAGTAAATTGATCCTAATGATGATTAAGAATTGATTAGCGTCCGAGTCCCCACAACAGTTGGTATCAGAGCCATAGATCCTTTAGACTGAGGTAAAAGCTAGTGAGCGGGGTAGATTGAGTTTTCTTTCCTGATTTTGATTGCTAGCATGTTTTACTGCTTTATAATACATGTTACTTGATTTATCTGATTTGATATAGCACTGTGTATTATTGAGTATGAATCAGCACCGATTCTGAATCAGCAGTAAGAGGATCGGAGGAGGACTGAAACAGGATTGTGGTTTGGGGTTACTAATCCTTTTGATAATCAGGTATGCCTCATCGAAGAATCCCAGAACAGGGCAGTACCTCTGCAAATCCGATGGATGTGACAGCAACACCAATGGAAACCTTGTTGAAGAGATTTCAGTCGTTCCATCCACCGACTCTGAAGGGTACTGAGACTTCAGTTGATTGCGAGAGTTGGTTAGATGACATTGAGATGCTGCTTGACTCTTTGGACTACACTGATGAGCGGAGAGTGAAACTGATAGGACACCAGTTGCATGATGTTGCCAAGAACTGGTGGATTACGACCAAGAGGGCCTTGGAGCAACGAGGTACGCCTATTACCTGGAATGTCTTCAAAACCGAATTCTATCAGAGATTCTTCCCTGTGTCATACAGAAAGGATAAAGGTGCTGAGTTTGCGAATCTGAGACAAGGGCAGTTGAACATTGAGGAATATGTGTCTAAATTCTCTACACTACTGAGATTTGCTCCACATGTGGCCGAGAATGAAGAAGCGGTGGCTGATCAGTTCATCAATGGCTTGAATCCGGAGATATTTACATTGGTGAACACTGGGCGACCAAACAACTTTGCTGACGCCCTGAACAGAGCAAAGGGAGCAGAAGCTGGTCTGATGAGACAGAGAGGAGCTTCATATGTTGCCCCAGCACCGAGACCACAGCAACCCCCTCCCAGATTTGAGAGTGGTAGCAGCAGTGGTGGAAAGAAGGACTATTTGAAAGCCAGAGGAAGACAGTTTAAGAAGTCTGGCAGCAGTTCTTCCAGTTCCAGTGGCTCGAGACAGACTGGTCAGAGCCAAAGTTATACAGGACCTTATTGCAGCACGTGTGGAGGGAGACATTCCACAGAGCAGTGCCGAGGAGTGTTTGGCAGTTGCCGTATTTGCGGACAGCAGGGACATTTTGCTAGAGTATGTCCCCAGAGAGGTTCTCAGGGATCCCAGGGAGCAGAGTCATCTGGATCAGTGGCTCAGACAGGGAGACGACCCTCAGCTGTTCATTCTTTCCAGCCAGCACCATCTACCCAGTCACAGCAGAGGCCAGGAGGAAGCCAGACAGTGAGCCAGCCTCCTAGACAGCAGGCCAGGGTGTTCGCTTTGACTGAAGAGCAGTCACATGACGCACCTGATGACGTTGTTGCAGGTAACTGTGTTATTTCTGGTTATCCTGCATATGTATTGATTGATACTGGTGCATCACATACATTTATTTCTGAGAGATTTGCATTGATGCATGCATTGCATGTTGAGTCCCTATCTACTGTAGTATCTGTTTCTTCTCCTTTGGGGAAAGGAGGCTCCAGTACTGTTCGTGAGAAAGAAAGACGGTTCGATGAGACTCTGTATCGATTACCGGCAACTGAACAAAGCAACGGTAAAGAATAAATATCCCTTGCCTCGTATTGATGATTTGTTTGATCAGTTGCAGGGATCATCTGTCTATTCCAAGATCAATCTGAGATCTGGATACCATCAGCTGAGAGTCAGGGATTCTGATATCTCGAAAACAGCATTCAGAACCAGGTATGGACATTACGAGTTTATTGTCATGCCTTTCGGTCTTACGAATGCCCCAGCTGTTTTTATGGGATTAATGAACCGTGTGTTGCAAAGGTATTTGGATGATTTTGTTATCATCTTCATTGATGATATTTTGATTTATTCAAAGAATATGATTGAGCATGCAGAACATTTGAGAACTGTGTTGAAAATTCTGAGAGCTGAGAAATTATATGCTAAACTGTCGAAATGTGAGTTTTGGTTGAGACAGGTAGTATTTCTGGGTCACATTATATCTGGCGATGAGATTTCTGTGGATCCTAGCAAGGTTGAGGCCGTGATCAGTTGGCCGACACCGACATCTGTACCAGAAATACGTAGCTTTTTGGGTTTGGCAGGATATTACAGACGATTCATTAAAGATTTCTCGAGCATTGCCAAACCGATTACACAGTTGACTCAGAAGAATGCTCCGTTTGTGTGGTCTGAGGAGTGTGAAACCAGTTTCCTTGAGTTGAAGAAAAGATTGACCAGTGCACCGATACTGACTATCCCCTCAGGTACTGGTGGATTTGTTGTTTATTGTGACGCTTCTCACAGAGGTTTGGGTTGTGTGTTGATGCAACGAGGGCATGTGATTGCTTATGCCTCGAGACAGCTGAAGCCACATGAGACTCGCTACCCAAGTCATGATCTTGAATTGGCAGCAATTTTATTTGCTTTGAAGATATGGCGACACTACCTCTACGGTGAGAAATTTGAAATTTATTCTGATCATAACAGCTTGAAATATCTGTTTTCACAGTCTGAGTTGAATATGAGACAACGAAGATGGCTTGATTTGCTTAAAGATTTTGATTGTGAAATCAAGTACCATCCAGGAAAATCGAATGCAGCAGCTGATGCACTGAGTCGTAAGGTATGTTCTTTATCCTTATCGACGATAGGTGTTTCCAATTTGATTGAAAATTGCTGTTTGTCTGGATTAGTATTTGAAACAGATTGTCAGCCTTTGAGATTATATGCTATTCGAGCTGAACCAGAGCTGATTTTGAAAATTAAAGCGGCTCAGGAAGTTGATCAGAAAGTACAGGAATCGATTGAGATGGTCAGAGCAGGTCATCAGTCAGAGTATCAGGTACGTGATGATGTACTGTACGTGAATAATCGTATTGTCGTGCCGAATGTTTCAGAATTGAGACAACAGATATTGACAGAAGCGCACCGCAGTCGTTTTAGCATTCATCCTGGTGGCAGAAAGATGTACAATGATTTGAAGACACAGTTTTGGTGGAAACAGATGAAATCTGATGTCACAGAGTTTGTGTCAAAGTGTCTGAATTGCCAACAGGTAAAAGCAGAAAGAAAGAAACCAGGAGGTCTACTGCACAGCTTGTCTATTCCTGAATGGAAATGGGATCACATTTCCATGGATTTTGTGACGCAGTTACCGCGATCCTCCCGAGGTTGTGATGCGATTTGGGTCGTGATTGACCGATTGACCAAATCAGCATGCTTTATTCCGTATCAGATGACATACAGGTATGACCAGATGGCTGAGATCTATGTCAGAGAAGTGGTCAGATTGCACGGAGTGCCGAAGTCGATTGTATCAGACCGTGATCCTCGGTTCACTTCGCACTTTTGGCAGAGTTTGCAGCAGGCTCTAGGTACGAAGTTACATCTGAGTACCGCATATCATCCACAGACTGACGGACAGTCAGAGCGGACTATCCAGACACTGGAAGATATGCTGAGAGCCGTAGTGCTTGATTTTAGCACTAGTTGGCAAGATGCATTGCCACTTTGTGAATTCTCGTACAACAACAGCTATCAGACGAGTATTGAGATGGCACCATTTGAAGCGTTGTACGGTAAGAAGTGCAGATCCCCTCTGTATTGGGATGATATCTCTGAAGTTCCTGAGACTGGACCTGATATGATCAGAGAGATGACAGAAAAGTAAAGCTGATTCAGAAGAAAATGAAGACAGCTCAAGATAGACAGGCCAAATATGCCAATGTTCGACGCAGACCATTGGTATTTGAGGCAGGAGACCGAGTATTTCTGAAGATTTCACCTTTCAGAGGAGTTGTCAGATTTGGCAAGAAAGGGAAGTTGTCTCCACGTTTTATTGGGCCGTATGAGATTCTCGAGAAGATAGGAGACCGTGCCTATCGACTTGCATTACCGCCTTCTCTATCTGGAATACGTGATGTCTTTCATTTATCTATGTTACGAAAGTACCTCCCCAATGATTCTCATATTATTCAGCCAGACGAGGCAGAACTTGATGAGAGTCTGAGTTATGTTGAGAAACCGATTCAGATTATTGATCGTAAAGAAAAACAGCTCAGAACGAAGAGTATCCCACTTGTGAAAGTGCAGTGGACTCGTCATGGCATTGAAGAAGCTACTTGGGAGACTGAATCAGATATGAGACAGGAATTCCCAGAGTTATTCCACTGATGTGAGTTTCCTATTTCAGTTTCTGTTATTTCTGATTTGATTGCCTGTGATTTGATTGCTTGAGATTTCGAGGACGAAATCATGTCTCAGAGGGGGAGAATTGTAAGGCCCGAGATTATATCATTTTAATCCGAGATTATTTAATTTAAGAATTTTGGAATGATGAATGAGATTCCACGGTTTTTGTAATTAATTAGGATTGAAATTGAATTAAAAGATTGAGCGGGGGCCGATTTGCAAATAGTGAAAAGTTGAGGGACTAAAGTGCAAATATGGAAATTTGAGTGGGACACTTGTCCTTTAGCCATGCAATTGATATATATATATACAATTCATTCTTCACGAATTCAGAAGCAAGATCAGCGAGAATTCCCTTCAAATTCCCTTAAGCTTTCATTGAGTTTTATTATCATTTGAAATTATGATATTGATGGAATCGAATATAATACATATATGATGTTCTTGATATACGAGACACCGTAGAATCGAAGTCGGATCAGAAAACGGATTGATTATGGAATTATTATGATTTTCTGATTATATTGGGGAATTGAATAGATTTGAGTTATGGGTTGGTTACAAAATATAATGGATATGAGTTCTGATTTGTAATTGATATCTGATGATATTGTATTGACGGGGATATCGGGATTGTGCCGTTATGCCGTTGATTTGAATTAATTCAGATTAATTAGATTCAGTGTTGATTTGAGAATGAAATATTGATATTATGATTCTCGATATATCGTTTCAGATTTACAGAGACAGTCTTGAGTTCAGAACTGATATTGCTTCAGACCGAGACTACGAACGAAAGGTATAAGTCAATGTGGTATTGGGAGATCGACTTGAGTAGGACATACTTGAGTTTCCCTAAATCACATACTGATTGTTATTAGATGCCTTGATTTGAATTGATATGCTTGTTTCTATTGATTTATAGGAAGCATGTTATAGGCGAGTATTAAACGAGTAATCTTGTGACAGAAGTGCCGGATAGTGATGGAATCGTCATTGGCACATTGCACTCTGTTACGGGATAGTGTAGTAGCGAAAGTGCTAAGGTCTGTGACGGATAGGTCAAGACACTGGATGTTTGGTTATATCGATGTTGATTAGAATTGGAGTTTCTTCTATCACGGATATTCGATATGGAATGCCATCATCTGGAAACCG